>NC_073313.1:81650493-82000493 GCF_027595985.1 Sorex araneus
CTTTTTCTTTTTTTGCTTTTTGGGTCACACCTGGCAATGCACTCAGGAATCACCCCTGGTGGTGCTCAGAGGACCATAAGGGTTGCTGGGAATCGAACCTGGGTCGGCCGTGTGCAAGGCAAATGCACCCACACACTCACATACCCCCCCACCTGCTTTTCAGACTAGCAGTGATATTCACCACATGTATAAGTGGTGAGTGTGAGAGATTATTTTGGGCTCTGAGGATTCTCCTTTCTCTTTTCTGGTTGGTGGGGCCACACCCAGCAGTGCTCGGGGGTCACTCCTGGCTCTGTGCTTGATCCCAGGCTCACTGCAGTGTCAACGATCTATCGAAAGGGGTGAGCTGCATACAAGGCAAGAGCCCTAGCCATTGTACTCTCGTTCACTTCCTTGATGATCCTGCTTTCATTTCCCCAGGAATCCAATTCTTCTCCCAAGTTGCTCTCTCTCCTAGCATCAATTAGTCTGACCTAGTTCCTTTCAAACTCCATTCTCTTGCATTCTCTGGCTTTGGCTCTGAGTCCGAGGGGAGGGCTTCTGGGCCAAGCCTAGGTGGTCCTCTTGAGACACCAAGCCGAGCCCATTAAGGTTGTTTACCTCAAGGAACTTAAAGCCGGTAGAGATAAGGCAGGCAACTAGAACTAGACAGCAAGTTGCAGAGGGTGAGAAAGGTCTTTTCCAAGGACATCCGGTGCTGGAGGAATTTGAAAAGGACTGCTTGTGCCGTCTGGCTCTTTCTGCTCTCACAAACCCTCTGCTGATGATCCAGTCAGCCCAAAGACAAGCAGGAATTGTAACCTTAACAGTGCTGGAAACTGGATAAAATTTTAAGAATGCATAAATAAGAAAAAGAAGAGAGCTGGAGCCATAGCACAGGGGATAAGGCAGCTAGTTGACTCCTGAGCACTGTTGGGTGTGGCCTCCACCCCTCATGCCACCCCCCCATGGGAAAAGTAACAGACATTCGAAAACTAGCCAATAATAGGATTCACCTTGTGGCCGGGCTCACACAGCGCCCCCGCGTGTGTGGTGCCTGCCACTGTTAGGTGCCACTAGACTTCCAGCCATAACCACGTTCCTTGGCAGTTCCTGAATGTACCACCCACGTTCACAGCCCCGTGCCCGTACTCATTTCCTTGGAGGTTTTTATTAGCACCATGCTCATCAGCCAGGGTTCTTGGAGGTATTTTTACAATTTATTTGTTTTGGGGCCATGCCCTGTGGTGCTTAGAGCTCATTCCTGGCTCTCTGCTTAGGGATCACTCATGGATTGCCAGGAATCAGTCCCGGGTCGGCTGTGTAAGGCAAGTACTCCACCCACTGTACAATTGCTCTGGCCCCTCTTGGAGGATATTTTATGTGGATGGGGGATGGTGCCACACCTGGCCATGCTCAGGGCTTATTCCAGGCTCTGCATTCACCAAATACTCCTGGCGGTGCTCAGGGGACCTGGGCTATAACCTGGGTTGGCTGCCTGCAAGGAAAGTGACCTACCCACTGGACTATCATTCCAGCTCCTCTTGGAGTTTTTGAACTATTATTATTTTTTAATTGAATCACCATGAGGTAGAACATTACAAAGCTGTTCATGATTTACCAGTGTACATTTCCCAGCACCGATGTCCCCAGTTTCCCTCCCAGCTTCCCCCAGCTCTAACCCCTGCCCCAAGCCTGCTTCTACGGCAGGCCCTTTTCTTCTGTCTCTCTGTCCCCCTCCACCTTCCCTCCCTCTCTCCTTCCCTTCTCTTGGAGATTTTCTTTTTTGGGTTTTTGGGTCACACCCGGCGATGTACAGGGGTTAGTCCTGGCTCATGCACTCAAGAATTACACCTGGCTGTGCTTGGGGGACCCTATGGGATGCTGGGAATCAAACCCGGTTCGGTAGCATGCAAGCCAAACGCTGTACCCATTGTGCTATTGCTCCAGCCCCTCTCTCGGAGATTTTTAAAGAAGACAAGACCAAATATCAAATAGATCCCTCCTTCCCTACATGGATCTTAGAGCCCTTCAGGGCTTCAGGACTGGGGTAGTGGAGAGTATAGAAACAGGAAGGCCAGTTTGGAGGCTGTGATCGTTGTCCATGTGAAAAGAGCTGAGGTGGCTAAAGCCAGCAAGGAACGGACTAGGGAGGGACAGTAAAAAAGAATGTGGTGGCCTTTGGCTTTAGAAGAGGAGGGTGACAGAGTGTTTAGATGGATGCCGAACCTGGTTGGAGAGCGTGGATTACACCTATAGGAGTGCCTGGGTTCAAGTCAAACCCTGGCACTGGGGAAAAAAAAAAACAGGGCCAGAGAAAATCCTGGGGATACGCCACTTGCCTTGTACACAGCCCAGTTCCAATTCCAGGCAAGCCTATGGTCCTCGGAGCCCCACCAGGAGTGATCCTTGGGCATAGAGCTAGGAGGAAGTCCTGAGCACTGCTGGGTGTGGTCGCCAAACTCGAACCCGAGCAAATGAAACAACACTCTGCGGAATGACTTCCAAGTCGTATACCGCTTTCCAGTGCTTTAACTCCAAATTGGGAGTGTCATTCCTGGCCCAGTCTATGTACGAACTTCAGGGCAGGCCTCGCATCCTCTTGGTTATTGTTATCCTTGGGTTGGGCCTAAGCCCTGGCACAAAGCAGGCATTCAGGAGAAATTGGCCGAATGAATCGTTGGCTGCCTTGGCGGTAAATGTCATCAGTGAATTTGTATTCCCAGAGTACATGTTGACTGCTGGTGAGGAATAGGGTCCAGAAAGAAGCTCTTTGTGGGAGAGCAGAGGGATCTAGGAATTCAACCTTTTGCGGGCATGGAATGCTAGGCAGTTCATTGATGGTTGGCAGTAGAGATAAAAAGGTAATTCATCCTTTCATTCTTGGGCTTGAGGATGGCTTATCTCCAGGGTTGCTTTTAACTCCCAGTGCTCAAATGTGGCGGCGACAGTTTGGTCTGCATTTTACACTGGCAGCAGTCGATGGTGGCCGAAGGCATGATCTTTGATTTAAAGGCTGAGCTTGTGATACCCAGTCGAGTTCTGCAAGGTCAAGTTCTGTGAGGCCAAATACCGGCAGATCACCTTCAGCTGGGATCTTGAAGATGCTTTCTTCCCCCGGCAATCATCGCTTTCCCTCTTGGTTTCCAATGCAGTCATTTCTTTCATCTGTATTCCTCTCTTGATTAGTGAGAAATTAATGAGCGTGTAAGATTTGATTTAGATAATGATTAATTAGGGGGAAAGGCAGCGTTCTAATAACAAGTCACTATTATATGCTAAGGAAATTAGTTAATATTTTTGCATGGCAAATTGACTTGTCCTCCGTTTTTTTAAAAAAAACTTTTCTAAATGCTTGGTATGTATATTTGGTTCATTAGTAGTGCAACCTGACTTAATCCTTGGGATCATTTTAATCGGCATCTTTTAATTTTCCCCTGCAAGTTATGAAGCAAGAATGAATGGGGTTCTCATTCATTCTTTTCCTTAATATTACTTTAATGATAATATCACATTATTATTTATGGCACAATGTACCTTTGTGAGCAAAAATAACCGGCTGCTCATAAAGCAGACCGTGACAATGAAATGTGTCATATCACCCTATATATATATGAAAAAGATTTCAATTTTCATTGTTACTGAGCCCTGACGATTCATTCTCTTCTGTGGCTGTTTGAATATGTTGTTTTTTTTTCTCTTCCGTTCCTAGAAAAGCGTAAGGATCAAGGTCTACATTAATATTTCTTTTATTCTTTAATGTGTTTTTAATGTGATTTTTGACAATTTATAGTCATTATTTAAAATTGCAGGCGAGTAAAAGAACCAACATACAGAACATAATCAGTGTAATTAGAGGAGGACTGGAAGTGACCTTGAGGGGTTATTTAGTCCATTTCCCAATTTTGTGCTGAAGACTTATCTTCCTAAATAGCATTCTTTATCATACTCCGCCTCTGCTTGAGAGCCAACAGTGGCCCTTTATTGCTTACGGGGTCAAGTATTCAAGGCCCTTGAAAATCTGGCCTTATTTTGATTTTTGTTTCTTGGGCCACACCCAATGGTACTCAGGGGTTGCTCAGTAATTATTCCTGGTGGTGCTCCAAGGATCATATAGGATACTGGGAATTGCACCCGGGTCAGCCACATACAAAGGCAAATGCCCTGCCTGCTGTACTATCTCTTCAGTCCCTGGCCTGTCTTATTTTTATTTTTTGCTTTTTGGGTCACACCCAGTGACGCACAGGGGTTACTACTGGTTCTGCACTCAGGAATTACCCCTGGCGGGGCTGAGGGGACCTATGGGATGCTGGGAATCGAACCCCGGTTGGCCATGTGTAAGGCAAACGCCCTACCCACTGTGCTGTTGCTCCAGCCCCGTGGCCTGTCTTATTTTATGAGCTAGTGGTGGCCCCTATTCCAGTTCCTCTAGAGTGAGGCAAGTCGTGCTGTATTACTCCATTGTTGGGTGATAAACACATTTCATCCACTGGTCTCCCCAGATTCTTTCCATTTTTTTTAGTAACTTACATGTTCTTGTTTATTGATCTCGGGGCACGCCCAGTGGTGCCCAGGGATTAATTTCCAGAATTTCCAGCTCTGTGCTCAGGAGTGACCTCTAGCAGTGCTTGTGGTGCTGGGGGTGGAACCAGGGTTGGTCACATGCAAGGCAAATGCTTGACCCCCCTGAAATATTTTTCGGGGCCCTCACTCAAATCTTCTTTGGCCCTAGAGTCTCTGGTGAGCATTCTTCTAATTTGCAAACATTGTCTTCATTGCCCACTTTGAAAAATAAACTCTTGAGGCACCCATGAGGTAGTACAGCGGGTAGGGTCTTGCCTTGCACATGACCAACCCAGGTTCAATCCTTGGCACCCCATATGGTTCCCTGATCCCTACCAGGAGTCAGCCCTGAGCACCCCCGGGTGTGTGCCTCAGGATGTGGCTCAAAAAAGTAAAGCATATGGTTTGTTTGTTCAGAGTCCTGGCTTCGGTTCTCTGTAAGTCAGGGCCCTTGAGCACTGTCAGGAGTGGTCCTGCTGGCCCCGAGTACCACCAGCAGCAGCCTCCACTAAAGAGCAACAGGACTGAGATATAGTTCACAAACAATTAAAGGCACCAATTTGGAATGAAAATTGCCATGAATTTGTTTTTATATTTGTTTGGGGCCACACCCCGTGGTGGTCAGGGTCTTTTCCTGGCTCTGTGCTGAGGATCAACACCTGGTGGTGCTTAGGGGATAATCTGGAGTGCCAGGGATTTGAATTGGAGTTGTGTGAAAGGCAAGAGCGTTACCTCTTTTACTATCTCTCCCGCCGCCACAGTGGATTTCTCTCTTCTCTCTTCTCTCTCTCACACACACATATTTATATATCCACAACCCAATGAAAATGTAGCCTACAATCATCACCTCAGAAAATATCCTGCACAATTCGTAACTTAACTGCTCACCAGTATTTACTGTTATCTGTTTGGGTGTGCACAAGATGGATGCCTTCCTGAGAATTGATTTGTTTACATGCATTTTGCTTAACAGATATTGAATGTCTTGCCTTGTACCAAGAAGGCAAATGGCGGTATATGTATCATCTCCATCTTTGTCGTAATTCTGTAAATAAGTGCTGTTGGTTGCCCCATTTCCTAGAGAAAGACCATAAAACAGGCAGGGGTGAAATGACCTACTCCTGCCTATGCAGCTAGCCTGTGGTGGGTTGAGCACTAAATTAGAGCTGTTTCATGACCAGGGTGTGCTCTTTCCTGCCGTCTAGTGCCTCCCATGATGCCGACATTCAGGCCAGTGACTTGAAAGAAAATTCACTAAAGAAAAGTTAATTGCTCATTTCCTATGGAAAATAGTATGGAGATGTGTCAAAAGACTAAGAATTGAGATGCCATATGACCTAGAATTCCATTTCTTGGCATTTACCCCAGATGCCCCAAAACACTATTTTGAAAAGACATTTGTGGTCTTATGTTCATTGCAGCACTATTCATAATAGCCAAGGTCCAGAAACAACCCAACAGTCCAGGAACAGATGAGTAGATGGAGAAATTGTGGTATAGGGTATGAGAGATAGTACAGTGGTTGAAGTGCTTGTCTTGCTTGGGACCAACCTTGGTGCCATTCCTGGTACCACATATGATCCCCAGCACCACCTGGAGTCATATCTCAGCACAGAGCCAGGAATAAATCCTGAGCACAGCACTGAAGCACATACCCCCATGCACAGTGTTGTGGTACCTATACACAATGGAAAAAAATACTTGACTAGAAGGAAAAGGTGAAATGATGCCATTTGTTGCTGTGTGCATGGATCCAGAGAGTCTTATGTTGAGTGGAGTCCATCAGGAGAAGATAGACAAAAAATGATCTCACATATAGGATATAAAGGAATATAGCAAGAGAATGACAGATGGCCCAAGAACCTGAGAAGTAGTCTACAGAACTGAGCTTACCAGGGTTGGGGAGCTTGAGATGAATGGGAGAGAACCACAGACAATGATAAAGGGAAGTGGGCATTCTCATGGTGGGTCTGATGTTGGAACACTCTATGTCTGAAGTTCTCCATTAGCAGTTTTGAAATAATGATGCCTCATTGAAAAAATCCACTAGAACGAACACATTTATTATTCATTTTTCTATTTATAATTTGGGGCGACGCCAAGCAGTGCTCAGAGGCTGCTCTTGGCTTTGTGTTCGTGGGTGATCCCTGGTGATGATGCTTGGGGAACACTGTGTGGTGCCAGGGATTCAAGCCTGGGTGGGCCACATGCAGAAAAGCACTTGAACCCATCCCTGTACTAGCTCTCTAGCCAAAAAGAATCATGTACATCCTACACCGTCCTCTGGCAATTTGGGACTGGCTCAGGCATGGAATAGGGTCTCCTAGTGACAGTGCTGAGTCTGCAACTTCCCCTCTAAGAGCAACTTAAGCCTTTTTTTTTTGGTTTGGGGGCCATTTCTGGCAGCATTCAGGGGTTACTCCTGGCTCTGCACTCAGGAATTACTCCTGGTTGGCTTGGGGGACCATTGGGGTGCTGGGTATTGAACCCAGGTCAGCTGTGTGCAAGGCAAATGTCTTACCCACTATACTATTACTGTGGCCCCTAAAATCTTGATCTTAGTTTTTCCAGTGAGGGTGGAGGTGGGCCAGAGGTTGAAACGGTGCAGGGAGGCAGAAGCAGTCTTGGGTGCAATTTGGGCCACTTTATTCCCTTAAAGAAGATGGCTTTTAATGGGAGTTGCTCAGTGATGTTATTTCTGTTGATATTAATTTGCTTTTTTGAGGACCACCTCCAGTGGTACTCAGGATTATCCCTAAGTGTGTTCAGGGGTGCTTGAGGGATCTTGAACCAGGATTGGCTCAAAGCCTTACCCCTCCACCACTATCATTTTGGCACCATAGATTATTTTTTATCAGAAAAAGGGACAGCAGGCCAAGAAAAGTTTGAGAAACTCTATGGGTTGCTTAAAGAAATGCAGTAATTTGGGCCACAGAGATAGTAGAGTGCATATTAGGTGGCTGGCCCGGGGTTTGATCCCTGGCACCCTATAGGGTCTTCAGAGCCAGGAGTGCTTCCTGAGTGCAAAGCTAGGAGTAAGTCCTGGGTGTGGGCTTATAGCTGAGTGTGGCCCAAAATCCTGTCCCCCTCAACCCCCCAGAAAGTCCCCCCAGAACAAACAGTAGACTGAAATGTCAAGAGAGAAAGATAGACACAGACAGACAGACAGACTGGGCCTCAAAGGGAAGACTCTATGATGTGGGTCAAGAACATGAAGCCAGGGGCCAGAAAGAGAGTAAAGAGGAAGGCCTTGCATGCTGTAGACCCAGGTTCATGCCTGGCCCTGTGTATGGTCCCCTGCTCATAGCCAGGGGTTACTTTTTTTTTGCTTTTTGGGTCACACCTGGTGATGCTCAGGGGTTACTCCTGGCTTTGCACTCAGGAATTACTCCTGGCGGTGCTCAGGGGACCATATGGGATGCCGGGAATCGAACCTGGGTTGGCCGCGTGCAAGGCAAACGCCCTACCCCGCCAGGGGTTACTCTTGAGCACAGAGCCAGCAACGTCATTCCTCCTGGCTCTAATGCCCCGCCCCCGCAAGTCCTCCCAAAGAAGGCCAGGCTATCTATAGCTAATCCAAAATCCCTTGCCACAACAGTGTATCCGGAGGGTCACTTCTCTGGATTGCCTATGGTTTAGCCTGTGGGAGGGGAGACAGCTGGGAAGGGGCTCCAGTTAAACTTCCTGAAGTCTAGTAACCCTTCTTCATTGTAGGATGCCAAGCTTGAGCCCAGTGTGCAAGCGAAACATAGCCTCTGGGGGCCAGAGCAATCACAGCAGGTAGGGCCCTTGCCTTATATGCAGCCGACTGGGGTTCAATCCGTGGTTCTTCATAGGGTATCCCGAGCACCACCGGGAAAGCATTTAGCATCTCTGAGCATCCACCACCACCACTACCAACAACAACAAAGTTGGAGTCTAATGAATTGACTTCATGTTTTTCCTAAGGAAGCATCTATGTGCGTGTCTTCGAGATGTTTGGCAATATTTTTGTGGGCTTTGAAGGTATTTTCCTCCCAGATCAAAGGTAAAGTGTTCAGATGTCAGCATTTCCAGGTCATCTGTCTCTCCACTCTGTCCTTTTAGATCAGACAGACACAAAGTGTCTTGACTGGTGTTCCCACTTAGCTGCCCTTATTTAATTCATTCTCGGATGCACAGACTGGAAGGGAAAGGCAGGGCGTCCCGATGGAGATGGGAGTCATTCTCCACTCTTCAAGAACTAAAATCTAGGAGAGGAGATTATGGGATGAAGGGGCTTTTTAATCCTCCAAAATAAATGGGAACTAGCAGCCCTGTAATGACTTCAGGTATTTTTCGCCCCCCTTCCCATTGGGAATGTAAGTTATTAAGCCCTAAAGAGTCGAACCTTCCATGCTCATTTGAATAGTCAGTTGCTAAATTCTCTTCTTATCTCTCTTCCAGGCTGTATTACTGGTCTCTGTTCCCATTTCCTGACTGCATTCCATTTTGAGGCAAAAAAAAAATAGGAGCACCACTTGTGTGAGTGGCTCTGCAATTAGTTTGCCTTTCCATCTCATAAAGGGGTGATTTTCCTTTAACCTTCTTTTGTTCCAGACACAATGGATGCTTTGCTGTTTACTCAAATGGCTTTTTTAGGTTCCATCTTATTTCTTGAATTGACCTTTCTGCTTTTTTTTTTCCACACAAGTATGTGCTAGTTCTTGGTATCCCTCCTTAGCTATTTCTCCTCAGTTTTACTTTTTATTCACCCCATTTGGGATTCAGTTCCCAGAGTGATTCTTTGTTTGGTAGAGGGGGATTTTCCCCTAAATTCTTCATTTTCTTCCTTTTTTTGTTTCTTTCTTGCACATGTTCAGGCATTGAAATGGTGACATTTCATTACAGCCATTGCATTTTAGGCATGCACAATCTTTTCTGGTCCTTAACCTGTGTTATGCTGAGGTTTACTTTAAGCTGACTCTGAGCTTTAAGAACTTTCCTTAAAACAGAAATCAAGGGCATTGATTTCTCTCCTTCCTAATTTGGAAATCCTGAATTCTTATTCATTTCTAGGTATTTTATTTCCTCTTAGCCCACATGTCAATGATACTGTTTTAATGAGTCACAGGGAAGGCTGATAAATACTGTTACATAATCAGCATCCATCCATCTTGCTTGCTATCATCTTAGATTTGGAAGTGACACACCTTTCTTTATGACATGATCTGTTTTCCCAAAAGTTCTCAGTTGGGATTTGAGTCCTTCCAAGATGTTTGGCTAGCCTGATCCTGGAGATGGTAGGAATTTAGACAATGACAAGACTTGGCCAGCTTAGTGAAGGGGCCCACGATGGACACTCTTTAGTTAACTTTAAACAGTGATACAAATTGCTGGTGATTCAAGGCATCATTTATAGGCTTCTGCAGGTATATCGAGTGGCAATTTGTTACCTTCTAAGATCTAAGAACCTCATACTTCTTAACTGAGAAAAGATCTCAGTCCTGGGCCAAGGCGATAGTAAAATGGGCAGGGCACTTGGCTTGTGCATTGCTGACCCAGGTTCAGCCCTAGGCAATTCACTGCCTATGGCATCCCCCCCGAATCCCTGCCAAGAGTGCTCCCGGAGCAAAAAGCAAGAAGTAAGCCCTGAGCACTTCCCAAAACAAAATGTCAGGCCTTTGGTTTTATCACTTCCACTAGCTGTACCTGATAGGAGTAGGAACAGTTGCTTACGGAGACTTTGCCAAATATACCCCACCATTCCTGGAAACTGGAAGTTAGCACCCAGAGAAATTGATGTTGTTTGTTTTATTTATGGGCCACACAGGGCTGCGTTCAGGGATCACTTCTGGCAGGCTCAGGGGACCAAATGTGCCAGGGATCAATCCTGGGTTGACTGTGTGCAAGGCAAGCACCTTACCGGCTATACTATCACTCTGGCCCCTCACCAAGAGTAATTGAGACTCAAAAAGGATTTTATCTCTAAGCTCTAATTTTATGAACTCCTGCACTACCGAAATTTTAAATACACAGGTATCAGCTTACCAGGAAAGTCATAAAACCTTGCTAAATGGACAGGAACTTGGTATATGGAGTATCTGCTGTATAGAATTTTCCATATCTGCACATGTATCCCCACCAACCTTGTTTGAATTTAAATTAGCTCCTCTTCCCCAAGGGAACTTTTCCCTTCTTGGTCCAGTAAACTGCATCCATTTGTACTCTTAGAATAGCCTTAGATTTTGTAACATCATGTAGAAAGAACACAGTGGGTTAGTACAATTCTGATTTTTCTTTTCCTGGAGAGAATCAAAGTAAGTCTTTCAGCATACCCTCTTTAAACGCTGTTTTGTTGTTTTTATTTTGGTACTATCCCTTAGCAGTGCTCAGGACACACTCATGGCTCTTTGCTCAGGGATCTTTCCTGGTGGTGGGAATAGAACGTGAGTCAGCTGCGTGCAAGGCAAGCACCCTACCCACTGTATACTATCTGTTCAGCCTTTAAAAGTAGTTTAAACCTTGGTTATGAGATTGACTTTTACAGGAGATAAAATCGGAATTCTGTGTCTCCAGACCCTAATTTATATTTTAACACATGTAGCATCAACTTTGCATCCCGTCCATTACATTTTGCTTCTGGATTTTGTTGGGCCATATGCATTATATGAGTGATCCCTTAAACTTTTTTTTATCAGCACATCCCTTGAGGAGTGAAGGTGAAGATCTCTAGGAGCCAATACTCTGGACTCTGAAAGTGGTTATATGAACCAAGGTTGATGAATTTCTTGTCTAAGTTAATCAGAGAAAATTTAGATATGTATATTCAGGTCATGATTAACTAGAATTCCTAGGGAAATAAAAGAGTCGAATAAAAATTAATTTTCTGATACTCCTCTCAGCTTTTCTGAGAACCCTGGTTGTTGAGAAGGTGTGTATAATGCCTGAGCACATTGTCTTGCATTACTCCAGAAGGTTTGGTGTCCATTTATTTGGATCTCATCATTTTATTTTGGGGCCACTCCTGGAAGTGCTCAGGACTTTCTCCTGGCTCTGTGCTTAGGGTCAGTCCTGGTGGGGTTTGGAGAGACCATCTGCCATTCCCAAGTTGGCCTTGTGCAAGACAGGCACCTTAACCCCTGTGCTAATTCCCCAGCTCCAAAGTTTGCAATTGATTTCTTTTTTTTTTTTGCTTCTTTTTGGGTCACACCCAGCGATGCTCAGGGGTTACTCCTGGCTTTGCACTCAGGAATTACTCCTGGCGGTGCTTGGGGGACCATATGGGATGCCGGGGATCGAACCCGGGTCGGCCGCATGCAAGGCAAACACCCTACCCACTGTGCTATCGCTCTGGCCCCTGCAATTGATTTCTTAATTGTTGGTTTGGAGGCCATACCTGGCAGTGCTTAGGGCTTCCTCTGGGTTTTTGAACTCAGGGAACACTCCTTGCAGTGCTTGGGGATTGTATAGGGAGTCAGGGATTACACTCTGGTTGGCCATGTCCCAGGCCAGCACCCTATGTGCTATTCTATGGCTTGGCTCCAAGATTGGCTGTTTATTACTGTATTTTACTTGCCTTGGACCTTGTGAGGTTTGGGAGAGGGGAGAGTCATTCCTAGATGCTGTATCCACACGCTACTAACCTAGCCATGTTGCTCTCTTGCATTCATTGACCTGATACTAGCTATTTGTCCTGTTAACCCTTTCTAGAGAGTGAGCTCCCTTGGAAGTGGGCACCTTTCTGTATTGTTCCAAACTTGCCTTCCACCATAGCACAGAGCTTGACATTACACTCAAGCCTTTGAGCAGCAGATGCCAAAATGGTATTGCCAATGTGCAGGAGATTTATCCAGATATATCTGTGAAGGCAAGTAGTGGGGAGAAGAAGGATGTTGGAATAGCCATCAGAAGGTTGTTACCATCTGTCCCTTGTGGGGGACAGAAGGAAAGAAAGGAAATCTGTGTATGCAGAATTTCAGACAGTGGTAGTTTTAAGAATATTACTTAGATATAGGACAGTGAGCAGGGAGCTTGCATTGCACATGGCCAACCCAGTTTGAGCTCCATCATCCTGGATGGTCCCTGAAGCACCACCAGGAGTGATCCTTGAGCACAGAGCCAGAAGGAAACCCTGAGCAATGGTTTTCGGTGTCAATCCACTCCCTCTGGAGTGGATTCATCATAGAAGATTACCTGTAAACAGTCTTGTGTCTCATGGAACTTACCATCTTTGCCAGGCTCAGTTAAGGGCTGGTAGCAGCTGCCTCCCCTTTGGGACTTTAAAACATGGTGAGCAACTGAAGTGATAGCACAGTGGGTAGGGCATTTGCCTTGCACGCGGCCGACCTGGGTTCGATTCCCAGCATCTCACATGGTCCCACAAGCACCGCCAGGAGTTATTCCTGAGTGCAGGGCCAGAAGTTAACCCCTTTGCATTGCTGGGTGTGACCCAAAAAGAAAAAAATAAAGGTAATTTAAAAAAACATAGCAGGACACACACCACGTGTGTTTCTGCAGTGCTAACAAAGGAATTCAAGTATTACTGAGGCTTGAGAGATAATATGGAAGATAAGAATCTGGCCTTATAAGAATCTAACGGACTATAGTTTGATCCCCAGAACCACTTGGTCCTGTGAGCACCGCCAGGGATCATTTCTGAAAACAGAGTTGGGAATAGCCCCAAAGCAGCACCCACGTCCCCCCCAACACCACCCATGGAAACAAATCAAGTGCTACTGAAGAATTGAAGTCAGACCAGTGTTGCAGGAGGGGAGGCAGATTGGGCTTCAGATTCATTGAGTCCTACTATTTGCTTCAGTTGGTGGAGGATATAAATTCATGAGACTCACCCTCACTTCTCTCAAATGTCACTTCCCTCAAATCTCTTCTTAAATGTCACCTTATAAAAGAAGCTTTCCTTAACTACTGTGTATAAATAAAACCATCTCCACAACCCTCACAATTTCTAGCCACCCCTCCCTCCTTTTTAACATCAAAAACATGTTGGGTAAGAGTATAGGAGTATAGGGTAGGGTGCTTGCCTCGCATGCAGCTGACCTGGGTTCAATCCCCAGCTTCCCAAATGGTCCTCTGATAATATAGATACACATATGTGTGTGTATGTCTGCACAGCAGAGCCTGGCAAGCTCCCTGTGGCATATTTGATATGCAAAAAACAGTAACAATAACAGGTCTCATTCCCCTGACCCTGAAAGAGCCTCCAATCATTGGAAAAGACTAATAAGGAGAGCCTGTTAAAATCTCAGGGTTGTGACGAATGGAGACAGTACTGGAGCCCGCTCGAGTAAATCAGTGAACAATGGGATGACAGATACAGTGATATATAGATAGATGGATATGTATCTCATATATATGTAAAAACTTGCTTTTTGTTGTATCCCTGAGGTAAGATATTTGAGAGTAGGGACTTTATATAGTGCTAAATCTAATTGGGATGATTTCTGAGCACAAACCTGAGTTATTCCTGAGCATCACCAGGTGTGGCCCCCCAAAACCAAACCAAAACAAACAAAAAACATGTAGCCACTTGATTGAGGTCTAATTGACAGATAATCAGCCCTGCCTCTTTTAAGAGTAAAATTTGATAGTTTTGACATATCTTTTCCAGCCATGAAGCAGGGACCATAATCAGAGTAATAAACATTTGTCTAACACTCCTGAATTTTCTCACTACTATGTATCATCTTTCTTTTTTGATTGATTTTTTTGGTATCATCTTTCATTCCTTCTCCTTCCCTACCTACTCCCTGTCCCCAATCCCTGCTGAACTACTTTCTGTCATGATTAATTTTGAGTTTTTGGACTTGTCTGTACATGAATCCATATAGTATGTATTTTTTTGGATCTGGCTTCTTTCACTTAATAGTTTCGGGGCTCACTCATGCTATACTATGTAGCATTGTTTAACTTGTATTTGTTAATGAGTGGTATTCCACTGGATGTATGCGCCTGGTTTGTTTAACCTTCCTTTATTTTATTTCCTCAGTATTTCTCATCCCTTAACATATACATATGAAAACATGCCTTTTGTTTTATCCCTGAGGTAAGGTCTATGAGGGTAGGAACTTTGTATAGTACTAAATCTAAAGTGCTTGCATCGTGTCTTATATTTCCTAGAATGACTTTTACCTTCTCACTTCATTTATATGCTGATGATGGCCATACTTGGAGAAATTCTTGAAGTCCTTGGTGAAGAACTGAGAATTTCAAATGTTTCTGTCTTTGGGAAATTTGGTGGATGATGATTATGAATTGAGATGCAGAGCACAAGAAATTGAACTGTGTGTATGTGTCTATGAGAAATAAATTTCTCTCTCTATATACACACATATTCCCAGAATGGTGGCTTGGGTCATACCTAGTGATTCTCAGGGATATCTCCTGGCTCCATGTTCAGGAGTCACTTATAGCGATGGTGGACTATATATGGTGTTGGGGATTAAACTGGGGTTGGCTGCATGCAAAGAAAATATATTAACCCCTGTACTATCTGACTCAAGAATGAGGTATATTGAGTTTCTTGTTAGGGATGCTGAATTGGAGATTCCTGTTGAGTAGTTGAAGATGTGGAAGTTTGGAACCCAAGAAAGAAGTAAGGGCTAGATATGTTGGAGTACCGGGGAAAGGTTCTGACAACCTAATTTTGGAATAAATGAAGTGATTCTGCCTTGAAAAATCTTTATGGAGATATAAAAATGTAAAAAGAATTTTTCATCTTATGAGAGGTATCAAAATAACTCAGAAGTTCAGAGGAACAAAAGATTGTTGGCATTTATAATGGCACTACAGTGTTGGCATTAGTAAGGGATTTCGTTGTTGGTATGAAAGTTCATTGTCTCCTTCTGGTATTTCTTGCTCCAGATCTTTAGTTAAAGTAATTAACACCCCTGAGGGGGCGGGGTGGAGCTATACTGGGATTCTTGGTGGTGGAATATGAGCACTGGTGAAGGGATGGGTATTCGAGCATTGTATAACTGAGATTTAAACCTGAAAACTTTGTAACTTTGTAACTTTCCACAATAAAAAAAAATAAAAAAATAAAGTAATTAACACCCCTTTGATATCATATTGATGAGTCAATTGTTTCTCTCCCAAATTAGCTTCGCGTTGGACAGACATATACTACATTAGGAAATCATCACCAAAATGTTGTACATTGCATCTTAGTTGAATCCTCATTTATAAATTATAATCAGGAAAAGTACATTGTATGAGAGAAGATGAGTCTTTTAACAGACACATTAAATATTGGATATTGGTGTTCAATGATGTATACTTGGTGCTATAAATTACTCGGTGCAGAATTTATGAGTCAAATTCAGGCAATTAATTCTGGTGGTTATTCCAAAAATAATATGGCCAAAGGGTAATTGCAAGAAAACAGGAATTAAGTAAGATAAACAGTAAGTGTGAATAATCACGATTTGAATGTATTTTTTAAAAATTTATTTCTTGTTTTTTGGGCCATATCTGGCAGGGCTTAGAGGTTACTCCTGGCTCTACACTCAGGAATTACTCCTGGCGGTGCTTATGTGACTATATGGGATACTGAGGATTGAACCCAGGGTCAGCCGTGTGCAAGGCACACGCTGTTCCTGCTGTCCTATTGCTTGGCTTACAATTTGACTGCATTTGAAAAGAAACATTCCTTTTGTCCTGTTTGCCTTCTCTGTGTGTGACAGTCTACTTACTGAAATGTGAAAAACTTATTTGTTTCAGGATCAGATCTGCAAGTGTGTCTCCCCAAGGGCCCAACATGCTGCTCAAGAAAGATGGAAGAAAAATACCAACTAACGGCACGCTTGAACATGGAACAACTGCTTCAGTCTGCAAGTATGGAGCTCAAGTTCTTAATTATTCAGAATGCTGCCGTTTTCCAAGGTGAGTTCTGGGGATCATCATAGATATGTAGCTCAATACAGTCATTATTTGGGCACCGAGCTTTTAAATGCTAAGTCTGATTTCTAAATTAGCATTCCAGCATGCATGCTTGTTATCAAAACCTCCCCCTGAGAGATTCTGGTTTAGAAAGAAACATTATTTGTAGACAAGCTTCATTCCAATCTTTGGAAAGGTGGCTGTTGTAAAAAAAAATAAAAAGCATTATCCAAGAGATGATTTTGTTTTTGTTTGCCTGTATGCACATCTCAGGCAGAGAACCTGGAAGACTTGTTGACAAAGCCCAAACTTTGATTGAACTACCAGTTTTTTTCTCCCCAGGAGTAGATTAGATCTTTCTGGATCTTGGAATCGCTCCTTCTGACCACTAGGGCCATTTCTCTATTAGAGAGAGAAACTGGCTGGCTGGGCCCTGTCTTCTCGTTGGTGTGAGTGGTGGTTTCTTCTTTCTCTCTGAGTCTCAGTTCTTCCTACACTTGTGTCTGTCTGTCTGTCTGGGAATGGAGCTATTGTGCCATGACCATCATGGGGAGGAGATCATATCTCTTATCTCACAGCAGGATGGGAAATAGTCCCTCCCTTGGTTTAACAACTCAACTGGTGCTATTGCAGAGGGAGGAGGAGGAGGAGGATTATGGTAGAGGCAAGAACCTAGATGGCCTTGTGCACTCTGTACTCTTTCAAGTACTTTGCGCATGTTCATTTATTCATTCATCTTCGCAAGATATCCTATGAATGAAGTGTGAGTTTTAGCCACCTCCAACGTATGGGCCATGAGTGAAGGCACAGAACAGGTAGGTAACTACTAAACAATTGCTGAATGATGAAAGCAGATTTGAACCTCTCGGTGGCCTGGTTTTTAAAGCCAGTGCTTTTGAATACTTGCGCATGCTGCCTTAGCAGAGGGAAAGATCATTGTGAAGACAGGAGTTTTTGTCTATCTCTCCTTAAGTAGATGGAATCAGCTGCCTTTTTCTTGCCCCACAAAGGAAGCCGTGGGGGTCAGATCGCAAAATAGCACATTTGACTACTTGACATTTCAAAGCTTGAGCAGCACGGCCCCTTTAGAGGAATTAATCCTTTTGAATTGTAAGGTGGGTTGATTATATCTTGTTTTATGTATTACAATAAGTTTTGTTGAATTAGCTATGGAAAACGATTCATGTTAGCTAATAAGGCACACCTTCACCGCAGTTTCTTGGGTCAGCCCCACAGGGGTTGTTGGGTTGATTATGTAAAGTACACTATAGATGCTTGAAGTATTTGTTAACCTATTTATGCAGTCAGACTCTTGTGAAGAGTGTGTTGAGGCTAACAATTTGGCAATAGAATGAATAATTTAAGTTGACTTTTAAAAATACATGTACCATTCATGTACTTCTTAAATTGGCTTGGGGGCAGAAATGATGGTTAAAAGTGGTGTGGGAACAAGTGGAGAAACAAGTATTTGGTTGAAGTAGGAACTGGAATTTTACCCTCTGAGGAATCAGGGGCCTTCCTTGAAGAATGGGGTGGGAGTGACTTGTTTCATTTCCAGAGTATCCAGGTCCATCTTCCTCTCAGTTGGATGGAAGGGAGCGGTAGGTGATAACTGTGTTATTCCAGTGGGCAGGGGAGGCCCATCTTAGAACCTGGGGTGGCAATATTCCCTTCTGTCCTGTCCTGCCTTGTGTATATTTGTGTTTTCCAGGCTGGACCAGCACACTAGGGGGGAAAGCAAATTCTGGATGGTATCGATTGGATTAGCTTCGCTTCGGATAAGTCCTGTGTAGCAAGGCAATTTTGTGAAAAGAAAGTAGAAAGTGACAAGGAGGGTAGTAGATATTAAAGATTTCTTCACTTCATGTTTTTTCTCTTTCTCTCACACACACAGTTCTCTCATTTTTTACTTAGCATATACCTTTTTATTTTTTTATTTTTATTTTATAAAATTTAAGAAATTTTATTGAATCACCGTGAGATAGTTACAAGCTTTCATATTTGTGTTAACAATCTCACAATGATCAAACACTCATCCCTCCACCAGTGCACATTCCCCACCACCAATCCAGGGTATACCCCCCATTTCCTACCCTTGCCCTGTCTCCATGGCAGACAATATTCCCCATACTCTCTCTCTCTCCTTTTGGGCATTATAGCTTGCAACACAGACACTGAGAGGTCATCATGTTTGGTCCAGTCTACTTTCGGCATGCATCTCCCATCCTAACTGGTTCCTCCAGCCATCATTTTCGTAGACACACACTTCTCAAACTGTGGAGAGACGTACAAGGACCCCAGAGCAAAGAAAGATGGTGACTGCTTGCTGAATCAAAAGCCCTTGCTGGTGTCCTCCACCATGTCTGCAACCATATTAGTTGTGTCTCTTGTTTCATTTTCTTTTCTGATTGTTCTGCCTGGCTTTTAGAAAAAAAATGTAAGAAAATAAAAAGCACGGTCCCACACCTTCAGGCCCCTTTGTCACATGTGTAGGGAAATTGATCCTTCTCTCTCCCCCGCCTTCCCCATGCTCAAGTGCTTTCTGAAATAGATATTTGGAGAATCCAAACATAGCCACCAGACCATGACAAGATGATACAGTACTGATTGCTAACATAAAAATAGCATCCACTTTGTGGGGGCTATGGGGAATTGGGATCACATCTGGTGGTTCTCAGGGGCTACTTGTGGTCCTGGTGGTGCTCAGTAGATCATCTGTGGTATCAGAGATCTAACCAGGATTGGCCACATGCAAGGTAAATGCCTTACCTCATGTACTAGCTCTGCAATCCCAATTTCTTTGTTCTTTTCTTTTTTTTTTTACCACACCCAACTGTGCTTAGGGTTTACTCCTGTTTCTGTGTTTGAGATCACTCCTGGGGTATTTGAGGACCCTATGCAATGTCAGGGCTTCAATTCAGGTTGGCCATGTGCAAAGCAAAGACCTTATCTGCTGTGCTATCTTTCTCTCTCTTTTTTTCACTGCTTATTATTCCAGAAAACTTATTTTTTTTGTTTTTTTGGGTTTTTTTGCTTTTTGGGTCACACCCGGCGATGTACAGGGGTCACTCCTGGCTCATGCACTCAGGAATCACCCCTGGCGATGCTCAGGGGACCATATGGGATGCTGGGATTCGAACCCGGGTCGGCCGCGTGCAAGGCAAACACCCTACCCACTGTGCTATCGCTCCAGCCCCCAGAAAACTTATTTTTTTTTGGTTTTTGGGTCACACCTGCCGATGCACAGGGGTTACTCCTGGCTCTTCACTCAGGAATTACCCCTGGCGGTGCTCAGGGGACCATATGGGATGCTGGGATTAGAACCCGGGTCGGCCGCGTGCAAGGCAAACGCCCTACCCGCTGTGCTATCGCTCCAGCCCTCAGAAAACTTATTTTTTAAATTTTTTTTTTTGCTTTTTAGGTCACACCTGGCAATGCACAGGGGTTACTCCTGGCTTTGCACTCAGGAATTACTCCTGGCTTTGCACTCAGGAATTACTCTCCTGGCGGTGCTCAGGGGATCATATGGAATGCTGGGACTCGAACCTGGGTCAGCCGTATGCAAGGCAAACTTCCTACCTGCTGTACTATCGCTTCAGCCCCTCCAGCAAATTTAAATTGGGGATACAGTTGCACCCCCGAACACACACCTTCCCAAGATTCTGGTGGAACAAATTTGTCCGAATAATGCTGCAATACTTCTGTTATATGAAGTATGATGTAGCTTTTGTGAGCTGTTTTTATCCACTACATGCAACTGAAAAAAGCTCATCTTGATCTTGGCCTTGATCCACAGTCTCTTTAGGATTCCTTCCTGAGTCCACATTGGGGGCATTTAAGCAGTGAGTGGTTTTTGCAAATCTGCGCACAGTTCTGCGAGCAATCCTTATTGCCTCGATTTGGATTTTATGGGTTCCTTTGCAGGAAGCCTTTGCCCTCATAAATGAGCCTGGGGCCCTTCGCTACAGTGGTTGGCGTGCTCGATCGCTAATGTTGTTTTGATAATGATTGAAGCATTTAAAAAGTTGTTCTTTATTTTCGATCTTTGCATTGCCTCGTTTCCTAAATTTAATTTACTTAGATGTGCTTAGTAAAATGGGACAACACAATCGTTTTTTGTTTCTGCTTAATTAATTCTTTTTGAAAAACTCCACTCAAAGTCGTTTTTCTTTTCCCTTCCTTTCTTTCTCCTCTACCTAATAATAATGATGATGATGATGATGACAATAATAATACTGGTAGTGAAATTTTATTAAGTGCCTACTCTCTGCTGCTTCCTTTTACATAATTATCTCATTTAATTTTTCCAGCAGCCCAATGGGGTTCATACTGTAATTATCTCCATTTTACAGATGAGATATCCGTGAACGCCACAGCTCCATCTGAGCCATCCACTCTCCTTGTCTTGAATGTACATGAGGTCAAAACAGATTTTAGGAGTTAGAGTTGGGAGTCTTGAGGGGTAAAAATGGGGCAGAATTTTCAACCTGGTATTATTCTGCACCCCTGCTGTTCCCATCCAGCCTTGACTTTCAGCATTCTTCTGTGGAATTTCAATTTCACAGTAACTGTCCATTTTGTACTCTCGGCAAAGATCTGGGGTCTACGTTTGCTCTGGATGGCTGTGATGCCTGACTTCCCTAGGTGCCACTAACCTGAAAGGAGAATAGGATCACAGGAATGCGGTAACATTTAGCTTTTCAGGAAGTGGCCCATCTCAGAACTTGCTTTCTCTTCTTCATCAGAGAGGAGAAACAGCACTGAAGTGGGACAATGCTCTCCATATGAGATTCCATGGAGTTGCTGCTTATGTAATGGAATCACCTGAGAGCTCCTTGGAGAAGTGTTCAAATATTTCTGGGCCAGAAATAGTCCAGGGACTAAGACGTTTGCCTTGCATGCAGTCAACCTTGGTTCTTTCCCTAGTATTAGATAAAGTTACCCTGAGCACCACTAAGAGTGATCCCTAAGCATAATCCCAGCAATAGACCTTGAACACTGCTGGGCATGACCTAACTCTACACTCTGCCCCTCCCCCCCAATAAATGCCCCAGCAAAAACAAAACCTGCTCCTCTTCTAAACTCATATCCTGTCTTTGCATGTTTAATGTCCTAGTTTTTTAGTCCCATAAGCAGTTAAGTAGAAGAGTATTGGAAGAGAGAGCGAGATACATATGAGAAAGTTAGGAGTAACAATGAGGGTGGAATACTAGTCACTGAATAAGGCACATGGTACATTGAGATGCCTTTAAAATCTGGGTAGCCCCTGTAGTATTATAGTGGGTTCAATAGCTGATGTTGGTACTTATGAATTCATAAGAAAGATCAGTTTACAGACATGACATGCTTTGCCATATTCCCATTTTCAGTGACTAAGAAAATTTTAGGTGCTTGAAGGCCATGGAAGAAACATTGGACTCAGAGTGCTTCAGAGACTGAATTTCATTTCATTTCAGATTTAGCTCCATATTTTTTTTAGTTTGGGACTTTGGGAGACTATTTGGACTCCAATAGCCTCAGCTTTCTTATCTGCAAGATGGGGATGGTAATTATAGTTCCTGCCTGGTAGAGCAGTGTATGTGAAAGTGTCTGGATAGCCATCAAGGGCTCTAATGTGGATTATTGTCCAGATACCAGCACACACCATTGACTAGTGCAGACCTGAATTTCCACCAAACTTGGCTTCATGATGTCACCCTACAACATTGGCTCACTTTGATTTTGGGGTCATTTCCAAGTGCACAAGGGTAAGCGAGAACCTTCACAAAGAAAGCTTTTGAAATAGGAGCTTATTTTTGTGTGGCCGTAGATGTGAAGCTCTGCTCTTTGAAATGTCAGTACGACCAGGCACGATCGTTTTTGCATCTTCCTGGAAGCTGCCCTTAAGGCCCTCAATCTGGCCGATGTTCCACACAAGCTAGTGGCAGATCAAGAAGGGTTGGCTGTTTTCAGGCCATCTGTGAGTTGCCATTTCTGTTCCAGTCCAACGTGGCAGAGGGAAAGAAGAGTTGAGTCCATATAGAAATCTTTAGTTCCTCCTCAGCCAGTCTGCGAAAGTGTCCTGCTCCTTGCTTTGTGGGAAAGAGATGAAAAAGGTGTCTCTGAGTGGAGGCAGTTGCTGGTTCTGCTGTCTTATTTTCTGTTACCATCTGCTCTTGGTAAAATTTTATTTTTTCGGGGGGAGGTCTCAAGTTTCCGTCTTTCCCCATCCCTAAACAAAATTGACCTTGGTTAGAAAACCCTTTTCCATCAGCTCAGTTCTGTGCAATTTCTTCAGTCATTTCTGCTTGAAATGACTGTTCAGGGACATGATTCAAGCAAAGCTTTTTTCCTTCACAGTTAATATGTGACTCAATAATTGCTTGAATGTTGATAAACATGTTTTGGAGATTCAATCATTTGGTAATTTGGTTTTTAGAATATAGTGGGGGGGGTAAGTGACCATGGAGCAATTTTTCTCCATCTCACAATTTTTCCCCTTGACTAGTCTAACACATCTCCTTCCCGGCCTCCTGCGCTGTTGTCGATGGAGCCTCTCTCAGAGTCCGCCACTCAAATGGCCAGCCAGGCCCGCATAAGCTGTTCTTCGTTGCAAAATAACATGCGATAGAGAATAATTACAGAGATGTCTAATCAGAACTTAATTCATTTGCCGGGGCGAAATATAATAACATTAAATGGAATTGAAGAATTTGAGGAACGCAAACCATGACCATGAGTGGGATTTTGTATCCTCAAAAATGTAAATTATTAATCAAACCACTCATCTGTACAGCAAAGCTCGAGTAATCCCATTATAAGAGGGTGAATTTCTCATCAGAGCCCAGAAGATTCTGGCTTTAATTAGTGTACTTGTATGGCACCAACTCAAAGAGATATCTTGGTTACAAAGTTTTTTTTTTCCCCTAAATGTGATTCTTTCGTTATTAGTGCTATTGGAAAAACAATTGAAAACTGGGTGTTTAAAGCCCTTTCAGTTTTTAAGCAAAGACCTTTCGGATTCCATTCTGTTTTAAAACTCTGTGGTTTTAGCAGAGCCAGAGGCTGGGGGAGCTGTAAACCTTTTCCTGTGCCCTCTTATTGATTTTGTAAAGTCAGTCATTAGACTGACTGAGAACTGGTTAATAAAAAGAGCTTAGCAAAATGACTCAGTGTGTGGGCAGAGGCTCTTGGAGGACCAGCAGTGAGGTGAGGAGATTAAACAGATGAACTCTCCTACCTCAGTACTTGGTCCCTGATTGAACAGAGTTTCAGACTAGTCCCTTCTAGTTGCCATTGTGGCCACCTACCTTCTCCCCAGTGGGCTGATGCAGCAAATGAAAGGACATTGTCCCTGCCCTCTAGAAGCTTCCAGGGAAAATGCCACTTTGGCCCAGTGTGATTACTCTGCACCCACCCCCCACTGGGATTTGTTGCTTCTCTGCAAACAGATGTTACCCCCTCCTTTTTCTGTCTCACCGCATTGCTGTACCTGATAATGGAGTAATGAAGCGTATGTTTGCAAGATTTGAATTCTCCTGTCAGTTGATTGGAGGTAGAAACAATTTTCCACTGAACTGGAAATGGGAGCAGAGAAATGAATACTACCTTTCTCTTCTTTTGACTGTGAGTTGCTTCCAGAGCCTGAGGTACACCTTTATCCTTTTCCCTCATCTCCTCTTTCCCTTTGACTCCCAGGTCTGTTCTTTGCTTTTCGACCTTTTCCCACCTTCCCCCCTTCCATTTTCCTTAGCTCTCCCTGGAGGGGCTCCGTTGTCTCTTTTTATCATGTGTGGATTCCTTCTGGATCCTTCTCCCTCTGCTTGGAGCTGTGGACTCCATCTTCCGCTCGCATTTAGTCTGTCACCGAAAGCAGAAGCGGATTCTAGACTTCAGCTTTCCTCCTTTGCCTCCTGATTAAGCAGTAAAGTGCAGTCGTGAGAAGGAACGGTTGTCTGGGCCTTTTGACTGGTCTCAAAGACACCTCGCCAGAGAGTAGGGAGGAGAGTTGGAGCTGGTGTGAAGAGTAAGTTGAAGGTTTGGGGGTGAGAATGAGAATCAGCCCTTTTATTAAGCGTTTTTAGTTATATTGTCTAATGAAAGCCATCTCAATCTGTGTGGCTGGTACTATTCATTTCATTTAGAGACTGAGGAAATGGGTTCTTTGAGAGATGAAGTAATTTGTCTAACACCACACAGCCTATACATGGCAGAGGTGGGAATGGTATCATCACTGTAGGCTATAGGTGAACTCTTCTACCTCTGGTCTGGTCCTTGATTTAATAGTTTGGGACTCGTCTCTTTAGCTGCCTTCATGGCCACCTACATTCATCCTACCTTGGTGATTGTTGTTTCCTGGTCAAGGGTAGTCTCTCCAACTCTAGCTTTCCATCTTCTGAGGGAGGGAATTCTCTTATATTTAATTTCAAAACACTGGCTGAGCAAGTCTCCAGCCTGTCTGAAGATGGGGATGGTGGAGGAATGCAGAGATAGAAACTACCACACAGCAACTGGCAAGTCGCTTACATTTCAGAAGCGAAGTGCTTTGTGCCTGAAGACCTTGGGTCCGAGATATTCTAAAGGGAATGTTCCACAAAAACTGGGAGCATTTCCTGTGATGGCAAAGGATTCAGATTTCATCTGACTCAGAGCTGATACAATATGGTGGCCCTGGGTAAGAAAAAAAAAGATGAGAAAATTAAAAATGCAACCCCCCTGTTACTCTTGTGGGAGGTTTGCAAGTGTGGGTCCCTGTAGCTTCGGTTTCATTAGCTTCACAGGAAATGCGCCTGTGTGTGGGAATGGGGATTGGAAAAGATTAATTCCAACTAAGAACCAGCGGTTCTTGGAGGAGATTGCCTGTATGAATTCTCCAGACAGACGTGGCTCTTGATCAAAGAGAAGGGCAGGTCAAGAGAGTTAGGTGAATCAGTGCACATCTTTTTCTAAATTAAATTAAAATGGATACATTATTAATTGCCTACTAGATACCAGTCTTTCTCAACTCCCTGGCCAGCCTTACTCAGACTCGTCTCTTGAAAGGGCAGAGTACCTCAGAGATGAATGGAGGGGCAAGGTAGGCCCAACTCACGGGCTGCCTCAAGTTCATGTGTCAGCTTTGCTACTTCCTCTTTTTCTGAGGAAGAACAAGTCACTCCCTCTCTGAGCTGTCCTTTAAAGAGGCTTACATCAGAGGAGGGCTGGAAAGAACTGTTCTCTAGGAATCAAATGCCTGGGGACTGGAGTGATAGCACAGTGGGTAGGGCGTTTGCCTTGCATGCGGCCGACCCGGGGTTCGATTCCCAGCATCCCATATGGTCCCCTGAGCACGGCTAGGGGTAATTCCTGAGTGCAAAGCCAGGAGTGACCCCTGAGCATTACTGGGTGTGACCCAAAAAGCAAAAAAAATAAAGGAATCAAATGCCTGGAAGTCATTGTTTTTGTCATTTCCTGCCCAATATAAATATTTTCATTGTAGTACCTTTGCAGTATGGGATGTCACCAACCTGGCACATCTGCATTGAAAAGGATTTTTATGCTATTGTATGATTTTAATTGATCACAGGAATGATCTAATAGACCATCCATAATCTTATGATGGAGATAACAGCTTCTACCATTTTTATGTGTTTTCTTGCTTTGTGTGTGTGTGTGTGTGTGTGTGTGTGTGTGTGTGTGTATAAGACTGTACAGTATACAATTTCCAAATGGTCTCTAGTGGTCCGAATGAAGCTTCTAGATCTAACTAGTAAAGGCAGATTCTGATTTCTCTGGGCTACATACAACAGGGGAGGTTGGAGAATCCAGATGTTGAAAGGAAACTAGTTGCTTGTGCCAGTTCCTTCCTTGGTTGCTATTGTTTAGAGCACCAGACCTGATGAACTGAAACAGCGTTATCATCTTAGACCACATCGCACTGTATTACCCTCTGCTGGTGTTTTCCCCTCCTAGCACTTACCAAGTTCGTAGTGATCCATGCCTGTTACTTTGAGCATGGGTAAAGATGCTTTACCTTTCCTAAAGAATGATCTCTTCGAAGGTAGACTGCATATATATTCTTCCTCACCCCTCTATTCCCAGGTGAGATAGTGAGTGACCACACACATGCCATTCCAATCAATAGAAATAGATTTCTAACTAATCCATTCTCTCTGTCTCAGCTGCCACTATGACCAGACAGAAAAAGCTAACCTGTGGCACATGGTATTGGTTTGTTTCAAACTTTTCAAGTGGATTCAGATAGAAACTGTTAAAAGTTCATATAATGAACTGGTATTTGCCCACTGAGATGGATTTGGTTAATGTTTATCTGAGCCTCTCTCTGCTTTTGATCTGACCTCACCATCCCAGGCTGGCTGTTTATCCTTTTCTTCAGCCTCTCCCTGGAGTACTGTGAGCCACAGATGAGCAACTTGTGACCCAGATTGGTGATCCCTGCCACCTTCCCCAAATACGCTCTGAACGAAATAGAGCAAACTTTGTTTCAGAAATTTCTTCTCTTGGGGAAATTGACATTGGTGGTAGGATTGGTGTTGAAATATATTCCTAACTCAATTATTAATAACTTTGCAAATCACAGTTCTTTAATAAAAATAAAAAGAAAGAAGAAAGTTCTTTCAAATTAAGTTCTTATGACACCAATAAGTACGAGTTAATAACAACAACAATAAAGAAGAAAAACCAAAAGAGGAAAGTGACCCACCGTCTATATCCTGGAGTATAACTTATTAGCAATTGGGCATTCGATGTTAATGTGTTTTTGTAAAATATCGTGTGTATATATGCATATATATAGGTGAGTATACGTATATTTTAGCATTCATTTTACAATTAATATGGGGGAGCTATCTTTCCATGTCAATAAATATTTCTCTAACGTGATAGAAATATAGACCTTAGAGACTGCATGCTACTTAGTCCTGTGGGCTATCTCATGTTATTAATCCATCCTTCCCTAGTGCTGGAAATATAGGTTATATTCAGTACACCATAGTGAGATAAATAATGTCCCTGTTGATAAATGTTTATGGACATTGTTATTTCCTCAAGGCAAATCCCTAAAACTGGAATTATCGGGGCAGAGGTTCTATAGTTTTTAGTGTTTTTCACATCTGTCACCCTATTTTGACAGCCATAACATTTGTACTGATTTTTGACTCTCAATAATCCCACATTGGGTGAAAAAATAAGAGTGCCTCTGGTTACAGGGGTGGTGTTGGTAGCTTTCATCTTATAATTTTTATTCATTATTACTCTTTGATGGTTGAAAGCAATTTGGGTGTTCATTGTTTCTTATGGTGATGCCCATTTATCTTATTGATTTGTAAGAACTCTTTGTATATTTGGGATGCTAACCCAACTGATCTTATACAGTATTTTTACTTTTGTAAATTCAATTTATTCTTTCAATTGTTCATTTTGTTGAATGGAAATTTTAAAACTCTGTCTAATGTATAAAAAATGTTTCTTTGGTTTGCAATGTTTTAAAAAATTCTTTACTTAAGTGGTAGTATCCTGCTCAGGAATTAAAGATGTGCTCTCTTTCCTCTTCTGACACTAGCTGTGTGTGGAAATCGGTAAGTAATTGAAATTGTCTGAGTTTGATTTTCTTATGTGCAAGATAACAGCTGACCTGCCTACCCACCAGAGCCCTGGAGGATCAAAAGAGGTAACATATATGAAAATGCTTTGAAAAATGGAAAGGGCTATTCACTTGCCCTCCCCTGCTAACCTTTAGCCTGAATGAATCCATGTTGACTGATATCAGCACTGTCTTTCCCTGGCTGAGACCTTGCTGGCCTTGTAATGGGACAGAGTCTTGGTCCAGAAAGTCTGCTGGTAGCTAGAAGGCAGCTTAGAAGGTGGTAAAATGTTGCCTGCCTCTAGTCTGTCTGCTTGCAACACTCATTCTGGGCATCGTTCCCACCTTTCCAGCTGGGGAAATGGGCCCTGCAACTCGTCTTTGATGTAGTATGTGTGTTTATACTCACATGCCCCCAGCCCTAGAAGGGCAGCAAAAGAAACCAAGTGCCTATTTCTGGTCTCCAGAGTAGCAAGTAGGTGGGGTGGAACTCCAGAGCCTTCTGTCCACACTCATAGTCCTTGGGGATTGGAAAAACTGTGCTCCTTCTAGCAAAGAACATTTGAAACAGATAACACTATCAGCTACATGGGTGGCTTAGCATTGTTGGGAGGGCCACTTTCTGGAAAGATTTGTTTATTAGGAAAGCCTTTTTTTTGCTGTAACATGATCATAATGCTGCCTCTCTAAATGCCAGATTGAAAAAAAGATATCAGTGTGTATGTGGGATGGCAGGCAGCATGGGGGCAATGTAAGTATCTCATGCATCAGAGTAATCATTAGTGGAAAAACAAAGTGTGTTCATTCTGGCAGTCTCCGCCAGATGGTTGAGATGGCTTGTCGTGGAAGGAGAGGCTTCAATGATGCACATATTATTTCATATATAACCTTGAAGAGTTTTGTTTGTATTTTGAAGGGAGGGAAAGATAGTCACTGTTCAAAAAGTTCAGTCATCTTGAAGGGCCTTTGGCAAGTTGAGGGGACCAGGTGTTTGAACTCATTTTGGGTCACTTCAATGAAGGAGCTATAAAAGGAAGTTTTCAGAAAATCTACTAGGTATTGATTTTGTTGTTGCTGTTGTTTTGGGGCTACACCCAGTGCAACTTGGGGGTCACTCCTTGCAGTGCTTGGGGAACCATATGTGGTGTCAGGAATTGAACCTGGCTTGACCAGGGGCAAAGCAAGCATCTGACCTGCTGTGTTATCACTTGGACTAATGAAAGATTTTAAATTATTATAGCAGGAACTCCATCCCGAGGTGTGCTTCTTCCCCATTTCACATGTCTGTACAAGGGTACCTTGCACCATGTTTGCCTCCGGGCCAAAGGAACTAGAAAGTGCCATCCCCGAGGCGTTTCAAAGGCTGAGCTCCTTTCTTCGGGCATTCCTTGGAGTTCACAGATGAAAATAAATTTTAGCAACTCATAAAAATGATCAGAGAAGGTTTTGTCAAACAGAAAGTGCCATGAGAAATCTGGACAGCCAGAGCAAAATAAACAAAATACCCCAAGATGGGTCCCCAAACTTGACTTGGCAGAAAGCTCTGAATTCCATTGATGTGAGACACTTTTCTGTAGGGACATACTGGGGTGAGTTAATTGCACCCCAAGGATTCTAGGGCAGCCTTTACTATTGCCTCATAAAGAATCATACACACACACACCCTTCAAAGTTCATTTTAGTACTTTTCAGCCTGACATCGAACGGGTCAGCTACTTTGACAAACCTGATCTGGCCAGATGTTATTATTTTGCACTACATTTAATTTCTTCCTGCCAATGCTTTAGAGTTCTTTTCTCTGATAAAGATCATGGGAAATTGTCTGGTATTTACAAAATCCCATCCAGGCATATCTGTTACAATGTTCACTTAGCGAAGTTTATTAGATTATTAGGGCTCTAAACCCTTGGGCTCTTTCGTTATTGAAATTAAAAAAGAAAACCCCAAACATCTTCAACAAATTTAAGTGGCATAATTAGACCCCGGACTTGTCTTACAGGCATTTTAGAATTATGAAAATGATTTCAATAGTAGGCACTTCCTGAGAAACTTGCTGAGTTTGACAGGGATGAAAGGGAAGCCGTTACACTCCTTTGGTCTCCTGAGTTAATGGGTAAAGTGATATCTGGGGCTGAAATAAATTTGCTATCGTTGTATGGCCAAATTGCTCCCATAAGTAGTTAGCCATACCACACAGGACCTAGTTAAAATATGGGTACCAACCGTGGGCGAGAAACATGTGGGTCTCTCTAAAACACTTCGGGTTTTAGAACCAGGCTAAGCTTAAGCTCTGCTTCTTTTCTTAGCTCTACCATAGGAGCCATCAGGAGACCTTAATAGATGGAAATACTTGACAGTTTCAAGGTGCAAGTAGTCACGGTTTGTACGTGCCGCAGCTTTCCTCAGGGGATTTGCTCACTCTCTGCATGCAGTGGTGATCATTTTGAGCATTAGCAAGTTCACAGTTGGTGGCACAATATCTATCATGAAAGTAGGCTTGGGAGAGTTGAGACTTGAATTGACCGTGGGGATCCTTAGCTACATGAAGAACACAGGTGACAGAAATTGAACAAAGCAGTTTCAGTTGTGCATGTGTTTTGAGCAGTGGGGTAAGGGGATAGTAATTCAGACCCCCCAAATTTGGAGACCTTGAGTTTTCCTGAGCACCCACAATGTTCAGGTACATTGAACATGTGCCAAATGAGCGTCTTAATTATATTTAAGAGAATCCCAAACTTATTTGACCTACTGACCCCTTTTCAGAGAATAATTCATTCGGGGGCTAGAGAGATAATGCAACGTATAGAGTACTTGCCTTGCATGTGGCTGACCCAGGTTCAATCGCTGGCATCCCATACGGTTCCCCAACACGAATTCCTGAGTGTAGAGTAATTCCTAAGTTCAGGAAACCCAAAAGCACAACCGAGTGTGGCCCCAAGACAAGCAAACAAGAGGTCATTCAGTGCCACCGCTATGGAAATCTACCTTCCTTAAGTGAGGAAACAAAAATCAAGCCCTCCAACTACACATAAGCCTTCCTTCTGGATCATTCATTCTAACACCCACCCATCCCCTGCCTGATCTGGTAAAAACTGTACTTTGGAAAACACTGGTATAGATACTTGTCTCTAACTGGTTTTAATTTTATAGGTTTGTAAAGGGGGATATGGGTCACACCTGGTGGTAATCAGGGGGAATATCCCCAGCTGTGTGCTTGAGGGTCGATACCAACAATACTATGGAGAAACATCGGATCAAATTGGGACTAGGGCATGTAAGTGAAGTGCCATAATCTTATTTGTAAATTTAAAAACATTTTTGTTTTGGGGCCACACCTGGTGATGTTCAGTGGTTACTCCTGGCTCTGCACTCAGGAATCCCACCTGGTGGTGCTCAGGGTACCATATGAGATGCTAGGGGTCGAACCCGGGTTGGCGTTGTGTAAGGCAAGTAGCTTACCTGCTGTACGATCACTCAGGCTCTCAAGTGCCTTAGTTATGTCTCTTCCAAATTAGTCTTTGAACTAATATGAAAGCCCAGTTCTTTAGAGGACCTATGAAAATATCTTCCAATTCCTCAAAACCGTAGTTGGACTTTTGCTTCTTCGGTAAAGGCCCTCAGGGGCCCTTTTGTGCAAACTCTAATAGTGCAAATATGCGTTGGTCATTAACTGTCCTGGCAATGATTGCTGAAAAGGGCAGGAGTGAAGTCAAGGCAAGAGGTAAATATTTTGTAGAAATGAATGACCTAGCATGAACTCTACATAACTCCAGATCTGCTCATTTACATACTGTGATCATCTGAGTTGGCCTGGAGTGGATATTCCTTCCATTTATGCAGCAGGAATCTGCTAAGCAAATGTATCTGTCAGATGTGTAGAAGGCATATTTTCCTTGTTTGAAGGAGTTACACAAGTCCATTATTCGGCACTACTAGTTATAATGACCTTCACTTCTTAAGACAAACCTGATAGAACCACTCTTTGAACACACTTTACTGGTGAATAGTTTGAATTGCTTCAGGTATGGAGAAATACTAAATGATCATCTAGTGTTGCTTTGTTTTTGTCTGCACCCAGCTCAGGGGTTACTCTTGGCTTTGCACTCAGGAATCACTCCTGGTGGTGCTTAGGGGACCATATGGGGTGCCAAGGATGGAATCTGCATCAGCCACGTGCAAGGCGAATACCATATCCACTGACTGTACTATCATTCCAATCCCCATCGTCAGGAATTTTAAGAAAATTAATTTAGGATAAAATGAACTTACGCTTGAGTCATTTTACAAAGGGGAGCACACATAACCTCTCGAAGTTTCCATTTAAAGATTATCTTAAAAGCAGGGACAATCGGGGCTGGAGAGAGATGGCAGGGTTTAAGGAGTGCTTGCCTTGCATGTGACCAACCTTGGTTTGATCCTAGTGTACCCCCATCACCTCTAAAAGTAACCTCTTAGTACAGATCTAGGAGTAGCTCCTGAGCACTGCTATGTGTGTCACTCTTTGCAAATAAAGCAGAGGGCAGTCGATAAGAGGGCCTAGTTTTGTAGAGGTCCAAGAAGGAAATGACAGGCTGTATGTCTCACAGCTTATCATGGGGCTTGGTACACAGTTAGCAACTGGGAAATGTTAGCTGGTGTTTGTTATTCTTGCAAAGTAGTTTTAAATATCACTTTATTGCTTTCCACCCTCCTTGCCTTTATCAGTTCAGAGGAGTCAAGATGTTTGGGAAAACATCCTGTGTGTTAGCTGGTCCAGAATTGGCAGGAGAGCCATGTTAGCCACATGAAAGCGAACAGTGAGCAGGTTTGGGCTTTCTCGGTTCCTGGGAGGGAAATTCTACTGGATCCGATCATTCTATTCTAAGTTTACTTGATGAGTAGTGGACAGTGGTGAAGTGATTGGGTAGCCTGCAAAATACTAAGCACGTATATGTCTTGAATATTCACTAGAAACATTTCTGACAGGGGGTCCTCTTTTTTTTAATTGAAACACCATGAGATACAAAGTTCGAAAGTTATTCATGATTGGGCTTTGGTCATACAGTGTTTCAACACCTGTCCCTTCACCAGTGCACATTTCCCACCACCAATGTTTCCAGTTTCCCTCTTCCTATCCCCTACCCATTTGACCTCTGTGGCGGATACTTTTCTGCTCTCTCTCTCTCTCTCTCTCTCTCTCTCTCTCTGTCCTTTTTGGCATTTTGGTTTGCAATATTGTGTGTATCTCTTTACCTTTTGGCACTCAGATCTTGTTCAGAGTGAAACTACTATTGTAATAGTGTATAATAATGGTCCCTTCTCTTCTGTATCCTAACTGCCACTCCTCCGACCACCACTTGTGTCAAGCTCCCAACCATGGACCAGTCCTCCTGGCCCTCGTTTCTACTGTCCTTGGAATTAGTCACATACTATGTTTTTTAAAAAATATCTGCTAAGGTTATTTTTCTACTGTCCCTGCTGACACTTTCTCACACACACAGTTGGTTTCTGTGTTGGAAGAGAAATCGCAAGATTCTGGGAAATCTGAGCTAGCACTCTGATTCCTAACACCCAGCCCTACTGATGGCCCTTCCGGCCTTCTGCCCTTGTTTTAGCCTAGGTCCACACACATGTAGGCTTTCTGACAAAAATGAAATCACAAGGCCTATGTTCAAAGCCGCCCAAGGGCTAACCCCCAGCGCCTGCATATTTCCTTCGGTTATTATCAGGTGTGCTTTCACATAGGGTATTAATTTATAATCACAAGATGGACTTGAGCTTGAAAAATTGCATATAATTTTACATCTGAGAGTACTCTTCAGTTCTGTTTCTGTTGAGACCAATAGAAATTCAGCACAGAGAATATGGCTTCAATTATCTTTATAGGTCTATTATTCAGAAGTGGCGTGTGTGTGTATGTGTGTGTGTATGCCAGAGAGAGAGATACAGAGCGTGTGTAATCAGGAGACTGCAAGAGAGAAGGACAGAGAGAATATGTGTTGTGTGGGTGATAGGGTTAAGGAGAGATTCTTTTCCCTTGTTGTGTGGTCCTAAAACAGCAGAAGCTTTGGAATAGGAGAAAGAAGATAGGGTTTGTAACTTGGACTGCATTGTGACTCACTATATGACCTTTGGCAATTTATTTTGTTTGTCTGGTGTATTTGTTTTTTCATTTCTAAAATGTGAGGTTAGACCAGATTATTTCTACAGTTTCTTGCAACTCTAGGAGTCTGGAAAAAGCTCCTAACTTGCCTGTCTGCCTGGAAGAATGGGAGGCTCTAGGGCTATCATCCTAAAGAGAGGAGGGGTGATGAATCTTAACAGTTTCTTGGACGCCAGCTAGACCAAAGGTTGTAATTTTTAGCCTATCAGGCATTTGACTTTTGAAAGTCCTAAATCCTCCATTAGGTATAAATGTGGAAGCTTTGGGTTATTTATCGTTATTTTAAACTTTCCATTCATAACTGTCAGTGTCGACATAACTGCGTCAGTAAGGTTAGCTTTAATCAGTTTAGTGGCGGCGAAGTCACAAATATCTCAAATAGCCAATCATAATGCAGCAGTCCGCTCAAGCCTGACTGAATTATGTCTTTTGTTATGATGAAAATGTCTCAACTTTATTGGGTTTTCTTTGAAGAACTTTATTTGGCTTGAAGTCTGGAAGATAACAGATTGGTGATTGTCTTCCAGATTTTTATTTTGCCTTCCTTGAAGGCTTGTCATTTTTCAAGAGCTGTTGTTAGCACTTTTTAAGTCAAGGTGGAGAGCAGTGATATTTTTTATCCTACGGGTATAAGTCTGTGTGGAAAACTTTTCTTTTTGATTTTCAGTTCCCTTCTGGTCATGTAGAAATGGTGTGACCTTGATCTAACCATGGAATTGTCTAAGCCTTGTTTTCTTCATCTTAAAAATGGGGGCAAATTCTAGTCTTACCTAGATCTTTGATGATTCTTCAGATGGCCCCCTCTCAAAAAATTATGCTCTTTTTGTCATACCAATGGAAAGCTTAAAATTACTTTTTTATTTAGTGCCATTATATAGGCCTTCAGGTGATAGGTCTGAGTTTTATAGAGAAGATCTTGGAAGGTTGGGTAGAAGCCAGTTTTGTACATCAAAATTCTTCTATGCCTTCCTTGATGTCCTGCTATACTACCACAGGAAATTTTTTTCCTCCAGAGATCATTAAAAAGAGAATAGCAAACTTAATCGTATTCATCTGCAAAAATAAATGAGAAACATAAACAAAAATCAAATAAAACATGAGCAACTGTGAGTGTGATGGAATTTAGTATGCAGTCCTCAGAACTTAGCACCCAAGCTGTGTGAAAAGGGAAATGATTCATCATGCCTCAGAAATGCTCAGGATACAGGGTTAGAGAGATAGTACACTTGCTTTGTGTGCAACCATCCCTGGTTTGAATCCCTAGGCACTGCATATGGTCCCCTGAGCACCATATACAGGAGGCAGGAGAGAGCCAGGAGTAGGCAGTAAGTATTGCTGGGTGAGACCCTTTTATCCAGCAAAATGCTCTTGGTAGGGCTAGGGGTATAGATCAGTGACAAAGGATACATCTCTCATGCATGAAGCCTTGGGTTTAATTCCTGACACCACACACACACACACACACACACACACACACACACACACACGCACGTGTGCACATGCATGCGACCATGATTGGAGAGATAGTACAGTGAGTAAGGCATTTTCCTTGCATGTAGCTGTCCCGGGTTTGATCCCTGGACTATGTTCCCCGATCCCCATTAGGAATGTTTTCTTAGCATGGAGCTAGGACTAAGCCCATGAACACAGACAGGAGTGGCCCTAAAACAAGACAAAACAAAGAGAGAGAATAGAGGGGAAGAAACAGCAGTTAAGGAGTTAAGGCACCTATCTTGCATGGGGCCAACATGAGCATCTTGATCGCTGCATCCTCTCCTGGCCCTCCAGGAGTGATCCATGAGCACAGACCTAGGAATAAGCCCTGAGCACTGCCAGGTGTGGCCCTGCAAAGAAAGCAAAACAAAAATGCTCAGGACATTCTGGTGATTGGGATAGGATGTGAGAGTATGTGGCTGGCAGTAGGAATGCAGGAGAGAAATCTTAGAAATGTAGGTGTCCCAAGCAATCTCAGTCTCCTCTGTCCATGTTGCTATTAGCACCCCTCCCTCCACTGCTGCGCACACTTGGTACTCTTTTTCCAGACATCTTGAATACAGATGGTGAAACTGTAGTAGAAGCGTGCCTTTATACTTATAATAAAGTTGCACGGTCTAAGAATCACTTTTGTTTTCTTTCCTCTCCCCAACCCCCGCCATTCAGAGGCTCTGATTACCAGCATAGCAGGAATGAAAAGAGATAAATACCCAGGGCCCTCGCCGAACACAAAGGAAAGCAGATTAGAAAATTGAGAAGTGTAGAGAAGAGACCGTTTGCAGTCGAGAAACACGGTCACCGGGAAGAAGGGACTGTTTCGGGTTTACACACGGAATTAGCTCATGTTGAAGCTGAGTCATGGCTAATTAACTTTCATGTGCTCCAGCAAATTTGCCTGTATTGAGCATGTGCTGAGAGTGACATTTATGAAAAACTGAAGAGTGAGGTAGTTTTCTTGACGTGACTATGCTGTGCTCTCGGGAATGATTTGGTGGTGGTGGTGGTGGTGGTGGTTGTTGCCCCTTCTAATGCCAGCCCCTTGTGAAAGTCTGCCTGTGGAGAAGCACTTTTCTTGACATCTTAATGAGTCATTGCAATAAGCCACCTGAACCCCTATGGAGTCTTTCCTAAACCTGCACATTAAGCTAAGTTCCTGACCAAGCCATCTTGCTCACCACCAACTCCATGTGTCCTTCCTGTGTCCCAGCAATTATCCACCTAGAAATGATGGGCTTTGGAGAAGGAAAGGCAGCGAGGCAGGGGAAATAATTGCCCTTGCACTGGACTAAACGTTCCCTCAGGGTCTATTTTGGTTTATTTTGGGGGGTGGGCGAGGAGTTTGGGCCACACCCAGCTGTCCTCAGGGCTTATTACTGACTCTGTGACGATCACTCCTGGGAGTGCTCAGGACACCCTGTGCAGTGCTGGTTGTCGAACCCGGGTTGGCTGTGTGCAAGGCAAGTGCCTTACTCACTGTACTATCTCTCCGGCCCAGTAAGGGTCTAATTTGACTTCTTCTCTGTGTCTCAGTCCCCCGCAGTACAGTGTCCATGGGTAGATCCACCTAATACAACTATGAGTAGATGTTTGTGATATTTAATTTCTGTAAACCTTGGATTTCACATCTATAAAACGGACCCACCACCTGTCTAGTGTATTTTTGCTTGAGAGACCATGTGTCTATAAAATTGCATATTAGGCCAGCTAGTTCTGTCTCCACACTTCTGAGTAGAATTATTACCAATTAGAGTTGTAATGTAGAATTCGCACTTTAAAATAGAGGGCTATTTTCTTAATGGAGGTTGGGCAAATTAACCTTTCTGAAGTGCAGTTTCTCTGTCCAAAGAGCTAAGTAGACCAGCGCATCAGTCCTTAACAGGGATTCATGGATGGCTTATAGTGGGTCCTCAAAGACCCTAAATTGATATTTAAGAAATGTGTACCTGTGACTTTTTTTTAGGAGAGAGATTGCGAGATTAGGGCTTTAATCAATTTCATAAAGGGGTCTCTGTCCCTCAAACATTAAAGAACCACAAGGCTAATTAATCTCTAAAATTCCACTCAGCATTAATGGATGCACTAATCTGATTCTATGAAGAGTTCTGGTCTCAACAAATAGATTCAAATTTATGGTTATTTAATGGACTCAAATAAGTAGTCTTAGTTATTTTAATAGCACAGAAATCAAAATCCCCCAGCTTTAATATTACCCATTTGAGTACTGATTGTTGGCATTTGCTGCAATCACTCTGATGCCTGTCTGGCGTGAGTGAAGAACTATTATTTGAGATGTTAACTTGAATCTTTTCCCCCCTCGAATGTAGCTATTTCATTCTCCCCTATGTTGTTTTTAAGAGGCGCTGGGTCTTAGTCTGCAGAATTAGAAGATTTCCTGTTATGTTTGTCAACTTACGGCAATAACTCTCCTTTCAAGAAATCAAATCACAGGAGTAAAGCTGTAGATCTGGAGAGCCGGGAGAGGGAGGCTTTCACCACTTTGGGAGCCCAGCTGTGTTTGTTCTGAGCATAAGGAAGCTACTGTATATCCTTCGGCTCTCCTGGGAAGTGATACTGTTAAAATCACAACCTCTGTAGCAACAGCGAGTCTGAATCCCTATACACTGATATAGTTCTCTTTTAACAAAGGGATGGGTGTACAACTATCAGACTAAGAAACAAGGACAGGAGTCAGAGAGACAATGCAGTGATGTAGGTGCTTGCCTTCCACGTCATCAAATGAGGTTCAGTTCTGGGAACTGCATATGGTCCTCTGAACACTGCCAGGAGTGATCTTTGAGCACAGAGCCAGGAGTGATCCCTGTAAATGTACAGGGCTAGTTGTGGGCCCAAACCAACCAACTGACCAAACAAACAAAGAAGCATGGATAATTTTGACAGTGAGTGGAAGGCAGTGACTTCTCAGTCTGCTTTCGAATCCTGTTCACTGGGGATTCTAGTGCAGGGGGCAAAGCATTTGCCCCATATGTGGCTGACCGCAGTTTGATCTCAGTACCAGTCTCCCGAGTACTTCAGGGTGTGGCCCATCACCCAAAAACAATTGAAACTGAAAATGAGGACTTTTTCGATATTAGTGATAGGCTTTTAGAATTAAAATGATCCTGTAATACCCTGTTCTTAGGCATCTGTCCCAAGAACACAAAAATATTAATCTTAAAAGACATACAACTGAGTTCACTGCAGTACTATTTACACCAGCCATGACTTGGAAAGAGCCCTAACAGCAAATAAGTGGATCAAGATGGTGTGTACCCATCACCTGTGTACCTACCTCCTCCCAAGGACCCCCAACACACTGCCCTCTCAAATTACACCCGGACTCAATTGTATCAGACTTCCCATTATGTTGCTTTTAGACCTTTGTTGCTCTTTACTGTGTTATCTTTAAATTCCACATATGAGAGAACTCATTCAGTATTTATTCCTTTCCTTTTGCCTGACTTCGCTCAGCATGATAACCTCTAGTTATCCACATCGCTGCAAGTTGCATGAACAAATCAGCTTCTTACAGTGGGTTAGTTCAGTGTGTGTTTGTTTTTTTGTCCTAGTTCACATAAACCACTCTAGAAAAAACATATAATTCTGTTTTCACAGAATACAGGAAAATAAGTTGTTTACACTTCACTATTTCACTCCCTGTACCTATGTCTTCGTTACAAACATCATAGCCAACCAAGTGAAGTTTATTTAAATTCCAAGGCTATCCAGCAAACAAGACAGGACAGCTAAGAAGTTTGGAAGAAGAAAGGACTTAGATTGTCTGCTACTTCTCTAGTCTCTTGTCTGGGTACAGAATATTTCTTTTCACATGTTAATTCTCTGCCAGAGGTTTGACTGTTGCTTTGTGTCTTTGTTTTAGTTCTAAAAATTAGGAAGGTGGTTCTATAATGTCAGAATCTTGGGACCAGAGCAGTAGTATAGCATGTAGGATATTTGCCTTGTATGTGACCAACTTGTGCTCGTTCCCTGGCATCCCATATAGTCCCCCATGCACCCCTCAGGACTAATTCCTGGGTGGAGAGACAGGAATAACCCCTGATCATTGCCAGGTATAGCCAAAAAACAAATAAACAAAATCATGAACAAACAAAACCCCTGTAATGTCACAGAATCTTATGGGTGACATCTGTCACACCCTCCTATCTTTGTGCAATATATTTTCAACAATAGATTTTCTGTGCAATAGATTTTCATTTGGTCTTAGAATGCAAACCATTTTGGGATAAAGACTATACCCCTTTCCAAAGCTACCCATTTCATTGGCGCCATCTTGATTTGCTCATTATTTCTCATGTTTATTGGGGAAATCCTCCCCGGAATTCTTAGATCTTACTGGTTTCTCTCATATCGCTAGGCTTCTCCTTGGTCATTATCCTTTGAAATTGTCACATCCATGTCCGATACAGACACAGGATAGCAGTCACCTCTTCTAGTTCATGTGTTCCACTGTCCACTGAGGCAGCCAAACCAATGCTCGCTGTTCAACCAGGGAGGTTGAATGCATAGCTAGTCAAGCAAAACATTCCTATCCTGTTGCGGACCTTGAGCCCATGCTTGGTGTATTTCTGTTCATCTGACCTGTTGTTAAATTTGAGCCAGAAGTTGCTCTCATAGAGATCACTACGTAGGTATTTTTGATTTACCATTCCTCCCAGCTTCATGTGAACTGGTATTTTGATCTATTCACCACTCATATACCCTTATGCCTGTCAGGGATGAAAATGTTGAGCTGAATACGTCACTTACGTTGTCTGTCAGAAACTTTTTTCCCATGGCTAGCAGTACCACCCAGTGTTCCCTCTAAAGCAATGAAGAAACCCAGCTAGGGTTTGTTATTCAGTCCATCATCTATCTTGCACCTGACTGTTCGCTTAGTCTTGAAAACCAGTAGCGGCATGTCTCTACTTGTTTGCCTTTTGACCCATTCTTCCCCTTTGAAAAGGAAATGACATTAGTTCATCCCAACTTGTTCTTCTATAGCTCTGCCCGCATCTTGTGCTTGCTTCTTTCTTTTGAAAATGCTCCTAGATCTGCCTGATGATGTGTTCCCGTGTAGTATTGGATTACTCTTAGGCTGATGATAAAGTCGTTGGCAAGAGCCACCGTCTTTTACTCTTGAAATCCTTAACGCTGACATTGCAATTTGTGTTCTTTCAGCCACCTTTGTGTGTGAGCCACCAGTGGTACGCACCGATAACAACACGTTAAGGAATATTGGAACAGAGGTGGTTTGGTTTTCGCTCATTCTCACAATCTCCAGTCCCTTCCCACATTTCATTTCTCACAAACATCTCTCTTTATATCCTTTTTTCCATGCTGGGCTGACTTTTTTCCTGCCCATTTCCTTCCAACATGGCCATTAGTGTACCTAGGTGAGACTAGTGTGACAGTGGGTGCTAATGGGCTACTGTGTATTTGACAGTGAGTTATCTACTAGCTTTTTGTGCAGGGCTGAAAATCCAACAGTGTAATGAGAGCACTGGCAATTTTGGACACTGTGGCAGGGTTATTAATGTAGTGTGGGCGGCTGAAACCTTTTGTTTCCTCTCAAATAGGTGACTGCCATTTAGACTCCATGTATGGCTTTCTGCCAATTGTGTTGGGGGCGATTTCAAGCCAAATTGATTGGTTAATTGCTTGTGGTCATCCGGCTTTTCAGCTGCCTGTGTTGAATCCCTGGAGGTAATTAACACTTCAAGAATTGGGGGCGAATTGGAGTTATTCTGGAGTGGGAGTAGGGGCTGCCCAGAGCTTATGGTGATGAGTGAATCATTTTTACTTTAAAATGATGGCTGAGGATTGATGAGTTTCTTTAACAATTTTTAAAAATCCATTATGGAGGAGTTTGATATACAATTGCCTTTGCGAGTCATTTAAAGTGGACAGTTGGGCTCTATATATTGTGTGATAAACTCATTGGTAGGAAATAGCTGCAAAAATGTTGGGCATTTTGGACAAGTGACTGGAATTTCAATTGCGGCCCTCTCACAGTGCGGGGTAGATGGTCTGGCAGTCAAGTGTTAGACGAAGAGGTATAAAATACAATTTTTTTGTTCACTAAAAACACCACGTGTAAATTTACATAGGTAAATGCCATGTGACTAAAAAAACTCCACTGGTATCTGATTCCCACACTTAGAATCCTTTGTACTGTCTCTCTGGCTTGAGGTCTCTCTTTCATAAACAATATCCATAAGCCATTTATAGGACAGTCAGTCACCAAGCAAGTCACCTTTGGACTCTGCCACCCATCCTGCCGACCTGGCATTTGTCAGTGTCCCTCAATAGTGACACTCTACCTGTTCAACCTGTAGCCATAAAGACCTCGAGCCATAGGCTTCTTTCGATGGTTCTTTTTCTGTAACTAAAATGGGAGCTGCTGTTACCATCTTTGGAAGCTCCAGCTTGAGGCTGTTAATCTTTGGCAATGCAAATAAACAGTGGATTGTGGCCTTGGTGGAGGTTCAGGGCTGGGAAGCACCGGCCCCACCAGCTGTTGTGTTCCAGTGGTTCCTAAGCTGTGCTGGTGGCCTCCCAGGCATGGAATGTGCCAGCTGGAGTGGCCAGTTCTTTGTGTAGGGATTCTTCCAGTTTCCTCTCTTTTGGGCGTCAATTCCCAGCCTGGACTAATGCTGGAATTCAGGGAAGGCTAGATGGGAAAAGAAAATTTTTCTTTTTTCCTATCTTTTCTTCTTTCCTCTCTTCCTGGTATGCAGGCAGGCTGTTGGCAGTGAGAACCTAGAGAGGGTGAGACTGAGGTGCTTCTGGTCTGAATTCTTCCACGAGAGGAGCTCAGACATGGGGAAGTTTGTCTAAGATCCACCTTGGCTCTTTAGGAGATCAGGTCTTCCATCCCCGTTTTATCTGTTCTTAGTCAGCTGCTGACTTTCACTTCTTTGTCTATTCTTGGCTCATTTCCTTCCTCACTTCTTGGTTTAGATTGAGTTTCCACCAGGAATCACTGACATGCAGTGTGGATGTGTGTAAAGGTGCCTGCGTGCATATGTGGATGGATGTGTGTGTGTGAGAGAGAGAGAGCGATAGAGAGAATGAGAGAGAATGAGAATATTGGGGCGCTTGTTGAAGAGTGTCAGATTTCTTTTTTGTCAGTCTGTTCTGAGGCCTACTGGCTTTTAATTCTAAAATACAGTTTAGTATGGCCTCCCTCCATCTCTAGGTAACCCAGGGCAAGAGACATAATATACTTGGAGAACTCAGGTGTCCCAAACTTGAAATTGGAAGGTGGAAAGTTCATACACTTGCATACAATATATATAGTGTGTATATATATATAAAATACACCATATATAATATACCACATAGAGAGTGTGTGTGTATATATATATATATATATGTTGTGTGTGTGGTGAGATGGACAAATTTTTCTCACTGGAGTGGGAGTGAGGACCCAGCGAACAGGTCCGTGTGTACTTATAGGAGTTGTCTCTAATAGCAAGTCAGAGGCAGGGGCTGGAGCGGCTGGAGAGGCAGGGGCATTTGCCTTATGCTTGGCTGACTTGGATTCAATCCCTCAGTATCCCATATGGTCCCTTGAGCCCACCAGGAGTGATTCCTGAGTTTGGAGCCAGTAATATCCTCTGAGCATTGCCTGGTTTGCTCTCCCCCGTGCCCCCACCCTCCCCCAAAGAAAAACAAGTCAGAGGCAAAGGTAGAAAGGGGAAGGTGTTTGGGGGTTACCTTTGTAGTCCTTGCTTTTAACCCCCAACACAGACAGCACTAGGGAAAGTGTTTTTTGTTTAAACCTCCTAGGAGCCAGTGTATGACCCAGAGGAAATTGCACAAGCCATGGATCCCCAAACTATCTGTGTCCCTGGAGCACAAGTTGGATCTTCTGAGGGGGATGGGGGTGGTGGAATCAATCAAAGAGCTGTCTTGGGCAGTGGGAAGTGTCCTGAGAATAAACAGCTGCTCCCTCCAGCCCGAACCCCCTCCTGCTGCTAAATGACTCTGAGGAAGAGGAAGTCAGTCATCAAAGACTTCTGCCACCTGTGCACAGCTGGGAGTTCCTGAGGTCACTCCTGTAGTGACTAGAAGACTTGAAAAAGGATCCACAGGGCCAAGTCAGGATATATTCATTTCCCCAAGCCCCAGGGACTCGCTGCCTCCCCCAGCCTTCATTGTCAGAGCTGGGAGGGCGCATTTGTCAGCTGGGGACAGATGAGCCAGCCATTCCTTTAGGTCTTCCAAGGTGCTGCTTCAGGAACCGACCTTTTGACATAGTGTCCCAGTGTGAAGAAAAAGAACAGGACTCTTCTCTCTTTCCTCTTTCCTGCCAGACTTTGAATATTATCTGGTGTAGAGGCGAGGCGGTGTGGGGAGCCGGGGGCGTGGGTTGGGACAAACTACTCAGTCCTCCAGGATTCATCCTGGCTTGGTACTCAGGAGTGACCATTGGATGTGCCTGGGATCATACCAAGGTCAGCTGTCTGGAAGGCAAGTGCCTTATCCCATATTCTATCTATCTCCCTGCTCCCTAGACATCTGTGTAAAGAAAGGTGAGAGGGTCGGAAAGATACAGTAGTGGGTCCGATTTGGTCTTTGTTTTTCACATGATTAAACTGGTGTGCAGGACTCTAAGTCTCCTGAGCCCTGCGAGGAAGGATTCCTGAGCACAGAGCCGGGAGTAAGCCCTGAAATCAGCTGAGTGTGGCTCCAGCCCTTCTCCCCAAAGAAAAAGAAGAGGAAGCAGCGAAAATCATTTCCCGGGAGCTTCTTGCAACTAAGGGTTATTCTCCTAGAGCGAGCAGCCAGACTCAGCCACATCTTTCCTGTTACTGAAGGTTGTCAGGCCAAGTGGTAGTAAGACCAGGACTCAAAGGTAAAGCTTGTCCTGGGGTTCACAGCGGGTAGAGGGGCCAGTTCCTACTTGACAACAGCGGAGGGCCAAAAGTGTACTTGGCACATAGCATCCAGCCTGGTAGAAAAAGCAATGGATATTGGTTGGGTTGTCCTTGATGATGAGACACTGGGGGCCCCCCAGGCAGGGGAGAGGCAGACACTTGCAAGAAGTTTAAACAGAATACGCTGGAGACACAGTCCCGAAGGCTCCACTGGGTTGAAATATGTATCATCATTGGAGGTATGTCCAACAGTTAGTGAAAGGAGAAAGACAACATGTGGCCATAGCTCTCAAAATCAAGATGGAGCCCGTAGTGGTGACTGGAAGTGAGTGGATTCAGCTCAATTGTTGCTCAAGAAAGGTTTCATAATAGAAGTATTGGCCTTGCTTGTAAATCACATACATGATATTAAAGAAACATTTGCAAGGCCTGGAGAGGTAGTATTGAGATTAGGGTGCCTACCCAGGTTCCATCACTGGCACTACGTATGGTCCCTCAGCCCCATCGGGGATAACTCTGAACACAGTCAGGAATTCTGCCTGAGCTTTGCTAGATCTGACTCAGAAGGCTCCCTATACTAAAAGAACCACAAAAGAAACAGAAACGTTGAGATGGGAGATGCGTGCTGAAAGTAGATAATGGACTAAACATGATGACCTCTCAGTGTCTGTGTTGCAAGCCATAATGCCCAAAAGTAGAGGGAGAGTGTGGGGAATATTGTCTGCCATGGGGGCAGGGGGAGGGTGGGAAAAGGGGGTATACCGGGGATATTGGTGGTGGGGAATGTGCACTGGTGGAGGGATGGGTGTTTGATCATTGTGTGATTATAACCCAAACATGACAGCTTGTAATTATCTCACAGTAATTCAATAAAATTTAAAAAAGGAAAAAAAAGAAACAGAAATGTTGGTATGCTAAAGAAAGATTTGTTGAGTGAATGATTTTTTTTTGTCCAGAAATTGTTTTGTGTACAATCAGGGTTACTTGATGTAGCTCTGCACTTCGGAGCCATTTTTATTGGGAGGGGGAAGGCACACTTGGCAATGTTCAGGGGTTACTCCTGGCAATGCTGTGGCAACCCGATGGGATGCCAGCGATCGATCACTGGTTGGCAGCATTCAAGGAAAGGGCCTTATCTGCTGTACTATTGCTCCAGCCCCATTCTGGAGTTCTTTTTCATTTGATTTATTCAGTCCTTGTTCATGTCTCTTGTCTGAGATGACAGGAGCTGGTACTTGGTGTGACCCTGGTGGTCAAGCACCAGGAGCCTGATTGTACAGGGAATGAGAATCCAACAATAGGAACTCAGGGACTCAAAAAAAAGGGAAAGTCTCTGGTAAGAATTTGGAGATTAATTCTTGTAAAAATTGGAAAATAAACTAGTTTGACTAGTTGTAAAATGGTATCTCAGACATTCACATCTTTTTGAATAGGAAAAACATAGATGGAAATCAAACTGATAACGGAAGAGGCAGCCTGACCCTCAAGCAAGGAGGAATTTGAATAGCTTGTTAAAATTAAGTGACCAAGTAAATGCAATGTGGTGTTCTGCATTGCAAGGCTGGAACAGAGAATGCCTATTAGCGGAAAACCTGGGGAAAGCAGAACAAAAATGCTTTTAGTTTATCGGACTGTATCAGTCATAAGGTTTAATTTTTGGACAAATGGCCGCTGGTTATGTAAGATGTTCCTATTAGGGGGAGCTGCATGAAACTAGCTGTGCAATTCTTTTGTAAATCTAAAGTTAGTTTTAAAGAAACCCTCTTTAAGTGGCCAGCCTTAGAACAATGTTGTTGCAGAATGTCTAAAGACAGAGTGTGAAATACTTAGGATCTGGCGCCAGAGAAAGTGGGGAGGGTGGTTGCCTAGTGTACTGCTAACCTAGGTTCCATCCCTGGCACCGTATATGGCCCCTGAACCCTGTCAGGAATGATTGCTGAGCATAGAGCCAGAGTAATCCCTGAGAACCACTGTGTGTCCTATAAACCATATACACACAAACATTAGGATACCAGGGGGAGGATACTTGTTACTTCATACATTTATAGGTAGGGGTGCACCCTACTGTAATCAGGTTTTAATCCTGTTTCTGTGCTCTCAAATTACTCCTGGTGGGGCTCAGGAGACCCTTATTGGTGCTGTGATCAAACTGAGCTAGGCTGTGTGGAATAAGCACTTTTATTTTTACAGCAGCATCCTACCCACTGTACATATATTCCTTTTTTTTTTTGCAACTTGCCCTTGCTACATTATTCTCATTTCTTGTTTCCTTTTAGGTAGTGTCCTAAAAGTAACAGTGTAGCATCAAAACAGAACATCTTTATACTTCCTGTCACATGGCTCTTGAGAAGGGTTTTACCAACTATGTACCCAGGATCAGAGTGTCTTTCTCACTGCAGCCTAATGACCCTTGCATCTTGCTTTGTGTTAAGAAAAATCACCTTCCCTCTGAGCTTACTGTATTGAACTTGGCCTCCCATTGAGAATTTACATTTCAATCTGAGGTTGTATGATGGCCAGGGCCAGTCCCCTTCTTCTCTCATCCTTTTACTATTTTATATATCGTTTTCTTAACATGGGAGTTATCTGAGACATGGTCCTTTGTATTTGGGGGAGGGTCACATCATGCCTAGTCATGCTGGGGATGCTACTTAGGGGGGCTCTGCACTTAGGAGCAAGGTCATGCTTGGGAAACACATGAAGGTCCTGGAGATGGAACCTGGGCCTGCAGGATGCAAGGCTAACACCTATCATCTGTGAGATCACTCCAGTCCCAACACGATCTTCTTTTCTTTTTTTTTGAGCCGCAACAGGTGGTGTTCATGGATTACTCTTGGCTCTGCACTCAGGAATTACTCCTGGCTGTACTTGGGGAACCATATGGGATGTTGGGGATCGAACCTGCATAGGCTGTGTTGTACAAGGCAAATGCCTTACCTGCTGTACTATCGCTCCGGCACCCCATTATCTTTTATTTTTAACCAAGCCTTTTACCATTCTTCTCATGTGACCCATCGAACACAGGGCTTCTTACTTGGAAGCATGTGTTCTAAGACATCTCTGACTCCATGATAAGGTCTTTTGTAAAGAAAGTAATGTATAGATAAGTTACAAGCTATCACTCCATTTCCATGTCGGGGGTATGTGCAAACATTTCGGTACCTTTTGATAGTTATGTGCACATGCTTATGCTCACTTTCATACCACAAACGGAAGGGATTGGAAAGACAATAGACAGTTATCATTTTTGGAGTCACCAGCTACCTACTGGGATTTGAAGAATACTGGAAAGAAATGGAAAAATACTGCTGCCCTGTGCATTCCTCATGGATCACGATGAACCTCTTCATACAGGAATCAAATCTGCCTATTTACCCCACAGTAGTTCAGTGGAGGCAAATGGGTCTAGAATGTTCTTGGTGGTGCAGGGTCCTTTAATTTTTTTTTTTGGTGGGTGAACCCCACTCAGCAGTAGCACTGTCGTCCCGTTTGTTGTTCATCGATTTGCTCGAGTGGGCACCAGTAACGTCTCCATTGTGAGACTTGTTACTGTTTTTGGCAAATTGAATATGCCACGGGTAGCTTGCCAGGCTCTGTTGTGCAGGCGGGATACTCTTGGTAGCTTGCCGGGCTCTCCAAGAGGGACGAAGGAATTGAACCTGGTCGACCATGTGCAAGGCAAATGCCCTACCTGCTGTGCTACCCCTCCACTCAGGGATTATTCCTGGCTCTTTGCACATGGGTGACCCCTGGTGGTGCTCTGGGGACTACCTTCACTGCTGGGGATAGAACCAGGATGAGCGGGATGCAATGCAAAGGCCTTTCTGGCTTTAGCAATGTCTTTTCTGCTCCTAGCTCGCTGCATTGGAGTTCAGTTAGATTCAGGGTCTTCAGCTGATGCCAGAGGTTTGGGAGAAGAGGACTGTAGCCAGTTCACCGACCTCCTGTTTGGCTGCAGGGATGTACTCTGGCAGAGATCAAGGTCTCGGTGCTGGGGAGATAGTTCTTTCCGCTTCTGTCACCCTTTACAGTCTCAGCTCCTCTCCCTATTTATAAGACTGCTTTAATAACCCTGTCTTGTAATTACATCTGGAGACAGGAGACAGCATCTTTTGATAGTTCAAGTCCTAACGCATTTAAATTGCCCTCCTAATGCTGTAAAAGAGTCAAATTATATATTCCGGTTTGCACCAGACAGCAATAAATCGCAAGGTGCCATGTACCCTGGTATTTAACTCCTTGATGCCATCTGTTTTGGTGTTTCGCCAGTGGACCATGCGCTATAAGCTTTCCCGTCCCCTGTCCAGAGAGGTTGGAGGTGGGAGAGCCATTCCCCATTGAAAATATATGAAAAGGCAAACGCAGTTTGTAAACATTGCTTTGGAAAACTAGGCAGAGCAATAAAGTCAAGGACAGGAACCTGATTCAGTAAAGGAAACATTTCATAAGATTGTCATCTACTTTATTTTTAAAGCTGCAATAAGATGTAACGATAAAAAGGCCAATGATGCATTTCAGCCAAGTGATATGAACTCTTGCTAAACCAATTAAACTGTCAGTATAGTATGGTTTCACATTTTCTATAACATACTAGGTCACCTTAGGACACTTAGTCACTTATGACTTTTTACCACTGATGCAAAATCAATTTGGCAATTTATACTCTTACATTTCATTAGGAAAGGAGATTCTTCTCTAAGGAAGCTGGTGGAAAAAATATTAGAGATTTCTGAAAGCCATTTATTCCTCTCCAGTCTTAGGTAGAGTTATAAAGGAATAAAACCAATCATGTTATCTGATGTTTTGAGACTTGTAAGAGTCTTTGATTTATCTGATTTCTTAAAAAAGGCATATCAAGTATGCAATTTCTAACCTGGATGCAATTCTCAATGTTCGATAAAATCACAGACATTAAAAAGTGAGCATTTTGAAGAGCACATTTTGACTCCTAAACCTTGTTGGATTTTGAGGAAGTGGGAAAATGAATACTCTGGTTAAACAGGAAAGACAACAGAATTTTTCTTTTGGTGGGGAGGGAGAATTTGGAACCACACCCTGCAGTGCTCAGGAGCTATTCCTGGCTCTGTGCTAGGAATGACCCAGGCCAGTGCTGTTGATTGAACCAGGTTAAATCTTGCTGCAAGGCAAGCACCTCAACCCCTGTATTAGTTCTGGCCCATGGAAGGTGTTTTGGGGGTGACTGGTATTTGGAGTGTGGGGTTTTAGCTCTGCTTTGGCTATCACAGCTGGCCCTTCAAAGGTAATATTATCAGACTTTTCAGCTTTTTATATTAAAATAATGAGTGATCAACTAAACCAGTTGAATCTGAGAGAGAAGTGGGGAAGAAGGAAGAGGAGAGGTTGAAAATACATCATCATGAGCATGAAAAATTATTATTAAAACTCTTTGGAAATCCTTTCTCCCTCTCTCTCTTGGCCCAAAGTAATAGCACGTCGCCTTTGTTTTGTTTTATAGCCCACACATAATGTTCAGGGCTTTACTCCTGGGGGACCATACGTGGTGCCAGGGATTCAATGTCAGCTGCATGCAAGGCAAGCACCGAACCTCCTGTCTTGTCTCTCTGGCCCCTGTGACACCACTTTTGATAATAGCAGTCACAGTGATGAACTACATAGGACAGATCCTCGGGTTTAGGTACTCATTAGCACAGAGCGGGAGCGATCTGTTCTTCTAAGATCACATGGCAGTAAGAGTGTAATTAACGCGGACTAGATAGGCCTTTTCTTCTGACAGGAACTTAACAAGGGTTTTCTTTAATCCTCCCTGATGACTTTTAATAACACATGTAAATACATTTTGCTCTTCCCCACTCAAAGCTTAAATGAGATGTGTGCCACAGCAAATGAAGGCTGCAGCAATCCGGAGTCATTTAAATGTGAGATTTAGTGCTGGCGAGCTGGTAATGGGCTTGTCCTGCGTGGAGCTGGCTTGGGGTTTGATCCCCAGCTCTGCATAGGGACCCCGAACCTGCCAGGCGTGAGCTCCTTAGAGAGACAGTAGAAAGCCCTGAGCACTGCTGGGTGGGGCCCAACCTCTCTCCCCACCCACCCCTAGACAAATGTGAGATTTAAAGTCTAGGTTCTCTTTAGAGGTTTAAATCTTGGTTTCGGGAGGGAAGGGGTTCATTTATTTTTTTTAAGAACCTATTATTTTTATTTTATTTTTTGGGGGGGCATGGGGGTTGGGCCACACCTGATGATGTCCAGGGGTTACTCCTGTCTCTGCACTCAAGAATTACTCCTGACAGTGCTTGGGGGACCTTATGGGATGCTGGAGATTGAAGTTGGATTGGCCATGTGCAAGGCAAATGCCCTACCTGCTATACTACTGCTCCAGCCCCCACGTTTACACATTTCTGTTCAGCTTGTGACCAGGCATCTGCTGTTTGCGTAAGACAGGAGGCCTGGGTAGTAGTCAGGCTTTTGTCTACTTCCATTGTCTCAGGCATTTCCACTCTCGTTGGCATTTCTCCTGGTTGTGTGTTTATTCTCTGACTCCTGTCTGAACACCTGAGACTCCTTGAATGAAAAGGGAAACCTGGAGTAGAAAGAGAATAAATAAAGCAAGAGTCACTTGGCACTTTCCACCTTGCTGAGAAAGGAATTGGCACTAGCTTAACAGACTTGCTGTGCACCTGTCTCATGTAAATGCACAGCCAGCAAGTGAGACAGGTCATATTCTTCCTGACTTTGCGGAGGAGGGCTGAGGCTCAGGGAGATTCAGTCATTTGTCAAGGGCATAATGCTAGGAGGTCATTGCATTTACTTTATAATATATGTCTTTGACCCTTAAGATGACCAGCGTTCTGTTAGTTCCATCAGTGTTATTTGTTTTTGGTATGGTGAAGTCTCGACCAGGTGAGTAAACGAATACGAAAGTAGTTTGAAATAAAATTAAGGGGCCAGCGCTATAATAGAGCCAGTTGGGCATTTGCCTTGCATGTAGCTGACCAGGCATCCTCTATGGTCCAACCCCCCAAATTAATAAATAAGTGAATAATATGAAGAAGGAGCTGGAGAGATAGTATGGCAGGTAGAGTGCTGATGTTGCATGTGACTGATGTGGGTTTGATCCCCAGCATTGCATGGGTTACCCTGAGAACTGCCAGTATGATTCCTTAGCACATCTGGGTGTGACCTCAGAACAAAAATACAAAATGGTGGAAAGATATGAATGGTGTGTTCGTTAGATACTTGTAACTTTTTGAAAATTGAAAGCCATATATAGATGGGGAAGAAAATTAAGAATCTGCTCAATACTAAGATCCATAACAGCTTACCTAAAAGACTTTTAAATTATACACACAAAGATAAAGAAGGCTTATAATATTAATCTCATTTACTTTTATTTTCATTTAATTGTTTAGGGTTTGGGGTCAGGGTCACTTCTGGCAGAGCTCTGAAAATCATTTGATACAAAGCATTGTGCCAAGCATGTGCACCAGCCGTTTGCATGATCTCTGTGGCTCAGCTTGCTTTTTAGACAACTGTTCAATATTTTGTGAACATTGTTCCATGTTATTTGTTTGTACATAGACACCAACACTATTCTATTTTTGTTTATGTTTGGGGCAAGACCTGCTGATGCTAGGGGTTACTCCTGGCTCATGTACTCAGGAATTACTCCTGGTGGTGCTCAGGGGACCATATGGGATGCTGGGAATCAAACCTGGGTCGGCTGCTTGCAAGGCAAACGCCCTACCCGCTGTGCTATTATTCCAGCCCCACCTCCCAACATTATTTTAATGTGACTTAATTGTCTGGCTTGGGTAGTCTACGGAAAATCAGTCTTCAGTGTGAAAATGTACCTCTGGTGACACACAATGCCGGGTAACGGGACTTGCTAAATGTTGAGAATATGCATTTCATTATGAGATAGCTAGAGGTGAATCTAGATCCTGTTATATGTTACTTCCTGATGCTGCTAGTTCTGGGGACAGCGCTCAAGACCATCTGTCTCTTATGGGGAGAGGCTTGGGCCTTACCCAGTGGTGCCCAGGAGCTGTTCCTGCCTCTTTGCTCAGATTGAACACCTGACAATGCTTGGGGGAATCATCTGCAGTGCTGAAAATTGCACCAGGGCTGGCTGCAATTGAAGCAAGAACCTAAACTCCTGCACTATCTCCCCACACTACGTTTCTAAAGCTCTGCCAAGACATCCAAGTCTTGCATGTGACAACTGAAGTCAGTAATTATGACAGGAGCAACTAGAAGCATGTGGAAGAATAGAAGGTACAATAGGAAGGAGAGGAAATGTCCCCCCTGATATTTGGACTCATGGGAAGAATCTTAGGGGAGTCAACTGCTCTCCGGTTTAAAAGCAATTATTTCTGTGGGTCACTGTTATGTGCCTTAAATCAATCACAGGACATCTATGGAGCCTCCTTTAGAAGATAGTAATATTTTCATAGAGGATTTCAAAATATGAAGAAAGCAATCAGGAGACAAGGTTATCATTTCATAACCGATTGACTATCAGTTTGGTGAAAAATCACATTATATTTATGCTTCCAACATCCATTTTGTTTGGGGGAAAGGGAGGATAACAGTTCATTTTTATATCCTTGAATTAAAAATTTTCAGGGGTGTGTATGTGTGTGTCTGTGTCTATGTGTGTAGATATAGGTATTTAAACATATACCGGCATATATGTATATGTGTGTGTATAACACTAAGGGGTTATTCCTGGCTCTGTGCTCAGGAGTCACTCATGCTTGTGTCTGGGATTTCCTCTGAGGTTGCTGGCTGCAAGGCAAGTACCTTAACTCTTCTACAATTTTTGCAATCTCAAGAAAACATATTTAAATGTTTTAATTGAATCACTGTGAGATAGTCCCTTACAAAGTTGTTCATGATTAGGTTTCAGTCATACAGTGTTCCAACAGCCATTCCTCCACCAGTGTACATTACCCAGCACCAGTGTTTCCGGTTTCCCTTCTATCACATTCTCACCTTCCCCAAAACACATATTTTTTTATTTTTTATTTTTTTGCTTTTTGGGTCATACCCAGCGATGCTCAGGGGTCACTCCTGGCTTTGCACTCAGGGATTACTCCTGGCGGTGCTTGGGGGACCATATGGGATGCCGGGGATCGAACCCGGGTCGGCCGCATGCAAGGCAAACGCCCTACCCACTGTGCTGTCGCTCCGGCCCAAAACACGTATTTTTGACTGTGAATAATTTATCTCCGTTTTTGTTGAGGGGGCAGATCTGAGGAAGCTAAGGGGTGATTTCTGCCATGATTTCTCTGTGGCCCATGTGGAGCTAGAGATAAAACTGGGGCTCTTGCATGCAGAAATACACTCCAACCCATTAAGCCATTCCTCACCCACCCCCCACCCCCCATTCATTTTTCTCACTTGAAACATTAATGGTGGGCTTGCCTGGCACATGGCTGACCAGGTTCGATCCCCGACATCCTATTTGGTCCCTTGATCACTGCCAGGAATGATTTCCTGAGTGCATAGCCGGAAATTACCCCCGAACTTCACCAAGTGTGCACCCTTCACCAAAAAAAAAAAATGACAATGAAAAAAAACCCATCATTCCTGAAAGTCCCAGGGTTTTTTTTTTTAGTTTTTTAAGTTACTCTTTGGGGACTGGAATGATAGTACACAGGGTAGGACTCTTGCCTTACATGCAGCCGACTGGAGTTTGATCCCCAGAATGCCATATGGTCCCCAGAACCAGGAATTATCCCTGAGCACAGAATCAGAAAAATCCCTGAGTATCACCAGGTGCTGTCCAAAACCCCCCAAAAAAGTCACCCTTTGAATTATTTCAGTTTTTGTTTCCAATTTCAATTTTCCAATGATTTCCATTGTACTAGTTCAAAGGTCTCCACAACAGCTTTGAAAGTACTAGTATTGTCTACTGGAAGAAAATTTAGCCTGAGAACACCCAGATTGCATAGGGGAGAGCCAAGATTGAACTTGGGTTCCATTTCTTTATACTGGCCATAGCATTGAGGAAATTTTAGTTTTAGGGTTTCCCCTCCTCTCTTTTCCCCTTCTTCTTGTGTTTAGAACTGGCTGTTAACCAAGCAATCCAAATTGTCCTGAGACAGGAACATACAAGTTGGTGGTCCGGTTATAGGCAGGGTGGGGGCGGTGCATGGATGCTGGCAAAACCTGGGAGGTCCTTTGGCGCCAGGGGTTACCCCAGGGGCTCAGCCCCCCTGGGGTTGCTAATATCTAACCTCAGAGCACTATTGTGGGGATTAAAGCAGACAATGCGTGTGAACGCACAGGGCCTGGGCTGGCTCTCTAATGGAAGCTCGTATTATTTCTCTTATTTTAGGCCGTGCTTGTTATAGGGATTAGTCGCTCCAAGAAGCCTGCTACAGGATGTGTTTGCCCTCCTGAATCCTGTCACATCTTAATAGCCCTCAAACATTCCTGACCAGTTGAAATGCCTTTTATTTGAACCCTCAAATAAACAAACTCTAATCAGCTTTGTGGACCCTATCAGAGATTTTGCGTGGCCTCCCCCAGCCCGCACCCTCCCCCCAAAACGACTTTGCTTTTCAGGAGTTATTTATTTACTCACTGAAAATAGGGACTTTGTACCCTACAAGGGAAGTGCTTAGGGATTGGTTTGGAGGCCGTTGAGAAAGTTTGAAGGCTTTCTGTTTTCTCCTCTTCCTCCCTTTAACCTGAGGACTTGAGATTGGGTTAGGCCACCTCTCTTTTCGACTCTAGAGAGTCTGGGAATTTGGAGAACAGGGAAAAACAAAGGCACTGCAGGAAGCCCACAAAGGCTCTTTAAACATCTTTTTTAAAAAAGCTATGAAAGCACTGTGCATTACAAAGTCATTTGTAGTTGAGTTTTGGACAGAGAGGGTTCCAGCACTGACCCCACCACAGCACCACTTCCCTCCATCAGTGTTCTCAGATCCCCACCTTTCTGAGTACATCTATCTGGACAGGCACCTTTTTAATGTTTGGGTGTCAAAGTTTGGGTCTTGTGATCTCAGTTTTGTTGACTCCATGCTTTGGATATATGGTTATACCCATCTCCTCTACCACTGATGTATCCAAGTCCCCTTGACCCTGCTCTTCACCCCCATTGCTTCCTAGCTGTCTCTTCTACCCGCTCTATTTTTATTTCTCTTCCCTGCACTCTGGGGCCTGGGGTGGTCTAGGCATCTCTCCCTTGAAGCCATTCCATTCCCTTTCTCATCCAGTTATTCTAAATACCACAGATATGTGAGATCATCCTGTGTTTATTTTCGACCTTCTTTGTACATTTAAAAAAACACGACATTCCTTTTTTGTTTGTTTAGTGTGTGTGTGGGGGGGCTTCTCTTTAGCCCCTAGTTTTCAGTGGTATTATCTCCAAGTCAGGGAGATTTACGAAACAACCCAGGATGGCCCCTCTTTGTTGAGCTTATGAAAGCCATATTTAGCATGAGGGGGGGTGTGTTTTCCCCTCTCCAAGACCCACGCTACCTGCCGCCTTCAGAAAATCTATATTCCAATCTCTCTTGAACTTATGGCTGAAGTCTGGTGTTGGTGTCTTGGGCCAGGGCTAGCTGTCAGACTGAGATTTTATTGATTCTCTTCCTCTGTGTGTGTATTGGTTTTTGGACCATACCCAGAGGTGTTCAGGACTTTACTCCAGGCTCTGTGCTCAGGGATCACTCCTGGCAGGGCTCAGGGAACTATATTGGGTTGCCCAGGATCGAACCTGGCTTGGCCTTGTGCATGGCAAGTGCCCTACCTGCTGTACTATTGCTCTGGCCTCTGACTTACTCTTTTTTTTTCTTTTTTCTTTGTGGGCCACACCTGGTGATGCTCAGAGGTAACTCCTGGCTCTGTACTCAGGAATTACTCCTGGCAGTGCTTGGGGGACCATATGGGATGCTGGGAATTGAACCTGGGTGGGCCACGTGCAAGGCAAATGTCCTACCCACTGTACTATCCCTCTGGCCCCCTCTGACTTACTCTGAGTGACGTGGTTTCCATCTGCTTCCCCTCTCATGCTAATCCACCTTGCAGCCGACTCCTGCTGCAGCCTCTTTGCTAAACGTGCTTCCCCACCAGCTTCCCCAGAACTTCTTTTTCACTGAATCTAGTCGGGCTTGCTCCCTCATTGGTATCAATGCTCTAGTTCTGCCTTCCTACCCATACAGTGTTTCAGGAGGCCAGCCATTGTTCTCTGCATTTAAAATTTGTTTTTAACTTTGTTTCTGGGCCACACCCAGTTGTCCGCAGGGCTTACTTCTGGCTCTGTGCTCAGGGAACCCTATGCGGTGCCAGGGATTGAACCCGAGTGGACTGCATGCAAGGCCTTACCCACTGTACTATCTCTCTAGCACCATGCTCTATATTTTTTAATATACAATCTCCTCCAATTTTCACCACATTGTTAAATATGTTTTATTTGGGTGATGGGCACACCCAACAACATGTAGGGGCTACTCCTGGCTCTGTCCTCAGAGAACCACATTGAACAAATGTGTCATTGAACGAATTTGCTGCATGCAAAATAAGTGCCTTCAACTGTACTATTGCTCTGGCCCTGAGGTAGAAAGTTCTGTTTTTTTTTTTTTTTTATAAAGAGAAACCAGCTCCAGGAAGCTACACACTCTTATATTATTACATTCAGATCTCTCATCAGTGCTGACCCCAGAGATGCAAAAGCAAATTCATTCATTCTCTGGCTCCCGGTTCCCAATTCCTTCTTGTTTTCAGGCAGTGTCATTCTTTCTACTTTCTGTCATATGGCTGGTAGGCTGAGAAAGTTGACAAGCAGACACAAAAGGGAATAATGTCCTTTCCTCCCCAATATAGCCACTCCCCCTCCCCAAATCCCCCCATCCCAACGCAATATAGCTTCCTGTCTTGAAAATGAAAGTTCAGGCTAGCCAACTGATGAGCAATTCCCAAGCCTTAGGAGAGCTCGCACTGGTAACTTTCACACACTGCAGGCTCTGGGCTGCCTAGAGTGCAGCAGAGTTCTCAGTCCTGGCTGTGGCTTGTCTAATCCTCGAGATACAGTTTTCCCAAGAGCCTCCCTCCTGGAGGCAGGACTTCCTCCCTTCTGCACAGTTCCCCAGTGTACCAACAGCATTCCCACCCCTTTCTTTTCTGGGATGAGAAAGTCTGTTGGAATGTGAGTGATTTAGTACTGGTACTCCAGTGATATAGGCGAAGCTTTCAAGTCACACCACTAAAAATATAGAAGATTAGGGGCTGGAGTGATAGCACAGAGGATAGGGCACTCGGCCCACCCAGGTTCGATTCCCAGCATCCCATATGTTCCCTCGAACACCACCAGGAGTAATTCCTGTGTGTATGAGCCAGGAGTAACCCCTGTGCATCACTGGGTGTGATCCAAAGAGCAAAATAAAATAAAATTACTTACGAATGTTGGACGTTTGGTATTAACAGTTGACACCACATTCACAGCTGATCTGGACATACCGATATAGATATATTGAAACAGTGACTGCAAATCATTTCCCCAGATTCTTAGGTGAGGTTCAAATGGCCCTCAGTGAGGGTCTCCCTTCTTTTTTTCTAGTTGCTATATTTTGTCTGACGCTTCAAACTTCTGTGTGGGGATGGTGGTGGGGAATGCATGTTGCACATGCAGAGGTGCTCAGAGGCTGTTTCTGGCTCTGTGCTCACAAGTGACCCCTGACAGCACTTGGGGACCATAAGTGCTTTAACCCTGATGTCATCTCTTTGGCCCTGCTCCAAACATTGAAACTAATCTGAACGAAGAATCAGATCATTGAGAAACTGCATTTTTAATTTTTGTTTTGGGGTCACATCCGGCTATGCCCAGGGGTTACTCCTGGCTCTGCACTCAGGAGTCACTCCTAGTGGTCCTCTGGGGACCGTATTGGATGCCAGGAATTGAACCCAGGTCAGCGGCATGCAAATCAAATGCCCTTCCTCCTGGACTTTGCTCTGGCCTGAAGAAACTACTTTTTCTGATTTAGGGTAGCAATTGCTTATTGAGGATTTTCTGCATACCAGACCAAGGCGGGCTAATTCGACTCTGCTTGTGCTTCGGTTACTGGTTTATTTTGGTCAAAGCTTTAACCTGCCATAGCTGCCATCCATTTCAAGGGAAGAAAGTCAAAAGATCAGTTCCACACCATTTTGTGTTTTTGTGCTGTCAGGGTAATAGGAAGTCTGTATGCATTGAGAAATTTGGGTGATCAGTTAAGTACATCAGAAGAAACTTTTGGGGGTAATGTCTGGAAGCCTAGAATGGCACATGCATGCCTCTCTAATCACACGTGCCGAGCCTGGCAGCGTAATTAGGGTTGAGAAACATACAGTAGCCTTCAATGAATTGTATCCTTAATAAGGAAATTAGGAAATGCCTTTCACCACTGTCTGAGCTAGCTTATCACTGTTCTGAAAAGAAAAGTCTGATACGCTTTCTAGGGTTATTTTAACATATAAAAGAACTTGATTTTGAGTCGGAAATCCTGAAGAACAAGGAGCGTTGCACAAAGCCCCCCAAAAATATAGAACATAAAAAATGACTCACAGATCAGCATTCATCTGGCATGACTCTTGACACGTAGGCATATTTTGAAAGACTTTTATGTCGAAAACAAGCATATTTTGAAAGAGTTTTATGTCAAAAGCATCTTCATTCACAAAAGGCAAAATGAAAAATTGTAACATGTATCCATGTAACAGTTTTGGAAAACAACCCAGTTATCTTCTAAAATAATTTGATTATAGATTCTACATATAATTGTTACCACTCCATTTTTTCCAAAGCAAAGCAGGATTTTGACCTTTATTTAGTTAAACAAATGTGTGTATTTGTCCTCTGCATGCCGCATACATATATATTTCTTCCACAGATTACCACAGTGCCTAGTAGGCCCTTGAGGTTTAGTGAAAATTTGTTGAAGGAATTTGCTACTTTAGCCAAACAAGGATGAGAACATGCTGAATTAGGTAGACCTGTTTCCTATGTTGGTTAGTGTAAGTATGCTTGAAAGTTGAAAAAAAATCATTGGGATTCTTACATTGTGAGGAAAGCTTTATTAGACAAGTTTTATTTATCATATCTCAGCAGGCTACATTTTAGCCCTCCTGGATAGTAGCATACAAAATACTTTCATCTTGATTTAGCATACCCCAGTAGGTCAAAGGCAGTGTGGACAAGGTAAGATCAAAAAGCAGATTCCTGGGGCTAGAGCAATAGCACAGCGGGTAGGGCATTTGCCTTGCATGCAGCCGCCCGGGTTCCATTCCCAGCATCCCATATGGTCCCTGAGCATCGCCAGGAGTAATTCCTGAGTGCAGAGCCAGGAGTAACCCCTGTGCATTGCCGGGTGTGACCCAAAAAGCCAAAAAAAAAAACACGAAAAGAGGATTCCTTGCAAATACTGTTGAATCTCACTCATATGTGATATGTAAATAAATAGCAGCAAAGGAATAGATAGTACTGAATGATTCCAAGCCCCTCATATATTGACGAGAGAACTAGGGCTACCAAGCTTTTGGAGGGGGGTAGAAAAGATAAAAGGACTACAAGTGACATAAGGATAGTGGTGGAGGGTCTTTGACATTTAGTAGACAGTGGAAGTGGCTCCCTTGGAAGTATCACTCAGTCTGAGCACAGTGGGAAATAAAGAACTGCATCAGATTCACTTATGGCTCAATATTTTTCTTCGGTCATCCCTGTGATTCGTCATTCCTACAAGACAAGAGATGGCCTTGTTATTGGTGAGAGTCTAACCGGCATTCACGTTTCCCTATGGTATCCTATGCTCCTTTAAAATCAAGTGATTGAAATAGATTCCTAATTACAGCTAGTTTAGGTCACAATCAAATTAAGTCAATCAAAAAATGTTTTTCTTTGGTGAGCTTGGGGCCCACACCCAGCCATGTATGGGGGCTGTTTCTGATTCTCTGCTGAAGAATAAGCCGAGCAGTGCTCACAAGACCATACTGAGGAACAAACCAGGCTTTGGGTTGAAGCAGCTGCTTGCAAAGCAGGTGCTTTACCTACTGTACTATCTGTGGCCCTTGAAATCTTATCTTAAGCACTTCGCGTATGTTCATATTGTGTGAGATCTATGCAAGGGTGATACATCGTCCTTGACACAGAGTTGTTAAATAGTGAGATAGTTAAAATAGTTGACAGTCCCAGGTGGACTGACAGTCATAGCTTGAGAAGGAAGAAGAAGGATCAAGGAAGTCCAAACGTCTAGTTAGAAATAAAACAGGGGCCAGTGAAGTAATACAGCAGGTAGCGTACTTGCCTCGCAGGTTCAATTCCGGCAACCCATATGGTCCACAAAGTCCACCAGGAGTGATCCCTGAGGGAAGAGCCAGGAGTAAACACTGGTCCTGGACTAAGCACTGAGCACCACTCTATATGGCTCCCAAACAAACAAATGAAGAAAATCAATAAAACAGGATTAGCTTTTACCACTTTGGAGAAGCCCCTGTTAGCTCTTGAACACTCTCTCTCTTGTACACTCCCTGACTCTTTCTCTCTCTGCTCTCATCCTTCTCTAAGTAAATTTCTTTCAATAAAAACTGCATTGCTGTGGAGCCGGAGAGATAGTACTGTGGGTCGGCAGTTGACCTGGGTTCGACCCTGTACCTTATACGGTTCCCTGAACCCACCAGCAGTGATTCCCTTAGCACAGAGCCAGGAGGAGTAAGAGCTGAGTACCGCCTAGTGTTTACCCCTCCAAAAAACCCCTCCATTTTGCTTCACTTAAAAAAGGACAGGATTTGGGGGCTGGAGTGATAGCACAGTGCGTAGGGCGTTTTGCCTTGCACACGGCCAACCTGGGTTCGATTCCCAGCATCCCATATGGTCCCCCGAGCACCGCCAGGAGTCATTCCTCAATGCAGAGCCAGGAGTAACCCGGAGTGCATTGCTGGGTGTGACCCAAAAAGCAAAAAAAAAAAAAAAAGGACAGGATTAGATTAGAAATAAAGCTTCCCAAAGTCTGCCAGGGAATTGGGAAAAGTTGAACTAGTATTAAAGCCCTCCACCTTTTAGATACTTTCTGCGTTCTGTTCTTGAGCATTCTGACAGGCTTTGATCAGTTGTTTTGGTGCTAATAACTTTATCATGAGACCATTTTAACACAGGGAGACTTCTAACACAGTCTTCCAGAGAAACTATCGAACCCATTTACTCTCCTTTTTTTTAGCAAGTAATGTTTAAAACAGACTATCTTTCCTAATCCCTCAACTTCAACAGATCCCCCGTCTATAGGGAGGAGTTCCGGGATGAGGTGGGCTTGGGGGTCAAGGGTGGCTGGGGCCAGAATTGGGTAATGCTTAGAAAAGGGATGAAGGATGGGATGGGGGTCAGACACCATCTGGCAGACAAAATATCTATTGCCAGGAGGTGTGTGTTTTCCACACTTAGTCACCTTTGAACGGCCATTCATCACTCATTATCTGTGCATTCTCCTCGAATTCTTTCATTTCTTGAGCAGCCTGTTTCTTAATGTCTCCGATCTCTAACTTTCAAGGTACTGAAATGGAATGACAAGGAGATTTAGGTCACAGGATGTCCCCATCATCTCATAGCCTGTCATCACTGAGACTTTGTCCATCAATTTTTTAATATTCCAGTGTAAAGAGTTCTAGAAAAAGTAATATTTAGTGCTATCTTAAAAATGGGAAAGCTTTAATATCGGGATGTTTGGAAGGAATAGAACTGGTAGATGTTATCAAGGTTCTGCCTCTTTCAAAAGCTAATAAACAGGGCCAGAGACATAGTACAGCATGTTGGGTGCTTGCCTTGTATATAGTTAGCCTGGGTTCAATCCCTGGCACCAGTTGCCCTAGCACAGTCCTCAAGCAGTGTGGGTGTACCACTCCAAAAATCCTCTGCAGGGGCCAGAGATTGAGTACAGTGGGTAAAGACTCTTGCCTTGCATGCACCTGACCCGGGATCCATGTCTGGTAACTTATGTGGTCTCTTCCGCACTGCAGGGAGTCATTTCTGAGTGCAGATCCAGGAGTAAACCCTGAGCAATTTCTGGTGTGGCAAAAAACAGACAGATAAACCTCTGCATAATCGAGCAAACTAATATATATATGATATATATGTATTTATATATCAGTTTGCTCACTTACTCCATATATATGTTATAATACATATATATTCCTGATTGTAAATATGTGAATTTCTCACTGAAGTTTATACTATACCATGATTTTTAAAAAGTGAACCCCCAAAGACTCTACAAATATAGCTCAAAAGAATTCCAAAGCAGTAAAGTCATCTCATTAAAAATATTCATACAGAGGACTAGAGAGAGAGTATGGGTGTTAAGGGGCTTTTCCATGGCCTACCCCAGTTTGATCCCCGGCATCACATATAGTCCCCTGAGCACCTCCATCGGTCACTCCTGAGAACAGAGTCAAGAGTAAGCCCTGAGCATTGCTGGGTGTGCCTAACCCCAAACTAATTCAATAAAAGTATTAGTACTTAAGAAAATAGAAGGTGAAACCCCCCAACCCATCCTCTGGGTGAGAATTAAAGAAAAAGTGGCCGAGAGGTAAATTCTTAATAATATCCAGTTGTCTCTTTCTGTCAGAGTTGCATCAGAACCATGGTGCCAGAATGTCAACTGTAAATACAGGATGTCTGGTTTGTAGCAAAACATTTGAGAGTCTTCCGTAATATCCTTGTGCCTAAGATTGTGAAATTTGACTGCATAGCTAGTAATTAGGCAGATTCACAGCTGGCTGGACCATGGATTCACTGTCAAGCTTGGAGGAAGACATTTTTTGAAGGGTCCCCGAACTGTTTGTGGCTCTACTCCTGCATTCATTTATTTCTACCTGCTCTGTATGCTTGGCTCTGGGAAGATGACAAAGGCATGCTATCAGGCTTCTTCCCCAAAGGTGCAACTTCTCAGTCATAATTGATCACCAAGGGTGGCTTCACTTTGCAGATAACACAAAGCTGGGTATTGTTGCTTAATATATAAGATGACAGAATCCAGATTTAAAATGATCTCAACTTGCAGGAACTCTAGGTCGAAGCCTCCAAGATGAAATTTTACAGTGATCTATGTTCAATCTTGAATTTAGGTTTAAAAAATTGCATATGTACAGGATATGAGAGATGTGACTTGGCAGTCATTTCTGTAAAAAAGTTCTTGGGGATTTACTTGATCACAAGTTTCATATGAGCCAACAATGTGGTGTAGCTTTTTTTTCAGCAAAAACAATTTTAGGCTATATTAGAAGCATGTGTGCTGATCGGACGACATCTGGAGTATTATGTTCAAGTAGAATCACCACATTTTATGAACACCGGCAAAGTTGAGTCTATCCAGAAGACAGACCAGGATTGAGCTGAAAAAAACATGTCTCATGAGAGAGGGCTGAAAGGAAGATCTGGGGAGATGGAGTTTTTGTTTTAGACCTCAGCTTAGCCCTTAAATTGTTTGTTAGGTTCCCTTTCTATAATTACCCTCATGGGCCTCTGGACAAGCCTAGCTTTTTTCCCCTTTAGACTAAGGCTTTGTGGGAATAGGATAGAGGCTATGTGAGTCTAGAGACAAACTTGGGTCCTAACACCTTACCGTACTTAATAGATGCTGGGCCTCCTGCAATTCTAAGAGAAAGAGGGAGTGAAATTTGCAAGGTGAAATTTGAAAGGTGAAACTAGTTAAGACACTACAGAGCAATGGTACAGGCTATCAGTTGTCATTAAATAAAGGAACGGAAGTGAAACTAAACAGTTCCTAAAAGTTTGAATTCTTCTTTCTCCTTTTCTTTTGACCTCTGTTAGGATTGGAAACTGGATTTTTGCTGCCACAGGAATCTGGACCCTTGTCTCCCTTAAGAATTTTTTTTTAAAAAAGAGTTCATGTGTAGGTATTCTTATCAAGAAAAATCCAAACGAAAACAATAAGATCACAATTTTTCTTTCACTGATTAGACAAACAATATATAAAAGACAGTACCCCCTGTCCGTAGTGATTTAGTCAGATGCATAGATGCCAGCAATCCTAGTCTAACCCTTGAGGCAACAGTTTGACAATGTGTATTATCAAGGGTCTGAAATATATTTGTTGTTTGATCTGATAACTTTACTTCTGGGACCTTCTACTAGGAAAGCCATCCTGCAAACACCAAAAAAGCCTCCTAAAGAGAGACATTGCCTGGTAACAAAAGAATTAGAAGCAACTTAATAACAGAGAAATGAATAGTTATAGATGTTGTGATAATTTTATACATTTAATGTTATGACGCTGTTGTGGTCTGTAGTTTCCCCAGGATATAGAGCTATGTATAGCATAAGATCACTTTGTAATAATAAATCTAACCCTGTACATACAAAAGTTCTGAGCAATCTTCTACTAAAATGTCAACAGTAGCTGTGCCTCAGTGTGCGATTATTATTTGTGCATTTGGTCTCTTATTTGGCATTTCTGTCATGTTCCTTTAAAAAGCATTTTTTTAAGTATAGAAGATGATTTATAGCCTAGCCTCGCCTGTTATGTCTAGGAACAGACCAAGACAGTTCATGTTTCAAAACTCCTGTGCGTTGCCAGCTATGGCAAGGACATTCAGAACCTGTGAGGAAAAACAACCCTGCATTTTCAGCAAAAAAAGATCTTAATTCTAAATTGAATTCCATTTCATTCAAAGCACATATATTTAAATACACATCTTGGCTGATTTTCGATTAAGGGAATGTTAATTGAACTCCACTGAGAAAAGATGATACAACTCTTGAATAAAAGGTAACACCTCAGATTCTAGAGAGCCCCATGCCATGCCTTCTGCAAATGGAGATGAGAAAGTGTCTTGCAGGGTATCAGGGACGTAGAAAACCTTTATGAGTGGCTCCTGGAGGTGAGGAGAAGAATGGAGCTCGATTGCAAATGGATAAGATTCATGGCTTGCTGTATACTGGAAGAACCTGTATACCAAGTATTATCTTGTTAAATCAAAATCTGGGCTAATGGGTATTTAGCTATGGGTCCGAGATAGCAAAGTTCAAGCTGTCATACTTCTGTATACTGTAAAACTGCATCCATTAGAAGTAATTTGCACTAACCTGTGACTCAAGTCATTCAATCCAGCCCAGTTTCCTATGAAAATTGCTAGTAGCTTTCCCAATATCCATTGTCTAATAAGCAGTTTGCCTTCTGCAAATAAGGCATGTTTGCAAGCACAAATGTGAGGCTTCTTTCATTGTGGATAACATACTAATGTAGCCTGTCCCTTTTTTTGCTAATGAAAGCAGATTCTTGGTCATTGGGTCACTTGCATCAACATTTTTTTCTTCTTTCCCACTTAGAAAAGAACAGTGCAGATCTCAGAAAATGGAATGATTCTGTGTTTTGTTGGTGGTCTTAGGGCAGGGATCAGCATTTTACCAGGGATAAATAATTGGTCTGTTTTCACTGAGATTGTTCACAATGTTTAAAGACAAATAGGGTTGATAAAACTAGAGTTTTTCTTTTTTCTTTTTTTTGCTTTTTGGGTCACACTCAGCGATGCTCAGGGGTTACTCCTGGCTTTGCACTCAGGAATTACTCCTGGCGGTGCTTGGGGGACCATATGGGATGCCGGGGATCGAACCGCGTGCAAGGCAAACGCCCTACCCGCTGTGCTATCGCTCCAACCTCGAAAACTAGAGTTTTTCTAGGTGTTTATATTTGAAGACCCGAATTTGGGGGGAATTTCTAAATGGTACTTAGCATGTATATCTATCTCTGTATTTAATGTTCACCTCTGTTTTTGTGTATTTGTCTATTAAAGATAGAGGACAATACTACTGTTAAAAAGATGAATTTTCATAGATGAGACTAACTACTTTTCTAGGTTACTTATGCTAGGAAGAATTTTATTCATTTACTCTATTTCAGCCATTTCATCTTCTCATTCAAATCAAACCCAAAGCATGGAGAGTCTTCAGGAATGGACGTGTTATACACTTACCTTTCAGATAGCATAGACTAGTTGCTATTCTATCTTACAGCAAAAAGGTATCACCTCCTGGAATGAGTAATTTTTTTGTGTGTGGTGGTGCGGGGAGAGCTACATCCTGGACTGCTCAAGGGCCACTCCTGGCAGTACTTGGGATACCAGATGTGATGCCTGGATTTGAACTCTGCATGTAAGGCAAGTGTCTTAACCCTGGTACTATCTCTCTGGCCCTGGGATGTGTGTATTCTTAACTGGGGATCTGCTAATAGAAAGCTGCATCCATCAAAGCTACTTTCATCCCACTGCATTAACTTTACAGTCTCCTTAACCTGGACTGTGTTAATAATGGATCTTTGGCCCACTAAAGCTCCATTGGAAACTAGAGGTGACTAAAAAATATTGACTAAGATTATGTGGTGTATAATACTATTAATAAGGGTTCTGGCACCACACCCATCATTAGTATACCCACCTCCCTCTCTCAAAGGCATTCTGCTGTACTATCGCTCTAGCTCCCAAAATTATTTTTTATTTTATTTTATTTTATTTTATTGTTCTTGGGGTCACACCCGGCGATGCACAGGGGTTAATCCTGGCTCTTCCCTCAGGAATTACTCCTGGTGGTGCTTAGGGGACCATATGGGATGCTGGGAATTGAACCTGGGTTGGCCGCGTGCAAGGCAAATGCTGTGCTATCGCCCCAGCCTCCCAAAATTATTTTTAAAGGAGCATGTTTCCCCATTGTGAAGATGATGTGGGAAATACCTGTTCTTTTACATGTGCTTAAGGCAATATGCAAATGGTCAGAAAAGATATGGAAGATCTCTGAGACCAGTGGCACTTAAATGTCAACTCTCTGTCAGGATAAAGTCTGTTTTCTTCAGGTTTTTTTTAATGTATATGGAAAGAATCCCCCTCCCCCAATCCCTTCTTTTTGGTGTTGGTTTCCTTTTTTATGGCCAAGTTTCCTCTTTGAAATATGTTTTTTTTAAGGTTCTTGGGTTCCACCTGGCAATACACAGGGCTTACTCCTGGCTCTATGCTCAGGAATTACTCCTGTTGAGGTCAGGGGACCCTATGGGCTGCTGGGAATGGCACCCAGTTCGGTAGTTTGTAAGGCAAGTGCCCTAATCACTGTATTAATCACTCAGGGCCCCTGAAGTAGTCGAGTTCTGGGTCTTTAGTGCAGTGGTCTCAGAAGGGCTCGAGCCCATGTCACGTGGCTTGAGCCTGTCACATGTCAGCCAAACCACCTCCTGCCTTGTTGGCAAGAACGGTATTTGTTGGAGTTGGTAAACTACCGAGGCCATTGGTGTGTGTGTGGGGGTCACATTCGCTTCACAGTGGCTTTGTTTGACTTGGAAGCATTGTCCCTGTCTGTCTGCTGACTCCCCTTTTTCCTGACAAAGTCCTTCCACCCTGTCTTCATTGCTATCTGGCTGCTTTTTCCATGACTGGCCTCCCTGCACGGGTTGTTTGCCTGACAAGAGCTTCCTGCTTCACTTTCTCGTTGTCTAGCCCTTTCTTACATGCTCTCTCCAGCTACCCAGTGACTTGGCCGTGTTCCAAAGGGGAGGGCCCGTTTCACGGACTCATGACTCTCCTAACAAGATGTATGTGGTCCCTGTGACACAGTTTGAGGGCACACGATTCATGGCCTTAAAAGAAAAGCAGCTAAGAAATACAAGATCCCAGGATGTCAAAGAGAAATAATTAGGAGGGGGGTTTTTGGAGTGTGGGGAGTTGGCTCAAAGGGCTGGAGCCTGTGTTTTGCATGTGGACATCCTGAGTTTGATCTTTGGCACTGCATCGGTCCTCAACACCATGGGGAATGCTCACGGAGCACCTCTGAGTGTACTCCCCCAAATATTTGGTTGGATAGAGGAGGTAATTTTTAAATCAAATTCTCATTAAATACTAATGAAGCTTTTTAATTAAAAATACCGGGGCCAGAAAGATATCACAGGGTAAAGTGCTTATGTTGCTGACCCTGGGGTTATCTATCCCTGGCACCATACAGGGTCCCTCCAGTACCTCCAGGAGTGATCACTGAGTCAAGATCCAGGAATAGCCCCTGAGCATCACTGGATATAGTCTCATCCTCCAAAAAGTAGAGAAAAAAAGAAAAACATGAATTAAATCATGGTCAGAGCCATCAGAAAACAGGAAGTGGCTATTGATGAGAATGTTCTTGTTTATTTTAAGGCAATAGTACACTCCGTGACTTCATCCACCTCAGCTTCACTCTATAATGCCCTCTAGAGCAGTGTTTCTCAGCCTTTTCTGTGACCCCCTTACAACCTTTTCTTCCTGTAACCCTCATCCTACTGGCTGGTCCCCTAGTCTCATTCTGTGACCCCACATTGATACAATTTTCACTGGTGGTCCTCTTGGATTATCCTGTAGACACACAGGAAGCTTTATCCACAATCCCACTGGGCAATTGTACTCTAAGTTGCTTTGGGAGATTTGTATTTCAGTACTAGAATGGCAACTTCAGTGCCTTTCTACTCTTTCATTTGTAACCTTTGCATGTGTCAACTTCTCTGCTCAGCCTGGTATTCTCATTGCACCAGGGTCACTCAAGTGCTCTCAGAATCTAGAGTCAAATTTAGGACCTTCAGGGAGACAGGGAAACTGAATGCTAGAAAGGCAGGTTAGAAAAGGAGTGGGTAGGACAGAGCATATAGTAAATGTAGATGATTTCATAGTGATAAAAATAAATGATCAAGGGTCAGAAAAATAATTCAGTGAACTAGCATATATGCTTTGCACCTTTGCACATGGAAGGTTCAGGTTTGATTCTCAGCACTAAGCACCAAGCCAGAAGTAGCCCTTGAGTGCCATTGGGTGTGCTCACCAAAAAATAAAGAAAAAGAAAAAAGAAAAGGAGTGGGTAGGAATAGAACCAGTTGGCTTCCAGTGTTACCTTTTCATGTTCATCAGTGATTTGTTGGCTAAGGAAATACAGGGTCCTATAGATGTATATAAGATGTATTTCTAAGTGGTATCCTTTAGAGCATTGTAGCACAGCACTGTAGCACAGTCGTCCTGGTGTTCATCAATTTGCTCGTGCAGGCACTACTAAAGTCTCACAATGGAGTTGTGAGACTTCTTGTTACTGTTTTTGGCATATGGAATACGCCACAGGTAGCTTGTCAGCCTCTGCCGTAGCGGGCGAGATACTCTTGGTAGCTTGCTGGGCTCTTCAAGAGGGGCAAGGCAAACACCCTACCCTCTGTGCCTTTGCTCCAGCCCCTTAGAGAATTATTTAATAGAAAACAATTGTGGAGGATTGGGTGGAACACAGTATGATAAAACCATTAAAAGGGGCATTTTCAAAGATATTTCGTGATGGTTACAATGCTCTCAAGATAATATATATAAAAAAGAAAGACCACTAATGTACCTGGTCCCAGTTCACTAACTAGAATACATATAAAGAAATACTACAATGAAATATTACAATGAAAATATTAATTGGGATTAATTGTTTGGTAGAATCACAGGCACTTTATTCTTTGTATTATTCATTTAAAATATCATGTAACAATGCTTATTCTCCTATTGGAGGAGGCTGATTCTCTCTTGAAGACTTCTCTCTCTCTCTCTCTTTTTCTATCCCCTCATACTCATCTAAGTAGATTCACTCCCCTCCCTCCCCTTCCTCCCTCCCTCCCTCCCTCCCTCCCTTCCTCCCTCCTTCCCTCCCTCCCTCCCTCCCTCCCTCCCTCCCTCCCTCCCTCCCTTCCTTCCTTCCTCCCTCCCTCCCTCCCTCCCTCCCTTCCTTCCTTCCTTCCTTCCTTCCTTCCTTCCTTCCTTCCTTCCTTCCTTCCTTCCTTCCTTCCTTCCTTCCTCCCTCCCTCCTTTCCTCCTTTCATTTCTTCTGTCCTCAGCATCCCATATAGTCCCCTGAGCCCACCAGGAGTGATCCTTGAGTACAGAGCCAGGAATATGCCCTAGGCACTGCCAGGGGTGGCCCCCATACCAAAAAGAAATATAGTCCAAAAACCAAAAAACAAAACAACCCCAGTAGTCAAAACATGGTTGCTATACCCCGTTTTGAAAAATAAAGCAAAACAAACTTGAATGATTTGACATAGTTGATTTTCAGTCAAATGGCAGCATTTCAGATAAATATGTCTACAATAGAGAAATGCATTCTTCTTAATGGTATGTTATTGGATGTACCAGAAATGCAATCGTTCTGTTATTTGTTCTGCCTCAGTACCAGGAGTTTATTTTGATTCAAACAGAATTTCCTGGAAAACCCATGTGATTTTATTTATGAGCAAGCAGTTTAACAATATACTTTTCCAAGAAAAGAAAGCTGGACAGTACAAAACCTAATTGACTTGATTATTCTTTTTTGCCATACTCCGAAGTGCTCAGGATTTACTCCTGGCTCTGCTCAGAGATGATTCTCAGGAGGCCGCAGGGGACCCTAAGCGGTGCTACAGGGGTGGGGAGGAGGGCGATCAGCTGCATAATGCAAGTGCCCTGTCCATTTGCCTTTAATCAGTGGATCCTATTTTGGGCAAACGTTTCTGATTCCTGCTGGGGAGTGTATTTGGGTTTTGTTGTTTGAACTTTGTCAATCCTATACTGGTTGAAATTTGCTTTGAATCCTATTTTTTCTGGTGATGGAGTCTTTAGCGCTACCCAGAGGCCAAGACAATGTGAACTTTAACTGAGCTTGAGGGATCTCCAGAAGAGATTGCAGCAGATGGGGAGCTTGTAGAATATCTTTAAAATGGCCCTAGGTAAATCTTCTAGTCATCAGTTCTCTCCCCTGCTCTTCATGGTGCTCGAGAAAGTGTCATGAGGGATATTGAGCTTCAGGTCAGTAGAAATAGTAATAGTCGCAAATAAGATGAATACCTGGATTTTCTCTTTTATAAACCACAGGCTATCCACTTGAGCAATATATATCTGGTATTTTTTGCTCAGGGAGTGGTTTTTACCTGGATGTATTCAGGGTTTACTTCCGACTGTGTTCCGGGGTCACTTTTGGGGATGCTCAGTGGACTCTATGTGATTCTGGGAATTGAATCAGGGTTGGTTGAGTGCAAAGCAAGCCCCTTAACCTTCTACTATCTCTCTTCTCATGACATCTGTTTTTTTTTTTCATTTACCCCAGTTAATCTGTCTGAATAGCCTCTGGTTTTTAGGAGAAAGCATGTAGGGTTTCAAATTTGTTCTGGCTGTTACCACTTGCTTGTGCTTTTATTAACAAAACCACATCCATTTTTTCCTTGCAGAAAATTTTGGCACATGGGCATCTATGCCACATTTATGAAGCAATCAGCACATCTCTGATGAATCGGTACCTTCTAAATGCTCATTTCACAATTACTATGCAGTTATAGAAGTTCCCCTGTGCCCAAAGCAAAGATATCTCCTCCATGGCTGCTTACATGCTAGGACCAAGTTGAACTGCAAAACCTGGCATGGACGTGTGTTCTGCTTTAGTGGAGTGGGCTTAATAACTAGTAGACTCATAATCAAGTCACTTGTTGAGCAACGACCTAAAGAATTGGGATATTGTGAAGGTGGACTCTTGGAATTCTGTTACACGGGTGACCATCCCTTGACCTCAGTTTCTGGATGAGATGGTAGTGGAGGGTGGAAGGTGGCATTCACGCACATGATGGTTACAGGTATAGCTCCCATTCTCTGCAAGTTTGTAATCGAATCAAACGTAAGCTTCATCAAAGAAGACAGATGTAGTGCAGTTGCAGGGAGGCTCACCAGAAATAGTGTGTCCTTGAGTTGGTTGGGAGTGACTTTGAATGCCATTGTGAGGTGTTAGAATATAAGTAGCGAAAGGAGGAGGCTGCGGAGAGAAGCAGTAGCAAGAAACAATGGCAGAGAGCAGACAGATGGCCAGGAGGAGGTTTGAGAAGGAGGGTTCATTCAGACCTAGGAGCTGTGCTTATGCTGGGATGTGGCACGGGCATAGCCAACACAGCTGGTGTTACATACTGTAGGAGTCCCATGTTCATTCTAATGAATCAGAGTTTTAAAGTAGTTTAGGGTTCCTACCCAGAACACAAGTTCCAGAGACAGGCACATGTAGTAAGCAGTCAGCACAGAGCACTGTGTCTGTATTTAAGAAATTACTCTTTATCCAGAAGACCTCAGTCTGCAAAGACTGAACAAGGTCAGACAGCCAGGGGATAGCAAAGATACATTGTGTGTGCTTTAGAGCTGTTTACTTAGCTGAGAAAACCAGACACACACAAATGAAAAGTTGACTCTTTCCAAGGCAATTCAGACTAGTTGCTTAGCGACAGTCACCGCTAGCTGACTCCAGGGAATGACCAGTGCCCCAAGACCCTGGCTCATCAGGCAAACTATCCAGGTTCTTGAGCTGGCCTTGGTGGCAGGGCCAGATTTTGGTGCAGCCTGCATAAATGCTGTCTGCAGAAATAGGGTCTTTGCCCTCTGAGAAGTGGCACTGCCCTGACCTAGCCATATCCACTCCTCCCCAAACAGGCTTGTGCACTTAGCAATAATAGATTGAACCATCAACTCCTTAAAGCACACCTGGTTGATAATTAGCTCAATCACATTGTGTTTCGGTCATTACCCTTGGATTTCCCAAGGATGAGCTTAATTCATCTCCCACATTAAAGTGAGTGCCTGCATGGCCAAAACTCAACTGCAAACAATTTCTGTCTCTATTATGTCAATTTAATGCTGTGGTAGTTTTATTGCAAAATAGGTATTGGGTTACAATTTGCCACCCAAATATCTCGCACAGAAATTGTTAATGGAGGCCGTAAAAAATGGGACTGCCAGGGCAAGGAGGCTGACTGGCTTTTTCCTACAAAGGGCCTCATCAGGGAGGCAGAGGAAAGGAGCTGAAGGGAGCACAAGGAATTTCGCGGTGATAAGATCAACCATTGTTTACTCAGAGACAACTCATTCTTGTTTTATAGCTAATAAACCTATCGATGAGAGAGCTTGCTCCTGGTGCTGAGGTTTTACAGAGCTTAGTTTGTGTTTAAATCACACTTCCTTTGCCCCCGAACCTCTGCTGAGTGGCGTGGGATCTGCCTGGGGTGTGTAGGCCCTGTTCCCAAACTGGAAGGGAAAAGGGCACCTTTTTTCTATCAGATTACCAGCCAGATGCCTGGCACGCTCAAATCAACTCACTGGTTGCTGTTGAAAAAGGGAGAAGTACAGAACTAACCAGGTCTAGGAAGGGTGCCAGGTGTCCATACAAAAGCAACCCAATTCCAGAAGGCTATAAAAATATCCCCCAAGTAGCAGGTTCTAATTTCCCACTGAGCTGACCAATAAATCCAACCAGCAGCTAATGAAAAATGCTGGGAGGTAATATTCATCCCCCATTACCCACCTGTCCTTGTGAATTCTCACTGTTCGTGTCCCAAAGAGGAATGCCTTTGATTCCTTTACATAGCAGGCTTGAGATAATAATGACCCATGTGGGGGCCAATGAGATAGCACAGGAAGTAAGGCAGGTGGCCCACCCTGATTTAATCCCTGGCACTGCATAGGGTTCCTCCAAGCACCACCAGGGGTCATTCAGGAGCACAGAGTTAGGAATAGTCCCTGACCTAAATGTGCGCTCCAACCTCCCGCCTCCATAAAAAAGAAATGGCATATGTTGTTGCCTGAGAGTCTTCTTTGGAGTAAAAGTTTATTTGAAGCTGATGTGACATGAGATTTAACCATTCTTTTCTGCCCCGGGACTTTCTGGCACCATCTAGAAGAGTATGGTGTTAGAGAGACTACCTCATCGCTTCCTTGTTTGGCCATTGAGCCTTGATTTAGGCTGCCCTGCTACACCTTAGATCATTTGGAATTCAGCTTGAGAAAAAACGATTTTTTTGCAGTGCTCAGGGGCTATTCCTGGCTTTATGTACAGGAGCAACTCCTGGCAGTGCTCAAGGACTTTGTATGGTATCGGAGATCTAACTGGGGTTGGCCACATGCAAGGCAAGTGCTTTCCCTCATTTACTCTCTGTCCTGCCTGAAATAACTTTTTTTGGTGTTTGAGCCACACCTGGGTCCATATTCAGGCGTCACACTTTGCTGGCTCCAGGATCCATATGGAGTTACAGTGATTGGAGCAGAGTGAGTTGCATGGAAGACAAGTGTCTACCCACTGTACTATTATCTCTCTAGTCCCCAGGACAACTTTTAAAGGAATCAGTTGTGAAGCAAGCAGAAATATAGATGAGACTATCGAGATCATCCTAAATGTGACAGCCTTTGTGCACAGAGAATGTGGGAGAGCGAATATAGGACTTGGGCTTCAGAGGGCTGTGCTTGAGCCCTTACTTTACCCCATGAGCCTTGTAAGTTTAGCTCCAGTAGCACATTCTAGTGCAGGACTGTTAGCCCTGACCACAGGTTTTTCTGAGGACTAAGTGAGATTCTGCATGTGAAAATACCTGTCACTTAGAGGCAGTCCAGTAAATGCTATTTAAGTATCATTTCCAGACTTGTTCACCAGGGACTTCTTCCCTTTGCATTACCATTATTAGTGAATTGTGGTTTTCGTGCTCATTGGTGTTTGTTCAGGGGCAATCCCTGGTGATGCTCAGGGGTCACTCCTAGCTCTGCACTCAGGAATTATTCCTGGTGAACTCGAGGGACCATAGGGAATGCTAGGGATTTGAACCTGGTTCAGCTCTGTGCAAAGCAAGGCCCCTATCTGTTGTACTGTCTCTACGGCCCCTTTGTGCATTTTTGTTTTGTTTTATTTAACTTAGCGACATTTTGATTAAAAAGACGGGAAAGCACTCAAACCTCAGAACTAGTCAGGGCATTTACACATGGAAGTCAAGTGTTCTTTCCAGGGTTCAGAGCTGGGGTTGTAACTCAGCTATGGAGAGCACGTGCTTTGCCTTTTTGAAACCCTGGATTCCATCCTGGTACCAAAAAAACCCAACCCAACCCAATAGCCCTACAAAAAATACTTTCTAGGTTTTATTTTCTTTCATCTTTTGGAGGGTTGACCCAGTAGTGCTTGGGGTCACTTGTGGCTCAGTAGTCAGAGAACTGTGCAGTGCCAGGGCAGTCAAACCTGTATCTCCCGCATGCTCAGTAATGCCCTTTGGGCATTCTCCCTAGCCCCAATTTCAGTTTCTTTTATTTATAAACATGCCAGTCTAAAGAAACGAGGCCAAGGGTGCAGAAGCAGAGCAATTCCAGAAATTTCTCTCTGCAATAGAGTCATCAGGGGGCCTTTTTGATTGGGATTGATAGGCAGATTGTTTTCATCTTTTCTTGTTTGATTTCGGGCCAAACGTAGTCCTCTTAGCATGGTACTTGGGGATTGTTTAGTGCTCAGAGGACCATGCACTTCTGGATATCCAGCATATAAAGCAGAGCCTCCAGTCCTTGGAGCTGTATCTCAGGTCCCCACCAATAATTGCTTTTATTCATGCTTCTCAGTGTGTGTTTGGTTTGAGGGCTTTTCTAATGCAGACGTTCTTTAGTGATTCATCCTGTCTTAACACAATAAGAATTAGAAATTTGGGTCTGGAGAGGGAATACAGTGGATCAAGTGCCTTGCCTTGATCCTCTGTACCATGTAAGTCCACCAAGCCAGGGGTCACTTCTGAGTGCAGAGCCAGGACTACCCCCTGAGTATCGGGAGTATTCCCACGGGGTATGACCTTAATCCCCCCCACTCAAATTTTCATCAAGGCTGAGCTAAAATTAGTGGGTGTCTTTTTTGGGGGGACTGGATCACACTCAGCAGTAGTGCTTGGGCAGCTCCTGGCTCTGTTCTCAGGAGTCACTCCTATTTCTGTTTAGGGGAACATGCATTGCCACAGATTGAACTAGGTTTAGCCACATGCAAAGCAAGTACCTTAACCTCAGTACTGTCTCTCTGGTCCCACCATCACTGGTTTTTCATTGTGTAAAATGGTTTGGAACTACTTCTCTAACATGTGGCCTTGTGAAATTTCTATAATAAGGCATGAACGGCATAGAGAGTCTGAATCCCATTAGAGGAGAACAAGTTGAAAGAATGCAAACTTTCTTAGCGTGGGGAATTCGAGTCTCAGAGGGCCAGACGGGCTCTTCCACAAATATAAAGGTTTCTCAAGTCAAAGCAGAATTAAACTCATCTCTTTGTGGTTTGGGCACGGTTAGTGGCAGCGAAGCCTCAATGGGAGAGAACTGTAGGGGAATGTAGCTTTCTCAAGCCAGGCAATAACTTTCTAGCAATCAGCGCTGCCCAGAGCGGGCCTAGGCTTCCCTAAGGAGGAAGCAAAATTCTCTGTGCCAGTTCCCAGTCCCAGTCCCAGCCAGAATGAAAAATTACTCTCTGCAAAAGACTCCGTGGTTTGGTGAGGTCTCTGCTCCACAAGGAACACTTCCAGGGCCCAGACCGTGGCTCCGGAAATGTCTGTTGATTGACTGAAGATGCACTCACATGGAACCATCTGAGATTTCTTTTCCTTAACACCCCCTGTATTAAATTGCTTTCCGGTTGCGTCCAGCGTGTCCCCTCTTTCTCCAGGTGTTTCTAGGCAACTCACTCCATTAACAAGTTGTCATTGCTGGAGGACTAAAACACTTCCAAACAAAAGGCCCCTTGGGTCTGGATATGGCTGCAAAACATGCCTGTGATATTGGGTAAATATTCACAGAGTTAGAGGCGTGGAAGGGAGCACAGAAATAACTACAAGGCCTGGGACAATTTTCACACATTTTTGATGGAGAAAATGCTCATTTGGAAAGGTAGATGAGAGAATCACTGAATTCTTTCTTCGTGGAGACAGAAGGGGGCCTCCTTGTGATCAGGCCTGGTGAGAGGCCACTGGACTGATTCTGAATGGCTTTTGCTGTTCAAGGGTGAGAGACCAGGCATTTGGAAAAAAAATGACAACGACTTTGAGATGTTTTATTTTGCTTTGGGGACCACATGCTTGGTGGTGTTCAGGGGCTATTCCTGACACTTTGCTCAGGAGTCACCCCCCTGGCAGTACTCAGGGGATGATATGAGGTACCAGGGATTGAACTAAGGTTGGCAGGATATTCAAGGCCTTACCTATTGTCCTAGCTCTCTGGCCTACATGGACAGTTTACGAAACGACTAGTTTTATTATGTCCTCAAAGAGAAACCCTAGATAACTGAAGAGAGAGAATTCCCTCTTCAATATAACTGTTCTCATTTCTTCCTTCTATTACCCCTGAGAATGGGATAGTAGGGGGGGTTCATGGTATTTTTCCCGTTTCCTAAGGGTTAGCTCATTTGTGAGGGGGGATTTCTTCTTATATCTTCTTTCCATGTTGCCAGTGTAGGAGAGTTGGACAGTTATTATGTTGGTGGACTCTCTAATAACTTGTTTTTTAAAATAAAGCACACCAAACAAAGCCTTAGAAAAATAAAGAGGATATGAAAAGAGACGAAGGCAAACAGGAGAAGTCTATCTTTTTCTCCAAATGGCTTACAGATAGGGCAAGAACTTCAGAAACCACTGGGAAATGTATGTGGGCAAGGCAAACACTTCAGCTTAGAGTCTGGCAGCTTAAGAAGATCCTGATGGTTTTCTTGTTTTGTTTTTGTTTGGGGGCCCATACCAGGCAGTATTCCTGGGGTTGCTCTCAACTTTGTATCTGGGGATCACTCCCAGCCGTGCTTGGGAAACCAGATGATACCAGGTTTGGAACCTGGATCTCTTGCACACAACGCGTATGGATGCTCAGTCCTTTGAGATGTCCAGTGCCCGAGGGTTTTCTGAGATTCAGTCCTGAGAAATCCTTCAGATCCTACTTAAGAAAGTAAAGTGCCTATTTCCTATTCGGTTTCTTCTGACTGGTCTCTTTGTGGCTTTTCCTAAACTGAACCTGCACCCTGCTGGCAAAGATGTTCCGCCTAGCAGCTGATGGGCACCCTGCCTGTTTGCCTTCATTGAGCCGCTCTCTGAGCTATGCAGGCTTCTTCGCGGGGACTTGTGAAGCATTTCTTCTCAAGAATTTATAGAGGCAGCTCTGGATGGTCATTTATCTTACCAAAGAACTCCTCCTCTCCAGCTTGACCTGGGACCGGAGGGTGTATCCATAGAAATACTACTTTGAGCCACCCTTTGGTGCCAAAAAAAAAAAAGCAATCCAAGCATCCTGTTTGGACAGATTGGAAGCTGTGACATTAGACCTTCCTGGTATGCAGACTGGCTTTCATCACTCTCCCACCCCCATTCAGCAGGGTCAAAGGTCTCAGGAAGGTATTTGACTTGTGACTCAAACTTGCCCTCACTGCTGAGCAATGATGGGCCTTTTGCTTGAACCACTTAGGAGGCGCCCATGGGAGCCGCATACCAGAGAGAAAGGGAAGGAGGAGAAATTAGTTCACTGCAGCAGTTGAAATGACGGGGGTGCCAGGAGACAAACCGAGGCTCCACCGAGCCCTGGCTTCAGATATTCAAGTTCTGCTCAGAAAATAAAGCCGTGTGTGGTTCAGAGACAGAAGTTAGCTACAGACGAAAAGTAAAAACGCTGCAGTTTGTCTTCCAGGAGAAGACTCTCAAAGGCAAGCTCTCATGTCCCTTTGTTATTTTTTTTGGGGGAAGTCTGGGAATCTCTTACCAGTGATTCTCAGCTCATCAGGCTAGGATTCCATTTAAGAACCCCAGGATGAGGTGCTACTTGAACCCTGCAATGCTGGGGATTACCTGAGCCACCCTGGGAGGGGGGTCTCTAGGCCCTATCTGGGGATTCTCAGGGGGATCTCCTGGTGCTAAGAATCAAACCTGTAGGCACAGTCTAGGCTTGAACCCTAATCACCATACTAGCTCCTGCCTCCCCCCGCCTTTCTTCCATGTCTGTGTTAATCTAGAACTGGCATTTTGAGTCAAGTTATTGATCACTGAAACCTGATATGTACTTTGGTATTAAAAAATGTGTGTATGTGTTCTCCAAAGAAGACATTCTTTCTGTATTTTATCAGATGTTCTTAATAACTTTGTGCCTTGGTGAAGAAGTCTCAGTCTAGGTGATTACCAACAAAACTAGCTAGGTGATCTCCATGGGTCTTGTCTAATTTTTCCTGGAATATTCTTTTAAAATTATTTTAGGGGCCGGCCGGAGTGATAGTACAATGAGCAAGGTGCTTGCCTTGCACATAGCCAACCTCACGTTCCATCCCCGGTATCCCATATGACCCCTACCTCCAGCACCACCAGAAGTAATTTCTGACTGTAGAGCCAAGAGTAGCCCCTGCATTGCTGTGTGTGGCTCCCAAACAAAAAAAAGGTCATTTTTAAATTTGGAGTCGTTGGACCTTACCTTGCTGTGCTCCAGGCATACTCCTGGCTCAGGAATCACTCCTGGTGGGGCTTGGAGTTCTGGGAATTGATTCTGAGTTGGCTTCAAGCACAGAACTCTCTCTCTCCTGTATAGTGTTTTCAAGGATCATAAATGCATGTTTTAGCATACATTCAAACTTCATTCCTTTTTAAGGACGAATAATGTTCTGTTGTATAGGACAGACACATTTTATATCAATTGGTGGTTTGTTTCCATTGTTGCATGCTCAGGAATTTATCCCGAGAAAATAACCATGTGCATATATAAGGGATTTGTTATAAGACTATTCACTGTGACATTATAAAAGTGAAAAACTGGGAGAGAACCCAAGTTTCTAACAAGAAGGAACTAGTTCAATTATAGGAAGTTTATATGGTTTGATGCTGTAACGGCCTTAAAATGGTTTGATAAATGAATGTATAATAAAATAGGAAAATACTCACAGCTTGTTAAGTGACAAAAACAGCACATAAAATACGATCTCATCTGGGAAGGGGCAGTTCGGCCACACAAAGTGGTGTTCAGGGTTTATTCCTGGCTCTGTGCTCAGGATTGACCCTTGTAGGTGCGGGGACCATATTCAGTGCCAGGGTATTAAACCTTAGTTGACAACGCATGAGGCCAGTGCCTTAATCTTCATATTGTCTGACCCTCTCCTGATCTCCTTTTGATCGAGGTATATTTTATATGTATAGAATATAAAGCTGAATAATAGAAAAATGCCTTTATTCTCTGATAGGATTATGAGGGGGGGAGATTCTTTTCTTTTTATATTTTACTTTATACTTAAAAAAATGACGCCATAATTTATTTGGTGCATTGATTGTGCCAGACTTCATGTGTAGTACTTTCATGTTGTCATCAGGAAATTCAAAATGAAAATCACCTCTATTGCAAACTACAACATCCAACAGGAGAGAGAATAAAAGGGAATGCCCTGCCATGGAGGGGGGTTGGGTGTTGGGGTGGGGGTGGTGGGAGGGATACTGGGAACACTGGTGGAGGAGAATGGGCACTGGTGGAGGATGTAAACTAAATGCAAACATGAAAGTTCATTAGTTTGTAACTGTACCTTGCGGTGATTCACTAATAAAAATGTAAAAAAAATTAAAAAATAAAATAAATAAAAATGAAAATCATGATTACAATCCATCTAAAAGGAAATGCGGGTGTATATATTGTGTCGCCAGACATACCCTACCAACTTCTGATGATGTTCCAGGGTCTTTCATGGAGCTTGAGGGTTCTGTTTTCACATTAAATACATCAAGTTGTAGTGATCAGGACACATTGATCAGGACACACTGTACAATTAAGAGTGTGCAGAGTCACTGTTTCTCAGAGTGGTTCTGTCCATCTCTGCAGAGCTCAGTGCACACTGGAATGGCTAGTTTTTCTTTCCCCTACAGGAAGTGATTGGAAGGAGAATGACCAGTTTTCTTTCCGCCTACATGGTCTGACATTTTGACATTTCCTGAACTTCAGGATGTTTGAGAGCAAACAACTTGGCTTTTCCTGAAAAAAATTAATTATACTGCCATTTTCACATAGCGATGGGCCTTTGTAGGAGCACAAAGCTATTCAATTGGGGAAAAATGAGATGCTTAACAGGATGACAGTAACATAAAGGTCCTGAGTCTGGAGAAAGGGACCTCATTAAGCATTGATTATCAGCATGGTGTAAACTCTTTCAGAAAGTGTTACTACATTCCTTGCCATTGTTGGACAGAGGAAATTTAAATCTGGGTTTCATTTACATCATAATGAGATTTGTGTGTTTGAATAATAGGCTAGTCTTGCCTTGGGCTGCATTAGTACACACAAGCTCCTTCAGTTCCTCTGATTGGCTTTGAGCCAGTCACCAAAATTCAGACATGAAGAAGCAAACTCATTGGCGAATTGACATACACACATCCTGACTGCCTGTTGGAGATGAAGTCAGTGTAGTCTGACAGCAACATACGTTCATCTGGGACATCCTTCAGTGGCTTCTGTCTTCTCTGTAGTACAGGAAGGAGGGCAAGATTTCTGGTTCTGGACTCATTCTAAGAGGATTCAAGGTTCAGGTTCAAGTTAGGCTCCTTGGGTTGGAAAGAGTACAGAAATAAGGGCATTTGCTTTGCAAGCCATTGACCCCTCAGTACAGAGCCAGGAGTAAACACTGAGTCCTGCTGGGTATGGCCCCCAAGCAAAGAAAGTAATAGCTCTCCAAAAAGTTAGACTCCTTGGACTTCAATTTTCTTATTCTTTGAATGGAAATGATAATGTCCATTTCCCAGGATTGTGATTAAAGTAATATATGCAGAAACACTCACTCTAGGGGAGAAATTTGTTTTGAGGCCACATTTGGTGGTGCCTAGGGCTTGCTCCTGGTTCTTTGCTCAGCAGTCACTCCTGGAGTTGCTCAGGAGATGATAGTTGGTGCTGGGAACAGGATCGGATCCAGGTCAGATGCATACAAGGGAACCACTACCCATTTCGTACATATACATTCTTTGGCCTTTTACTTAGTAAAAATGGAGTTCACTTTTGTTTATGCTTTTAATGCTTTTAAAGTGGAAAACAGAGATAATTCCTATTATTTTGGGAAGCTTTGAGTTTTTTTCACACTGCTGAGGACTTCACGCAGCTACATCTGCAGGCCAATTCCTGTTTATTTTTCTTTTGCAGTGCATTTTAAATTTCCTGTTTTTTCCCCCAAAAAATGGCTAAAAGTGCTCAAACCCTCCCCCCTCTTTTTTTTTTCTTTTTGGGTCACACCTGGCAATGCACATGGGTTACTCCTGGATCTGCACTCAGGAATTACACCTGGCGGTGCTCAGGGGACCCTATGGGATGCTGGGAATCGAACCTGGGTCGGCCCCGTGCAAGTCAAATGCCCTACCTGCTGTGCTATCGCTCCAGCCGCTCAAACCCCAATTTTCAAATGTAGGCTTTAAAGGTATTTTATAGTACCACCATTATGGATTACTGACATAGGAACTATTGGCATGGAACAAAACAAAATATACAAAGACATACTGCACCCCTTACCCCAATGCCTGTGCTCAGCAATCATGAAGCCAAATATACTTATAGTCATCTAGTTTTTCTTTTTTTCTTCTCAGCCATAGGCCTTTCATAATAATAATCACACATATCAATCTTCAGCGATCATTTTTTTTGTTTTTGTTTTGTCACACCCGGCGATGCACAGTGGTTTTTCCTGGCTCATGCATTCAGGAATTACTCCTGGCAATGCTCAGGGAACCATATGGGATGCTGGGAATCGAACCCAGGTCTGCCACGTGCAAGGCAAACACTCTACCCACTGTGCTAATGCTCCAGCCCCCTTCAGTGATCATTTTGACTCTTGAAAAGGTTTGTGTGGCTTTTTTCAATGATTCCTGTCCTGATACTTGCTGATTTAGTGGGATAGCCCACTCCCTCTGACCCATGTGGTTTCTCTCTTAGAGCATGGGAAACTCAGTTCCAAAATTTACCAGGACTCTGGCTTAATTAAAAGTATCTTACTCAGAATGTGGACTGGGGTTGGAGGGAGAGGGATCTCCAAGTTTGCTCCTGAGATAATCTCATCTTTGATTGCATTTGGATTGTTTTTCTATCCTTTATATACTTGCTGATAGCCTTTTTTAGCACATCTAAATACTATTTCTCAATAAAACTTGTGACCCTGTAAATGTAGAAGAGGACTGTCCTTCAGGAAGCTCTGTGTGGGGAGACTGAGTCATTTTTTCAAAAACTCAGGTATAATTGGCAGGCAATATTGTATCTGTTTCAGGAGCATAACACAACTCGTTCACATATGAGTACCATATAACTCCATTTGCTGTGAACTGTTGACAGAATCCCCAGAAGTTACCTCTGCAAAAATGAGCAATAGGTCATGTGGTGTCAATTGTCATGCAGAAGGGGAAATTGAAAATAAAAAGCTCAGGAATCCTCCAATTTAGGTGTGACTTAATGTTTCTCTTTGTGATGTATCTTTCCTCATTTGAGATCAACAAGGAATGGTTTATCTGGTTGAACATCTTACCATTTAAAGCTAGGCTTGACTTTGCATGGCTGGCTATAGGGACAGCTTACAAGTATATTCACTCTGTCTTTTTCTTGACATTTTTTTTTGCTTTTTTGGGTCACACCCGGCAATGCTCAGGGGTTACTCCTGGCTCTGCACTCAGAGATTACTCTTGGTGGTGCTCAGGGGACCATATGGAATGCTGGGGATCGAACCCGGGTCGGACGCATGCAAGGCAAACACCCTACCTGCTGTACTATCACCCCCTGCCACTTTTCTTGACAGTTTTTAAGGCTTTGAAGGCACAGGGTTTTGTTGTTGACTGGAAGAATGAGACTCTGTGGAACGTGAACAGAAATGGTTCATAGACATACACAATTATTATGGAGCGTTCTTGATTTGCCAAAATGCAAACTGTTTTTGGGCCACACTCAGCAGTGTTCAGGGCTTATTCCTGGCTCTGTGCTCAGGGATAGCTCTTGGATGACTGGGCGGACTATATGTGGTGCTGGGGATTGAACCCTGGGTTGGCTGACTGAAAGGCAAGCACCCTATCAATTGTACAATCACTCCAGCCTCCAAAATGAAAACTCTGTTTTTGGTTTTTGGGCCAGGTGGCAATGTTCAGGGCTTTCTCCTGGCTCTGCATTCAGGAATCACTCCTGGTGATGTTCAGGAGACTGTATGGGATGCTAGGGACTGACCCTGGGTTGGCTTTGTGCTACCACTGTGTTATCTTCCTGAACCCTAGAACTGCAAACTTTTAAAGGCAATCAGTAAACACCATTTAAGCTACCTTTTTCTTTGTTCGCTAATGAAACTCTCTCTCTCTAAAACACACACACACACAAACACACACCACACGCCTCCCCTTCATATGAGCACCTAAGGAAACTCCTGTTGACGGATCTAAATGAGCTCTGGTCTAGAGGCTTAATAAACATCTAACCATCATTACTTTAATAAAGATTCACTAATCAGTGCTGAAAGCCACAGGTTAATTATTGCATAAGGGCTGTATAATGTAATTCCAGGAACTGAATAATTAGAAAATTTAAAAGACCATTTAACATATCTTTGACATGCCGCCAGAAGTAGAAGACAACCTTCCTTTAATCATTAACAGTTACACATATGCAACACATTTCTGAAGCAGTTTGTATATTATGGTTGCAGTGTTGAAGAACAACATTTCCTGGGGACAAAATGGAATTCAGCAATGGATGTGAAATTGAATATAAATAAGGAAGAGTTGGGGGGCTAGGGTAAGAACAGTTAGGATTATCTTACAAATAAACAGGATTTTGTTCCGAAGTGGGGCATACAAATTCTCGGGCCCATCCGAGTCGGTTTTTCATTTATACTTTAATATATTTGCTTTTAATTTATACTTTAATATATTTGCTTTAGTCACTTTCTCAGGCTGCAGTGATGGCCCTGGGTTTGATCCTCAGCAGTGCATTGTCCTCTGGCCTCATGTGCCCTCCCCAAATCAAAGGATTTCTTCAGCTTAATTGCTTCTCTTTCATACATTTGTCCTTCAACTTAAATTCCTTATACAGTATTCTATAAAACCTGACTTTAAATTCCCCTTATATCTATCTGTGTCCTTTCAATTCAAAAGCATTCAGCATATCGTGCATGTAAAATTATTTAATGGCAGGATGGGAATAATGACTACATTGTATTAGAACCTCATTTCAATAAGTGCCTACCACCAAGCCTAAAGAATTTTGATTTAACTATATAATAAGCTGGGTAATGTAAACGCTCATAGAAATGAAGGGATAGGCAAGAATGTCCAACACGGGCTGTTTTGCTGACATCAGAGGTGTGGTGTTGCTAAATAAATACCTCTCTAACCTTCTGCTGTAATTGTATTGGAAAGCAATACAAGTGGAATCCATAAGTATTGAAAGGCCTGGAATTAAGGCACAATCAGATTAAAGGTAGTCTTAACCTTTCGTAGGCTTCTAAATTTGTTTAAGGGGTGATCAGGGAAGGGCTCAGCATGCATCGTATTTATAGGTGTGTGTACTTATATATGTGGACACATACACACACAGAGATGTCTACATGTACACATAGATGAGTACATGTAGATATTATATAAGAAATAAAGATATTTCTTATCTTTAAATGAGCTTGTCTCAGTTTGTGGTGTTTTGCTGTGTAAGGGAACCTATTTTTTATTAACAGAGGGACATGCTCTGAGCTCATTCGGAGAAGACAAATTTGGAACAGCTACAGGCAGATCCATTTGAAATTTCTGGACTTTCCGGTATCAGATTGGAAATGAGTGTCATCAGGGAGTAATTGCCTAGGTCTTTTTCAACTGTGCTTTTCTGCCAGGGGGCAGGACAGGACATCCTTCCACTTTCACTCACTCCCCTGCTTTCTTCTTGTCCTCTTTGTGCAACTTGACTGAAGTCTCAGGGAGTTAATGGCAGAGCTAGATTGTAGATGGCCAGTAGACTGTACAGACACTTAGCATCCAAGTTGGAGTGCATGCTTCAGGTTCTCAGTGAACACTGGTTGACCAGTGCCATGCCAGTTTGTTCAATTGGCAGCAGAGCTACAGTCAAATAGCTGCTAGCCCTTCCTTCCTTCCTTCCTTCCTTCCTTCCTTCCTTCCTTCCTTCCTTCCTTCCTTCCTTCCTTCCTTCCTTCCTTCCTTCCTTCCTTCCTTCCTTCCTTCCTCCCTCCCTCCCTCCCTCCCTCTTTTTCTCTCTCCACCCTCCCATCCCCTCCCCTCCCTTACCCTCCTCTCCTTCTTCATTCCTTCCTTCTTTTCTTCCTCCGTTCCTTCCTTCGTTCCTTCATTTGTTCGTCTGTTTCTTCATTCATTCATTCGTTCTTTCCTTCCTTCTTTTTTGGGCTACATCTAGAGATACTCATGGGTTATTCATGGCAGTGCTCGGGAGATTTCTTTCTTTCCCTCACATCTTTCTCCCCTTTCCTTCCCCTCCCCTCCCTTTCCCTTTCCTTTCCTTTTTGTCCACACCCAGAGATGCTCAAGGCATACTTCTGGCTCTGATCTCTGCCAAATGGAGTGATGGGTAATGAACCCATGTCCTCTGTATGGAAAAGGCAAAAGCCCTATACCTGTACCCTACTGGATATCAGAAACATTAATGGTCTTTCATTCTAAGGTGAAAAAAAAATGATGCTGCATGTCAACAGCTGTTTCTAAAAAGCACAATAATGATCTAGCCCCTCTTAGAAGCAAAGCTCTGCAGATCCAAGTAGGAGGGCAAAGACTGCTGTGCTCTGTAACACCTAGAATCAATTTTCCTCAAGATTCACATTTAATTGGGGGTTACTGGGGTCAAGCCAGAGATTAGGCAAGGTAGCAGATGAAATCAACTCCAGGTCTGGCACTAGTTACAAAAGGAAGCAGGTCATTGGGTTGTGTTTATAGAGGAAAGAGAATGGATTGGAAGATGGTTATCTTGGCAGTAGCAAGGGGGGAGGGGAGAACCCTCATTTGAAGCCTTGACCCCCCCCCAGAGTAAAGGAACCCAGAGCTTTAAGGCTTCACACATAATTGACCATACATTCCACAGGAAGAGGTCCTGCCTCAGGCTACATTGCTGTGCCTTAAAGAAATGGAAAAGGAGGAGGGATCTGGGTGGGCAGGAGGAGGGTCTGGAGGGGTTGATGGGGTGGTGGGGGGATGGTGCTGACATTCTGCAAAGACCTGAAAAATCTCTTTAGATTTTCCAGCTCGAGTCTCAGACTTGATACTGAAGTCTCCACGAGCAGCTTGGCCAAGAGCTACTTTCGCTCTTAAACGCCGTGGACGAAGGGTGGATTTATATTGTTCCAGTGTTTTTGGTTAGCTCCTTGCCCTTTGACATCGCATCAAACTTGGGTGCTTCTTTACTGTGGGCCACAAACAACTGCCTGTGATTCCCCCAAGAGAAAGCCCACTTGTTCCTTTCTGCCCTTTGAGGGACCAGCAAAATCTGCAAAGTGCAGTTGCCTTGGGTGTAGTTCCCCCTGGTGAATCATACATGATGAGCCCAAGAAAAACCAACAGCTAAGTAGTTTTCATTAGTATCCAATTAGGAGGTTCTTTGGTGGGTAAATGCCTTTGCTAATTCATTAGCAATTAGGTGAATTAAATGTAATGGAAAGGGTTTAAATTTAAAACTAAGATGCGGCACATATGAATTTGAACTTTATAGGTAAAAACCCATTTGTTGCCCGCCCTCCCTCGCTTTCAAATTGTACTCAGTACCCAGGTAATTAGAGCACGCAGGGCGAGATTGTTTTTCTCATTGAAAGGATCTCTTCACTCTGGAAATCGGTCTTCCAGCAGAGCATGTCTGTCTGTGTCTCAAGATGAGTGTCAGCGACAAATGGTGCATGTGCACATAATACTGATGGGGATTGTTTGGTGCACAGTGAGAGCAGGAACAAACCCTTTGCAATGCTGGGCGGATTCAGGAAGGTATTTTCGAATTTAAAGGGGCTTAATGCTTGATTCCGCTGCTGATATTGAATTGCAGCATGACCAAATGATTAACAAACTTGTCTTTCTTGAAATATCTCAGGGCAGAGAGGTTCTCAAATGGTTGTAAATTGGTTAATGACTTTTAAAAGAATGCTTCTGGAGGTAAACAAGTAACTTCACTGGATTTTCCTAAACAACCAAGTAGGCTTAGGAGATAGCAGTATAGATCAGGTCAAGAGACACTGAGTTGGAAGGTGGCAATTACTTCTTTTTAGGTAAATCTCAGAGTAAGCTCTACTGCTCAGGCTAACACTTTGAAGATTAGAGACTTGTTTTATTTTAAATGACATCACTGAACCATTCTCTGCCAGTGGTGACAAAAGTGGCAACACATTCCTGTTGTAACACATATTGGGGTGTATTCATTGCCACATACGGGCGTATTTATTCTGATGTCTTTTCTGAAGTCTTTTCTGCACTTTGGCTAGATCTTTCCTGGGAAAACAACCAGTCTTTTTTGGCATTCTACAAATTTCCCCTTGTTATCTAGTAGAGGATGGAATTAGCAAAGGTAAACAGGCTGCAAGGCAAATGTCAATGTTGAATGGTCTTTTTATTGAAAAAAAATCAGTATTCAAGTGGGGTAGTGATTGTAATCTATTCAGTTTGGGGGGTGACAGTGATAAGATGCTCCCTGTTCATCTCTGAATTTTACAGACGGGGGTTGGGAGAGAATATGTGATCTCAGGTGGCTGGTGACTTTACAGGGTGGGTTCACATTTGTGAGAAACTGGCTATGGTTGCACAGTCAACAACAGAGGTTTGCTTTCAATTCATATTAATAGGTTGTTGAAAGTTCAAGTGAACATGGTTGAGGTTGAGTGAGTGAAAAATGATTTAATTGCATCTGTTAACTATAAGAGGAGATCATTCACTGCTAGCCTCCATCAGGATATCCGATTTCTCCTCCAGGACTTGCCCTGATTTTCTATTATATGAGGGTCAGATTACCATTTACCTCAAAGTCAGCTACTGTGCTCATAAAAGTTCTGTTTATTTTCTTTCCCTCCCAGATATGTGGCCATAAACATTGGGGGTAGAAGCTTCATTGAATTTTTGTTCTTTTTTTTTACAGTATTTTGTGTTAGTGGACTGCGCTTCTCTTGTTTCCCCCTTACTTTTATATTTCATGTTAGGGGCCAGGATAGGAAATTTCTCTTCAAAGGCAATAGCTAATGTCTTTATATCTTTTTAAACAATTTCAACTATAAAAATGTGAGTTTTCATTTATGTTTTGGGGAGTGCCTCACCTGGCTATGCTCAGGGCTTACTCCTGGTTTAGCACTCAGGGATTACTCCTGGCAGGCTACGGGAACTATATGAGGTGCCTAGGATGGAGCCCGAGTCCTTGTGCAAGGCTTGCACTTTACCCACAATACTATCTCTCTGGCTCCTATGAATTTTTTATTTTTATTTTTTTTCCCAGTCACCACCTTTCTCTCTTTTTTTTTTAGTAATTTAGGTTTTTGGGTCACAACTGGCAATGCACAGGGGTTACTGCTGGCTCATGCACTAATTACTCCTGGCGGTGCTCAGGGGACCATATGGGATGCTGGGAATCGAACCGGGTTGGCCGCATGCAAGGCAAGCGCACTACCTGCTGGGCTATTGCTCTAGCCTCTGGCTCCTATGAATTTTTAAATGAAGAAACTTATTGTTCACTTAAAATGATTATGATTTGTTATTATTTTACTTTATTTTATTTTTGGATTTCTGGATTTCTGGGCCACAGCTGGCAGTGTGTGAAGATTTACTCCTGGTTCTGTGCTCAGTGATCACTCCTGGCAGTGCTGGGTTGGCAGAAATCATGTGCATTGCCCTGGAATGATCTAGGATTGGCCATACACATGGCAAGTGGCTTAAACTCATACTCTCTCCCAGCAGCAAAATTACTTTGATGTTTTGTTTCCTTTTGTTTTTTGGATCACACTCAGTGGTATTCAGGGCTAACTCCTGGCTCTGTGTTCAGGTGAGGCTCTGGGATCCATATACAGTGCCAGGGATCAAACTTGGCTTGACTGTATGCAAGTCAAACACCCTATTTCCTGGATTACTTACTGTTCCAGCCCCTGGATCACCTTGATTTTGATTCACAAATCAAAAGGTATTCTAATAAGAATTGCATTCTTGTGTGTGTGTTTTTTTTAAATATCAGTCTCTTCATCAAGCTGTGCTTGCTGTTTCATGCATCAATTTTCTCAGCTGATCATCTGACTCATTGACCTTTCAGTATCACACATTTTGGGATTTTCATTTAGACGTTACAGCAGTGGTCACTGAGGCATTTGATGTTTGTATTTAGAGCGTGTTAGACATGAGTACTTTTAACTGTGTTCTGATGAACCTTATATTGTATATATAGATACATTCTAATAAGCCTGGCTAGAAATGTGGGTAATTTTTTAAAAAAATTAGCTGGAAAGCAGGAGGGGCTAGGGACGCCTTGGCAAATAATTCTGTGCTGTCTCAGTTTTAAAATGTTTCTCAGGATGTATTTGGACTCTTTCTCTCTGAGGCAGATTCAGACCAGCATAAAGCCAGAATAATGTAGTGAAGACTTTAGAAGAATTGTATCTCAGCAGCTGACGAGATAGTACAGGGGAAAAGTTCCTTGTCTTGCATCCCACTGACCTTGATTTGACTTCTACAGCATTTCAGGGTTCCCAGCATTGCCAGTATTCACTCCCAAACACAGATCCAGGGGTAGCTCCTGAGAACCACTGGGTGTGACTCACATGCAGGCAACAGATGGGATTTGTCCATTTGGTAGTACTGTTTTGTTGAGGTTTCTTTTAATGGGGGGTCATGCATTTGTTGAACTTTCCACTTGAGTTTTATTAGGTTTATTTATAGAAATCATCTTTACATGCCATACCCCATCTCATCCTGCCTTTTCCCAATTCTGTCTTAAAAAGGTATAAATGCCTTTTTTTCTTTAGCATTGCGTGTTCTCATTTTACAATATTTACCAAAGGAGCAGTTCAACAGCTAGAGTTCTTCAGCTTCACTCACTTCTCTAGTAACTTGTACATTCTTTCCTTGTGCTGTCGATGGCGGCCTTGTTAGTGATGAGGAATACACAAATGCACTGTGTTCTTGTTCATCACATTTTCTGAGTAGGATGATGGTGACTTAACTTCTCCCATTCAGCCTTTTTGGACATTTTAGCTGAGTATGTAACTGGCAGAGTAGTAACACATACTTTTCCCTTTTATAAAACCAAGAAGCTGTGCAGTCAAAATAACTCTAAGAACTTTTCAACAAACTCTGACTCACACCATCAATTACTGAGTAAATTAGAAAACAGCATCAGAAGTGCATTTTGAGGGTGGAGAGTGTCGATAAAGGCCAACCAAACATTACTTTCTCAGCCCAGTTCTTTTTAGCAACACCAATTTTTTTTCTTATTGTGCCCAAGTTGAGCTGTTTCAGTTTTGTCTATTGCTAGTGAAGATTTGGAGCTTTCCAATATGAGAACATGGTCTTCTTTGTGTATTATTATTAGATACTTCATAAAGAAACTTTTACAAACAGCTTGTATAATTTCTAAAACTTAGATAAAGAAAACATTTACTTCTTTTTTACTTTTTTGGTTTTATTTTAAAAGTTTTTAAATTCAATCACTGTGAAATAGACCCTTACAAAGCTGTTCATGATTAGGTTTCAGTCATACAGTGTTCCAGCACCCATCCCTCCACAAGTGATGATCGATGCAGTTCATGTTTTAACAAGAACATTTTAGTGCAAAGAGTATAAGAGATGATACGAATTATCCAAAAGCTAATTCAAAGTAAACAATTACTCAGTGGTTGATATGTTGGTGCCTTTTCCTGGAGTCTTATTTCTTTGCCCATTTGGGTGCCTATGCTCTTATTTGCACAATTTTATATGTATTATTTGTGAACTCACTTTCCCTGCAACTTGCTTATTGGGACTTAGTTTCTTAAGTATTTTTTCTCTTTGACCTCACTTTTATGACTGTGTGGTTTCTGTTATATAAATATAGAGTAATTTATTTGGACTTAATCATCTATTTAGATTGTTCCGGACTTTTTCAATTAGTGTATCCGCTATGATAAACATTCTGCTACATAAATATTTGAGTGTATTTATGGGTCTTTTATCAGTATAAAGGCTGGAAATTTCAGAGTTAATGGCTCCAAAATGGATAGGGCTGTAAAAGTTCTTTTATGTACTTTTCAAATTAAACTGTGCAAAAGTTGTTTCTGTTCAGTCTCACTAGGAGTGTGTGATGAGAGAACAGTTGGTATTATCACTGTTTTACAGGAGAAAATCTCAGATATAGGGAGATTCAACACTTCTCTGGGTTTTACAGGACTAATAGCACATGTCCTTTGATTTTTTGACATTTCTATATACTTTCTTCTCTCTTACCACTGTTCTGTCATAAACTTAGTGACAGATCTATAGTGATTTAGCTGTGCTATTTGAGAAGGAAAACTTAATGCAGCTGTGGCCTTCAAGTAAATTCACTTCTATTATTATTTACAAACTCTAATGTGTTTGGAATTTGATATATAGCAAGAACTAAACATGAATGCATGGCTCACTTCCCACAGGCATTCTTTTATATTTTCAATATGTTTTCTGACTCGCACCTAAAATATCTGGTACAGGGGTTGTGTTTAACTGAGAAATAATAGCCTCCAGTGATTTTGTTCCTTTTTTTGGGGGAATCACAAAAACTGGTTTACAGAATTATTCTTTATTAAGTAATAGTCTTTCCAGTCCAGCATCAAGGCATTGACAAAATGACTTCTGTCAGGAGTAAGTCTGTGTACGTACCATATAATGAAACACGAACATCTGAAAAATGAACAGATGTCTGTGTCGATTCTCATTTTGGAAGAACAAGAAAAAAAACCTTGTAATTATTATGTCAAGACCCCAAAATGAAATGGGGTACGGCATGTAAAGATGATTTCCATAAGTGAAACGTAACAAACTCAAGTGGGAAGTTCAACAAATACATGCCTCCCCTGAAGGGAAACCCCAACAAAACAGTACTGAAAAATGGACAAATCCCATCTGTTGCCTTCATTCCTTTCCCAAGGGACATAGTAGTTTCATAGACCTGCTCCAACCCCAGAACTTTGTATGAAAATGACTCATTCACAAGTTCTGGGTCACCCAGGAACCATGTCTGGACTCAACAGAAGGTCTTATGGTCAGTGTATTAAGATTAGAGGTTTCCAAAAATGTACCGCCCCCTTCTCAATTAAAAAAATTCACTCAGGGAGGTTCCCTGGATTATTTTTAGTGGAACAAACAGAAAGCACCTCCCTAATTGCAGCTGAGACTATCAGTCTCTTTCATCATTCTGGCGCCCCCTAGGGGTCAATATCACCATATTCGGAAGCCTTCCTAGAGAATCATTGTGATACTTTTTTTTTTTTTTTAACCTCAGGACTTTCAGACAGATACCACTAGTGGAACTAAAACATTCAGATTCTGAAAGCCATGATGAGGTTTTTCTGTTATGTGAGGTTGTGTTTTCTTTAGTGCTGCCTTAGCCTGGGAGCTCCCACTCAGTGTTTCATAGGTACCATTGCTTCTGAAGTTAGAAGTATATTGCTAGGGGGGGCTAGAGCGATAAGTACAGCAGGTAGGGCACTTGCTTGCACACGGCCAGTTCAGGTTTAATTCCTGACAATATATATGGTCTCTACCAGGAGTGGTCCCTCAGGAGCAAGCCCTTAGCATTGTCAGGTGTGACTAAAAAACAAACAAAAAGAAGTGTATTACTATAATGTTTTTTTTTGTATCCTCTGAAATGTGTTTGAAAGGGGGGACCAGTTTTCAAAGTGTCCTCAATGTCTTTGCTCCATTTTAAATCCTTTCCATTGTTGGTTCAAATCATACAGTCTTCTTGAAAGTGGTCTATGTAATAGGAATTTTCTTGCATTTGGCAAAAAATTAAACATGCCTTGGAATTGTGATCCTGTTACATTGAACACCTAGATGGTGATGTAAATGTTCATTACTTCAATTGTTTTGTGTTGTTTGGACAATCTATGGGTGCATAATCGATTTCAGTGGATCACTTAGATTTATGAATAAAGCTGTAAGTGGCTTAACAATGCTTCTGAATGTAATCATTCTTTGGGGGTTCAGAAAATGACTATTTGCATTTTTTTGTTTTGTGTTTTGTCCACATCCTGGTATCCTCAGGACTTATCCTTGGCTCTGTGTTTAGGAATCACTCCTGGCGGGGGTTAGAGAAACCCTATGTGGTGCCAACAATCAAACTCAGGTCAGCTCTGTGCAGGACAATTGCCCTACTCTTCTGCTATCTGTCCAACCCTATTCTTATGGCTTTCTTGAGATATAGTTGATACCATTTTGTATGTTTAGGTGTGTAGAACATAATTTGATATATGTATATATCGTGGAACAATGACCTCAACAAAGTAATACAACAACTCATCACCTCCTATCACTCTTCCCTCTCCTGGGTAGTGAGAATATTTCATTTCAGACCTCTTAACCACTTTTAGGTGTACAATGCAGCATATTATACACTATATACCAGGAGCTTATTCATCTTATATATAATTGGAAGTTGATACCATTTGACCATATTCATCCAAAGAAATGATAGGTTTTTTATCAAGATTTTTAAAATGAATTCTGCAGATAGCCATAACCATAAGCCCCTATTTCTTAACCCTTTTTAGACAGCATGAACTATGTTTGGAACTCAGTATTGGTGTCACTGATGTTACATGCTTATGTTGAAGCATGCCTCTTGAGGGAGGTACTGATTGATGGGGGAATTTGATGGACAAGTATTTAGTGGCAGTCTCCAAAGTGCCAAGCCCTGTGCTGGCTTCTGGGGGAGGATGAGGATAGGAAGGCGCAGTTTCTATTCTCTAGGAGTTTAGAGTCTAGCTAAGAAAGAGGCCTAATAACATGCTTTGCCGTTTTGAGCGAAGGCTGAAGCAGGAGTAAGCCATTGAGACGGTGATATTCACTGTAAGTAATATAACTGCCCTCACAAGATCTTTGAAGTAGGAAAAAAGAAGCTTGGAGTATGCCCAAGAAAGTATTTGGGCTGGATTCAATGTTCGCTTAAAGAGAATGGGGCTGTGGAAGAGAAAGAAGAAAAACCAGGCAAGTGACAGGATACCCTCATTTCCATTTCTCAGCTGTCGTGTAGGGTCTAACCAAAGAACTCAGTAAATAAAAAATAAAAATATTTGCTCGATTTAAAGCAACACCCAATGGATTGTATTTTGTGTTAATCTGTAGCGCATGTGGTGTTACAAAATAACCCTTTAGGGTGTACTCTCTAAACACTCTATCCCTTTTTGTTCTTGGCATATATATCATGTAGACCACCAAATGAGAATAAGGGATCTGGGAACAAGATCATGTGGGAATAAGAGATCTGGAAAAGAGAAGTTTGCCAGAATGGCTCGCATCTTGTTGGATCCAGCTGGGCAGCTGTGTGGTTTCAAATGCCCTGCCTTCTCATTCAATGACACTGAATACATTTCTGTAGGTTTGACAGTAAAAGTCATTGATCGGGTGATCTACGAGAACAACAGTTCATGTGAAAGATTCCCGAAAGCCAAGGGATGACCCAGAATCTCTCCTTGACACTCTTGTGTTTCTTTTGTCTCCTGTTCTGTCTTTCCCCTGCCTTTATCTGACATGTTCTTTGAAAAGTCAAACCCATGAATGTTACCTTTCAAATCAATACTCTAAGGCAAATTCAGTGATGCTTTGCATTAATGGCAGGGAACTACGAAGTATGGGCTAATGCAGATTACAAATGGTGACTGACTCAGTTTTCTGACTTGTGAAGTCTGTTTATACTTACATACATTGCATATGGGTGAGTCTATTATTAAAATTCACTTTTAAACTAAATAATGAAGTCATATGGTAAAGGCCTGACTTAAAGATGCTGACAGGTTGGCCCAATCTCTGCAACCTGCTCCAGGCAGGACACAGGAGAGAAACCTCACTTGTATGTCCAATGTATTACTTACATAGCATCATTCTAAGTGCAACTGACATGTCTAACTGAAATATTTCATTCTTTGTCTTACTGCTTTTTCTACATAGATTGTCCTCAATAAATATGGAAGGTCTCACAATCAGATGACTTTAAAAGTAAAAGTAGGAATTTTGTGCATAGGAAACTGAAATAGAAATAGAAGCATCAAATGGAAAGCATAGAATACAGTGACACACATAAATGTTTAGATAATTGTTTAAACAAAAAGGTTGAATCAGGGGCTGGAGTGATAGCACAGCGGGTGGGGTGTTGCCCCTCATGCGGCCAACCCGGGTTCGATTCCCAGCATCCCATATGGTCCCCCGAGCACCACCAGGAGTAATTTCTGAGCACATCAGCCAGGAGTAACCCCTGTGCATCATCGGGTGTGACCCAAAGAAACAAACAAAAAGGTTGAATCATCAGAACCACCAAGAAAATATGACATTTAATGCCCAAGGAATCAAATATAGAAAAGCTTGCACTGATTTAAAAGTTGTTTCTCTTATATTAAATTATAACGAACCGTTTTACAATTCCAAACCACAGTGGCAAAAGATTGTATGTGTTAGTTACGATGGCTACAGAATGTGGTGGAGTGGGTGAATTGTAAAATGTTAGAAAGGTAAATGAGAATCATCTTGTTTTTCAAGACAGAATATGCTATTTTGTGATTTGGGAGAGATACCAATTGGATCCCAGGTAATCCTTGAGAACGCTTCACTGGTATAATTAAAATGGAATTATTTCTTGGGTTTCAAGACGGTGCTCTTGAATGGGTTTATCTCCAAGTTCTGCAGATTCAACAAGCCGTTGTGCATTGAGACCATGTAAATTTTGAGGGGAAACCTGTATTTTCCATTAGCGCAGCTTGGTTTGAATAATGTCATGAGTTCTATATATTTTAGCCAGCTGCATCCCATTCCACCACTCGTTTTGATATCTTGAACTAATCTTTATTTTGTTTTTAAAGTCTTCCTTATCTCTATTAGGATTTGGCAAATGAGTTCTCCTTGTCAGGATCCATTATTATTTGACAGAATGATTATATTCCTTCTCCACTGGTTCATATATTCAGACAGGAATGCCTGCTGTCTGTGGTCTTTCTTCAGGCAGCGGCTTCTTCACGTCCCTTAGCTCTCATAATGTCAGCTTGTTCTTTTCATGCTGCCCCCACGATCTTGTCATTGGGGACCCAGAAAAGTATGTTGTATCCGGGTGGGGGGATGGGGAGACATCCTCTGTATTCCCTCAGTTACCTTTTGTTCATTTTAAGAATTTGCTGACGATTTATAGCTCAGCACCATTCTTTGACTTGGGAGGATACACACACTAGAACTGCTGTTGTTCTGCTTGAACTTTTTATTGGAGGGTCTGGGAGCCTGTAGATTTCTCTATGATATTTGTTCATGAGCGGGGGAATGCCAAAGAGTAGGGTTTACACTTGGCATCATTTTAAAATTCATTAGTCTTGCCTTTTACTTTTGTGTAAACTTCTTGGATGGCAGCCTGCCAGGACTCATTTAACTATAGTTTTCTAAGACACTGGCATTGAGGTTCCAACTTACCCATGCAATTCCTTCTAGTAAGATGCCGTGCACTAGGGCTACTTTATGAGGGTATAAAAACTTCTTAGCAAATTCAGTTTTTTATTAGGTACAGCCTGGCCTCTATTAAAGGAAGAAAGGCTATTCCCAGAAGTAGAAGGGATAAGAAAGACTTTTAAGTTCTCTTTGTCATTACCTTTTTTTTAAAAAAAAAAAAGTTGTGTTAGCAATACTAGCAATTGGCACTAAGTTGTCATTTGGTAGGGATGGTTTTCATAGCTTGATTTGAGGAACACAAAATGAGCTCAGAATTAATAAATGCACCAACCTTAGGTCTTTTAGGTGAGAACTGTTTCTTCCAGAATCAGTGCTGTTCCTGCCTTAGAGTGCAGAAATCAGTGATACCAGGTATCTCTTAAAGCAACAATAAAGCCTGTACAGGAAAAAAATAGAGTAGAAGACCAACGACAGAAAGGGGGTGACTTTGAATCCAGTGGTCAAATGATCTGTTGAAGTAGCCAGGCCCACTGAACTGAACATTTCAGAATTAGCATGTCTACCTTCTTTGCTTCTGGTTTTGGATTCTCTCTCTCTGCATCCCCCTTAAAAGCCTTATCCCAACCCCAAAGCATATAGGAATGGGTAAAAGGTGAAATCCTTGTATTGATTGACTTTTTTCTCTCCCACCTTCACTCAACACTGTGCTTTGCATGAATAGTTTAGTATCAAAGGGCCCTAAATTATACTAGCAAAACCAGAAAGGTGTCTTAAAGCTGAAATATCTTCATGGCATTGTGATGCCCACAGAAACCATTAAGTAACCATAGACAGGTAACTTTGTTATGCAAGAAGCTATATTTGCATCCTTCCATATCCCTTTGGCATGTCTAGTCTACAGTAAAATGTCTGAAACTCAGAAGAGAAAATAAATAGACTTTATGGATAATTTTTTTTTCTTTTCGGATCACACCCGGCGATACATAGGGGTCACTCCTGGCTCTTCACTCAGGAATTACCCCTGGCCATGCTTGGGGGACCATATGGGATGCTGGGGATCGAACCCGGGTCGGCCGTGTGCAAGGCAAACACCCTACCCGCTGTGCTATCACTCCAGCCCCTGGGCTTTATGGATACTCGAGACAGAAAGTTCTGCTTTATTCTTCCTGTCATAAGTCTTCAAAGTCTTTGGGGAAAATGTTGTATGACACGCGTGGGGGCTTTTCCTATAATAGTTAACCTAATATCTTTCCTCAAATCTCCTGGGCATTAAACATTGTTGAAAGCAGTTTAAGAGCCACATCGCTGTCCTTATGGGTATACTTATTGATCATTTTGGGTGAGTATGGGTACCATAAGTACCCATAGGGGTAATATATTTGCTAATTTATGATTTTCTTTCTTGAGGGGTGAGGGGAGGTTTAGGCCCCACCCATAGGTGCTTGGAGGTTATTCCCATATTTCTGCTTAGTGTTCCTCCCAAGAGTGTTCAGGGACCATATGTGTTGCTGGGGATTGAACTGGGTTAGACTGCATGTAAGGTTAAGTGCCTTAGCTCCTGCACTTCAGTCCATAGATTTCTATCTTTCTTTCCATCCCTGCCCACCCTCCTCACCCCCCTTTCCCTAATCACCCTTCCCTTCCCTCTCTTTCAGCGCTCAGGTCTTATTCCTGGATCTGCTCTTAGGAATTGCTCTTGGCAGTACTTGGATCCCCATAGAAAGTGCTCAGATTGAACCCGAGGGGGCTATTTATGGTATGGTCACTCACTCTACCAGCTGTCCTTTCACTCCATCCCCGAAGGGGTTTCTATTTTAATGTTGCAGTACAGTTCTACTCATGGACCGCACAGTTGCACTAGGTGAGGATACTGAACTGTCTTTTTGTATCACACAAATTCTGTCCTATTTTATATAGTATATGGCCTGGTTATCTTTATTTTGTTTATTTGTTTATGGGAACTGGGGGCCTTACCTGGTGTGCTTAGGGAATATGTATCTCTAGCCCTGTGTCTATCCTGATGGTGTTCAAGGGACCGTATATGGTGCTAGGGATGAAATTGAAGTCTTCAACCTGTACTTTGTCTTTGGCCCTATGACTGCTAACCTTTTCTTTGGAGGGAGGGGGGTGTTTGGGCCATACCCACTGTTGCTCAGAACTTATGGTCTTTTCTCAGGCATCTATCCTGGTGGGCTGGGGGACCATATGGAATGCCAAGGAATTAAACCCAGATCGGTCTTGAGTAAGACAAGTGCTCGGACTGCTGTACTATATCTCTGGCCCTGTTTTGCTAGTCTTTATATGTGACTAAATGTGTGGTCTCTCTCAGTTGATACTTTAAATTTATTTAAAAAATTTTTCTCTTGAAATCACACCCCATGATGTTCAGGGCTTCTGGTTCTATGCTCAGAGATAACTTTTGGCTGTACTGGGGGACCATATGTGGTGCCAGGGCTCCACCCATGATCAGCTGCATGCAAGGCAAGTGCCTTAAATTCTGTACTATCTCTTCAGCCATGGCTATTATTTTCAATTCATAGAGCTTACCATTTAATTTCTTTTTATTTATTTGTACCACACTCAGCATTGCTCGGAACTTTCTCCTGGCTCTGTGTTCAGGGATCATTCCTGGTAGCATGGTGCTCTCCAGACCCTTGGCAATGCCAAGGAGCAAACCAGGGTTGGCTGGGTGAAAGACAAGGGCATTAACCCCTATATTATTTCTCTGACCCCAGCAAAGGAGAGTTTTTTAAAAAAGATCTAGAAAAGGAATGGTCCATGGATGAGAATGACAACCTTGAGTGTATGTTAGCATGGAAGGCAGAGAACATGAGTGCAAACAGAAGGTGCCATAGTGTCAAACACAACAGAGGCACAGAAAAAGATGGCAGGTAAAAACGGCTGTTAATCTTGCAGCTTGATTGGTGGGAGTGGTGAGAATTGTACATGCATAGGTATTAAAAGGTGACTGACTTGAAATGTCCTAATATTGTCACCAATACTACATCAATGGGAGAAAAATTGCTTTCATGTTTAGTAGTTCTGAAGTTCACCAGTAATATTTGAGAACTAAACTTCATTCTAATCATGAACCTGAATACCCCAGGGATTGGAGTTAACAAAGTGTCGATTCTTCTTGTTTTTCCCCTTTTGGGTCACACCCAGCGTTGCTCAGGACTGACTCCTGGCTCTGCATTCAGGAATTACTCCTGGCCATGCTCAAGGGCCCATATGGGATGCTGGGGATCCAAGCCAGGTTGGCCATGTGCAAGGCAAACGCCCCACCCATGGTAATATATTTCTGGCCCTGATTCGTCTTTTAACGTATTTGTATCACTGTCATCCCATTGCTTATTGATGTGCTCGAGTGGGCACCAGTAAGTAACGTTTCCACTGTGAGACATTGAATACGCCATGGGTAGCTTGCCAGGCTCTGCCATGCGGGCGACATACTCTCGGTAGCTTGCTGGGCTTTCCAAGAGGGGCGGAGGAATCAAACCCAGGTCAGCTACATGCTAGGCGAATGCCCTACCCGCTAAGCTATTACTCCAGTCCAACATATTTGTAAAGAGAGGAAAAGAAAGGATGGTAGCTTGAGACCAGGTATAAAGAAAAAGATTAGGTGAAGAGGCAGAAATCTGAAGACAAGGAGGCAGTGCGTCGCTGGAAATAATGGCTAATTTCTACCATTTTGTCAGGTAGAGAAATGCATCATTTGATAAGTGTAGAGAGGACCAGATTGGCACCTGGGAAATATGTGTATGTGTGTTTGTGGGGGAGGATTTGGGAAACATGAGACAGGGGAAAACGTTTATAGTCTTAGTTTTACATGGGCTTCCTTGAGGAATGACAAGTAGTTCGGAAGATATAAATGAAAATCTTGTTCAAAATTAGCCAGACCTCAGTGAGTGTTAAGTTACTATGTGAGTTTTATACTATCAAAACGGTCAACTTTCTCATGTTCCTGGGCAAAGTTCTGAAATTGGAAGTAGCAACAGAGAAAGCAAATGACTTGGGAATGAAGAAATGGAGGCAAGCAGGAGTCAAGTCACTGCTGGGAAAAATCTTGAAATTTGAAGCGGCTAGAGAGAAATAAATGGCTTCGGAATGAAGAAATGGAGGCAAGAGTAAAGTCACTGTATAGAGCTTTGGAGGTGGGGCTACGAGACACTGAGATTAGATATTGAGGATTGGAGGAGCAATTACTTGAAAGCATACATTTCTCGACCATTCCCCGGGAAACAAATCACATCTTAAGTATTGAATACTGAATATTGAATATGAAGACGATTGGGAACACACATTCTTCCCGATGTGGCTTGAAGCTGAGAGGATTCCCTCCACCCTTTCTCGGCTGTGACAGTGATGATTGGTACATCAGCACAAAAGCAGCAGACTTGAATTTCTGTGCATGAGAATTCATTGAAGCCACGTGAATTATAAAGTGGGACACGACAGGACAGGAAGGGACAGGACAAACGGAAAAGAAAGGCCCACTTCCCCATCCCTGGGAAGGTCGTGTTACTCATCTGGGCTGGTTATTAAAGCAGGCTGGGGCATGCAAGTGTGAAAGGGGTTCCTGTTGTGGCTTGTGTCCATCTTCTTTGCCATTGTGCTTACGGTTGTTTGTGTTCAGGCGGGACTTCATGCGGACCCTGAAGAAAGATGCCTGCAGATATGTTTGCACACTCGAGTCTGTGTGCCTTGGGCATGAAGGGATAATTGTGACATTTACCTTTATTGACAAGGAGGTTGATTTGGCAAGTCTCTCTTTCCCGAACTCATTAGTTCTGCCGTGGCACCGTCTCTCTGATCTAAGATGGCAGTGTGGACTTGCAAGCCACACCGGACACTCTTCAGCCTAGCGTGGATTTTTTCTGAGCTGCAGACTGCTGCTCTGTTTACCTCTTGAGAGACCCAATTTGCTCCTCCAGCTGGTTCTCCTTTCTTGCAGTTACAAGGGCGGCAAAGATAAAGGGTGGGAACAGGGGCAGAGAGGAAAAGTGAGAGGTCTTGAGCACCAGAAGCTTGAAGCTCTTGCTGCCAGGCGCGAGGGAGGCCAAGCCAAGTCTCATCTCTCCGCTGGGGCTCCGGGATGGCTCTTTCTGGAGTGGTTTTAGGTTTCGTAGAACTTCACTGTGTGTGTGTGTGTGATTAAGTCTTTTCTGTTCCTCTATAGTTATTAGCTGTAAAAACTCTTTACAAAACCTCCGAAGGGTTCCTGGGCTTAAGTAGATACAGATGGGAAGTTGCCAGGGAGGGAGGGAGGGAAGAAGGGAGGGAGAAGGGGGGAGGGGTGTGTGTGTCTGTGTGTTCCTGGAAGAAGGGAGGGAGGAAAGAAGGGAGGGTGTGTGTGGTGTGTGTGTGTGTGTGTGCGCGTGTGCGTGTGCGTGTGCGCCCTTGCGCTCCTGGGCTTAAGTAGATACAGATGGAAAGTTGGGAGGGTGTGTGTGTGTGTGTGTGTGTCTCGGGGGTATATAGCTGGGTTCTGCTTGGCAATGCACCAAGAGAAAACCTCAAAGAGTGTTGGCAGCAGAGGAAATGAGGCAGAGGCTCACACCTAGAGCCCATTAAAAAGAAAGTACAGGCTGGCTTGAGACTGGGGGGACTCCACAGAGCACCCACGGAAGCTTTCCCTCTACATATGCACCTCCTCGGGATTCTTTTTCCCCTTTCCTTGCAACTGCAGCACATCTTTCTTTTCTCTAGATTTATTTATTTATTAATTTTTGCTTTTTTGGTCACACCCTGCGATTGCTCAGGGGTTACTCCTGGCTCTGCACTCAGGATTTACTTATGGCGGTGCTCAGGGGACCATATAGGATGCTGGGAATCGAACCTGGGTTGGCTGCGTGCAAGACAAATGCCCTATGCACTGTACTATTGCTCCAGCTCCATACCTGTCTCTCTTTAAAGGTAACTTGAATTCTTTTGTGGTAGGGGTGGGGGAGCCACAGCCAGTGAGGTGTTGGAAAGCTATTTTCTGCTCATTGGTGATCCCTGGCAATGCTCGGAGCCAGGGATTCCAGGCAGGGTTGGTGGGATGCAGAGTTAGCAAGAGCTTTAACCCTGCAACCCCAGTCTGTCCCCTCTCCCTCTCCCTCTCCCTCTCCCTCTCCCTCTCCCTCTCCCTCTCCCTCTCCCTCTCCCTCTCCCTCTCCCTCTCCCTCCCCCCTCCCCCTCCCCCTCCTCCCTCTCTCTCTCTCCCCTTCCCCCCTCCCTTGATCCTTCCTTCCTTCTCTCTCTTTCTCTCCCTCTCTCTTTATAAAGGAGAGAAACTCAATTGTAGTACCAAGCATAAGTCACTTTAACATTTATTCGTTTAATATTTATTTTTGCTGGAACTGAAACAACAGTATGACAGGTAGGGTGCTTGCCTTGCATGGAACTGACCTGGGTTCAATACCCAGCACCCCATATGCTGCCAGGCATCAAACCTGGGTCAGTTGGATACAAGGCAAGTGCTCTCCAGTCACTAGCTAATATTTTCTGAACACGGCTCTTTCATTTCTCTCCAACCACTGACTTTCTGGTCCAGTAACCCAATACTCAGCATCTGATTTTCTGAAGACTGATTGCTAAAACTCAGTGTTGCTAGCAAAATCCCTACCTGCATTTCGAGGGTGTGATTCCCCTCAATCCACAAACATTCTTCCAAAGTGACTTGAGTTTTTTTTCCCCTAAGAACATGGAAGCAGCAGGTAAATTGGGATTTTTTTGTGGATGAAAGGGATTCATTCAATTTCTGGTATTTGTTAACATTATGAATGGGTTAACATGTTACTGTAACTTAAGATAATCTAGAAACGTATCTGGAAAATCTATTTCAATTACCTCCTGAATGCTTTTAGGGAAAACAATAAATTTGGAAGAATGAAGAGAGTTGTAAAAAGAAGTGTGATGAGGGGAGTCTGTTTCATTTTTCACCTCCAGGATTACATATGCACTGTGGAATGATGCACTGCGGGGGTCACTGCTTTGCTTGTGGACATTAATAGCTGCCATAGGTGACTTCAGAAGGAGGTGAAGGGGACTGCTTCCCATAACACAGAGATTAGGGCATGCAATTTACTGAAAATCTCCTAAATAAAAAGCGACCTAACACTCAGCTATGCACTAAAAGGGTTGCCGTTTCATGTTTGCAATTTACATATGGGTACCCAGTTGAAACGGGGTATTTGCATATAGAAGATATTGATTTTGGTTAATGGAACATGAGGTCATTTCTCTTTTCATTTCTCTCATGTTAAGTATCATTTTCTTCTGCTCCTTAGGGCTCACATAGCAAAAAAGGCAGGAAAAAAATGGCTTCCGAGGAATGTATCTGGAAATCTGACATAGACTGCTCTATTTTTATTTCAGTATTTTCTTAGTTGTCCGTATACTAAGGTCGTCTCTGGAGCTGGCTATTGCTTGAAACACAAAAATTTGCATCACAAGTAATAGTCACTTGATAGAAATACATAAGTGCCTGTAAAGTGCCCTCAAACATTCCTTTCACATTCTTTCCTAAAACCTGCTAGGCCCAGGGTCCCCAGCCTGGGAGAAGTTGCTTGATTGAGCTTGTTGATGTACAATTCAGTGAATTGCTTGGCCCTCCTAATTGTGCTGAAGAATTAATGCCAAAATGGTGCACAGGCTTAATTAGACGTGGGCTTCAGGTTTTTGTGACCATTATCATCATTTGTGCTTACCCGAACCACATTTAGTAAAAGATTACAAAGGCATTCCATCTTACCAAGACAGCATAATCAACTGATTCACATCTCCCTATACATTTTCAAGAAAGCGAACATTGTATAGATCACTTATCGCCTTGACCCAAATCCAAGTGGTTAGTGCAAATCTCTTGTGTGAGTGCATTTTCATTGCAAAATACTTTTCTTTCTTTTCCCATTGCTCTTAGAATCAACAAGAGCACATACAGCTTATTGGAGGGTGGGGACCCCCACAGAGAAGATTGTTTGTGACTTCCCCAAATGAAATGGCAATATTTATATGCTTGGATTTGGGGAAAAATTGCAAAAGCTATGTGCAAAATACCATCTGCAATAGTGTGCTCATTACATTGTTTAGTTAGCTTATGTGTAAAAAATGAAGAACTCTTAGTGCATCCAAATACCAAAATCACAGTGTAATCGTCCTTTGCGAAGTGACAGCTTTCCCTGAGAATTTTGTTGTACATTGTGAAGGGAGAAAACAAAATTAAAATTTTTTCTATTTTGTGTGGGGTCTAAATAGAAAGATATCCCACAGATAATTGTAATTGAATTTTATTGATGGAAGAGAACTTGAAAATAGGGCAACAGCTGGACATGTTAAATTAAAACTCAAAACAATGCAATATTTAAAGGACTAATGTGGAAGAAGTTGATCGTGTACGCATCACATTTTTAATTCAAGAGGACCAGGGACATCTTTTTTCCCCACTGGCCAATCATAATCTAGACAAAACACCACCACTATTTCCAGAAGACATTGAAATGCAGGGGCCACTCAGGATACTGAAAGTTCCCACAATCAGCATTTGGTTTCTTTAGTCTCATTTCATTCCCAGTTTGAGGGTTGTGTTTCCCACTCATGTTTGAATCAACAGTTTTCTTGTTTCATGAATACAACTTCTCTGTTTGGTGGTCCCCAAAACTGTCAGGTCAAAATGTGGGTCCATTCTAGCACATTTCCTCTGGAAATTCCACCAACGCTTTGGAACTGTACTGGGAGGGGGAGTGGGTGCAGGGAGAAGGAAGCCAGCTTGAAATCGGACATTTTAGCCAATCTTCCATGAGACTTGTGTTTCCGGATCTGGCTGCGGGAGCTGTGAGCACTGGCTGATCCTGGCAATTAGGAACAGGGGCTCTGCCATGATCAGGCCAGGTGGGAAGGAGAGGCAGGGCTCTGGGAATTGCAGCTGTTTGTAGCTCCCCACCATCCTGCTACACCAACAGCTGGAGAACAAATTTGGTCCAAATTCCCAGGAGTTGCCATCTGTTAATGGGAGCCTTCCAGGAACACATACCAAATAATAGCCCACTTTCCTAATTCTATTATGGGAAATTTCTTCAGAGTCAATCCCTGTGAAATGGGATCAGGAACGGTTTTAGTACCAACCGTGAAGTGAACGCAATTTGGGTTTCATGCCCTTTAACCTCTCCTTCATCTTTCATTCCTCCCCAACCCCTCCTCCTCCTCTGGTCCCCAGGATCTGATGCCTTCAGATTGCGCCCCCTCCCCAACTGTTCTTATTCTGCCTGCTCTAACGCCATCACCCTGCTGCCACCTTTCTAGAAAATACCCCGTGACTAAGGTTTTCAATCGATTGCCCTAGCTGCCTTTCCCTTCACTTCGTTAGCTCGCTCTTCCTCGTTTCCCAGACAGTTTCTGTGGGAAAGGAATTGTGCTAGTAATCAAAAGAGGCTTAATGTGTTATCTCTCTTAAAAGATTTTTCTCAACGAGGGGTGAAGAGGATGATTTGTGTGTGCGTGCGTGTTTGTGTGTGTGTAGGGGACAATATTAGTGATGGTTGTACTGAGCCCTAAATCCAAAGGAATAAAACATAAATGATAGCATTTATTAGTTGTATGGCCTTCTCAGCTCTCTTCGGATCCCATCACTTGTGTGCCCCCACTTTGCGAGCTAAGGCTACCCCCGAGTAGGAGATGTTTACATCCATTTATTTACTGCCTGTCAGAAACACAATTTAAAATGGTTCCTATTGCCCAGTGAGGCAAGAAGAAACTTTTCAGATTATCAGAACGCTCATTCTTACAGAGAAAAGGAAAGAGAGATGACATCGTTCTTCAAAAGTTTGCTGTTACTATGCTTGAAGAAAATATTTTTGTCCTTAGAGCATTGGTTAGCATATTGAGACCTGGATTTATGGCTTTCTATTGACAAGGGGTTATTGCACAGATGTTTTATTTGCTGTTTCTAGAGTCTTATAAAAAATAATTGACTAGCTGTCATTTTCTACATGAGACCAATGACTATTGACCCAACTTGGCTTATTGTTTTCATTAATGTCTCATAAAGAAGGAAAATGTGGCTGAAGGGTCTTTGAATTGACACAAGAAAAGCAAAGCAGTGAGTAGCTAACTCTCGGGGTTTCCCAGAGCCACAAAACAGAGCCAGTGTTCAGTGCCAAGAGCTTTTGAGAACAAACACATCTCCTGTATGCAAAGAGCACAACTCCCCAGGATGTGTTCGGATGGGGTGTCGGGGAGCAAGGTCAGGGCTAGTGGACTGTGTACAGTAGGATACTGCACGTTGTTTGCATAGTCCAGTGTGAAAGGTGCCCTCTGAATTTGGGTCAGCCATATGTGGAAGCCTGCAAGGTGGTAGGAGTTTGGATCTCTTGTCAATGATAGGGTCAGGATTTATCATACTTCTAAAAAATCATCAGGACTTTAATTTTATTCATTTTTTTGGTTTTTGTTTTGCGACCCTACCTGGCTGTGCTCAGGGGTTACACCTGGCTCTGCATTCAGGAACTACTGGCCGTGCTGGTCGGGGGAACCATATGGGATGCTGGGAAGTGAACCTGGGTTGGCTGCTTGAAAGGTACTACCACTCCGGCCCCCATATTCAAGAATTATTTTAAGCTTTATTTATTTATTTATTTATTTATTTATTTATTTATTTATTTATTTATTTAGGTTTTTGGGGTCACGTCCGGTGAAGCTCGGGGGTTACTCCTGGATCTGCACTCAGAAGTTACCCCTTGTGGTACTCAGGGGACCTTATGAGATGCTGGGAATTGAACTGGGGTCGCCCGTGTGAAAGGCAAATGCCCTACCCTCTGTACTATCACTCCAGCCCTCACAAGGATTTTTAAAGGGAAAAAATGCAAGTGACATGGCTATAATTTATGACCTGGCACGTTCTGCAAGCCAGGAGTTGTCCGCTGTTCATTTGCTCAATGGCATTTACTGCTTGGATGTGTGTTTGTTGATCTACTTCTGTGCATCACAGAAGGACTGGATTTGGACAGTAGAAGAAGGCAGGGAATGACTTTTTTTGTCTTTGCATATGTTGGCAAGGCAGAAGGAAGGGTAAGACTTATTGGAGTCAGTGTTTCTGTTTGCAAGGGTAAGGGGAAAAGTAAAGTCCCACAGTTACTGAGTGGAAAAAAATCAATTTTCCTAAAATAGCAAGACTGTAGAACTAAGAGGAAAGGCAAGCTGGTATTTCCATGCAAGACTAATTCCTGAGTTTGATTTAAGGAACTGAAAAGGATTCTCATGGATTGGAACAACATCCTCCACTTTTCATTTACTTGTTTCTCCATTTGGTGATTGGGGAACTCAAAGTGGTGCTCAGGAGCTTTGCCTGGCTCTGTGCTCAGGAGCGACCTCTGGTGGTGGAAACACCTTATCCCCCTCTGGGCTATCTCTTTGGCCTTCCCCTGTGGTGTCTTTAAACATCTTTCGCTCTACCTAGTTTGTGTCTAGTGTTATCTAGGATCCAAGTTCCTTTTAATTTTTTAATGAAGGGGCTGTTTCTGTAGCCTCTTTTTAAAAATTCATATTTATTTTTTATTGAATCACTGTGAGATAGACCCCTAAAAAGCTGTTTATGATTAGATTCCAGTCATAGTGTTCTAACACAGTCCCTATCCCTTCACAAGTATATATTTCTCAGTACCAGTGTCCCCAATTTCCCGCCCATCAACTCCACTCCACCCCCATTCTGCCTCTATGGCAGGCACTTACTCTCTCCCTCCCTCCCTCCCTCCCTCCCTCCCTCTCTCTCTCTCTCTCCTCTCTCTCCCTTCCTTCTCCTCACTCTCTCCCCTGGCTCCCCCCTTTGCTTTTGGACATTGTGGTTTGTAATACAAATACTGAAAGATCTACTTTTAACATTCAGTTCTTATCCAGTGTGATAATTTCCAACTATCATTGGAAATAATATTGGAATAGCCTGTATTGGAAAAATAGTCATACTGGGCCTCTTTTTAAAAATTTACTTAACAGCTTATTTATTATGGAGGGTGGGCCATATCCAGCTGTGCTCAGGAATTACTCCTGGCTCTGCACTCAAGAATTACTTTTCGTAGGCTTGGCGTATCAGTGGGATGCTGGGGATTGAACCGAGGTTGGACACGTGCAAGGCCAGCGCTCTACCCTTTGCACTATATCACTTCTCTGGGCTCTATTTCTTTTTTATTTTATTTATTTATATTTTATTAAATCACCATGAGATACACAGTTTCGAAGTTGTTCTCGACTGGGTTTCAGTCCTGCAATGTTCCAACACCCGTTACTTTGCCAGTTTAGATTTTCCACCACCAGTGTCCTCAGCATGCTTTTATGACAGGCACTTTTCTTCTTTCCTTTGAGCTACATTTAAATGAGTACAGAAGACTTACCAATTGGCAGCTGGTCAGACTTTGGGGTTGTTAGTATTTGGAAACAAGAGCACAGGGTTGAAATTTTGCATGGAAACTGACTAGATTCTGGTCCTTGGGATCCAAATTTCACATGTTGTAGTGTTTTTTGTTTGTTCTTTGTGTGAGACATTGGACCCACATGACTGCATACAAGACTCGCTGTACTATCTCTCTGGCCCCTGATATACTATGTGTTTTCCATTCTTCTGACTTACTCAGAAGTTTCTAGTCTTAGCTCCTCTGCTTCTGAGAGCCCAGCAGCCCCAAGATATCCTGAATCAACAGCAGATTAGTCATTGACTATGATGAGATGATTTATCACTTTCAATTTGAAGCATTTTTAGTTTTATCCCTTTACAAATAAAGCCTCCTCCCAAACTCCGTGGAAATAAATTTTCTTAACTTTTTTTTTTGTTTTGGAGCCACACCCAGTGATGCTTAGGGTTTACTTCTGGCTCTGTGCTCAGGAATTACTCCTAACGTTGTTTGGGTGGGTGGGGGGAGTTCATATGGGATGCTGGAGATCAAAAACAGGTCGGCCTGTACAAGGAAAACGCCCTCCCTGCTTAAATGAATTCTTTTTGACTTTTGGGGGCACACCCAGTGATGCTCAGGGTTTTCTTCTGGCTCTGCACTTAGGAATTATTCCTGAAAATGCCTGGGGATGACAGGGATTGAACCTGGGTCACTTGCCCTACCCGCTGTACTATCGCTCTGGCCCCTCGGGTGAATTTTCTAATCAACTTTTTTGAGCAGAGACTTTACCATGTGTATTGGAATATGAAGCTGTAGATTTCTCTCAGCTTTGATTCCATAGACCCTTCAAGGATTAACTTTGCAGTTAATAGGAAATTTGTCTGATTGATTTGAATTAGAATCCCGTCTCTCCTGTGTGTTTCTTAGCAGACCAACTCTAAATAGCCGGTCACTTTTTCTCAGACTCAGAGTCCTTGATCTTAGACCGGGAATCATGTTAGATTTGTTCTTAAAGGAACATGGTCAGAATGGAATCAGAGCAGCATTCAGTGTGGAGCCTGTACTTGAAGCACATGTCCAGTGCAAGCTGTTCAGACATCTCTGCTTATTTCCTGGGCCCCCTCACTAGATCACTGTGAATCCTTTGGGAAAAGCACTAATCCTGCCTCATTCACCTTTGTATTTCCAGCACCAGTGACTTTTTTGGGTGAGGGTTGTGAACCACATACACGGGACATTGTACAGGGCTTACTCCTGGGTCCGAGCTCTGGGATCACTGCTGGCGGTGTACCGAAGACCCTTTGCAATGCTGGGGGTCACCTACATGTAAGAAAATGACATTATCTCTAATACCGTCTCTTCAGCTGCTCTGAACAACATGACTTTTAAAGTCAGAACTCTGAGTCTGTTTCAAAAATCTGCATACTATGGATGAAATCCCGGGTGACTCGTGTATACTAGGACTCCTATGAGGATTTGCCTTCCTTTCAGGAGATTGCATGAGATTCAGGAGATTGCCAAGGATAGCTAGCTAAATCACCTTCCTTTGTCAGCAGCCCAAAATCTGCACAGAAACATACTCTTTCCCAAGCCCTTGTTTGTGAAAATTACTTACCATCATTGAGAATTTTCCTCTTCATTGCTGCCCCCTATACACTGAAACCAAGGAATCTGGGGCTCCTGGTAGAACAAAATTTCTTGCCACGCTGTCTTTCACCTTGGTGCCCACCTGAGCATTTTGGGGGATGGGGGGCATTCTTAGGAAAAAATCACTGTCATCCCATTGCTCATCGATTTGCTCGAGCGGGCACCAGTAACATCTCCATCTTGAGACTTCTTGTTACTGTTTTTGGCATATCGAATATGCCACAGGTAGTTTCCCAGGCTCTGCCGTGCGGGCCAGATACTCCAGGTAGCTTGCCGGGCTCTCCAAGAGGGACAGAGGAATTGAACCCAGGTTGGATGTGTGCAAGGCAAACGCCCTACCACTATGCTATCGCTCCATCCCTAGGGAAAAATGTGCCAGGGAATTTCAGTCTGAAATTAGTGCTTGCTGTTCAGGAACTACCACCCCTCATACTGCCTTCAGAGCTCCTTTCCAGTGTTGGCCAGTGAGAGCAGAGGCTCTTCTTTTGTAGCAGTTTACTGGGATTGGATCCTTGATTGGGAGGAAGATGAGGACTTCAGAGGATTCCTTGGCTAGGGGTGACAGGAGATTGCCTTGCATGCAGCTGATAATGGTTCAAACCCCAGCACTGCAGAGGGTTCCTGAGCGCTGCCAGGGGTTACTCCTGAGCACAGAGCCAGGAATAGCTCCTGACGATCATTGGACGTGGACTACTCCTCCACTTCCCATCTCCCTCCCAAAAGATTTCACGGTAAGTTTGGGAAATAGTAGATGAAACAAACAGGCTTCGTTCACTCATGTGTGATCTCTATCAAAATGGATTTGACAAAAAGGTTACGAGACTCTTATTTACCAAGGAGCTCCTGGGACACAGTGGATCACTGGAACCGGCTTCATTCTGATGTCCATCTTCTATCATGCTAGCCTGTTCATTGAGGTTCCTATTTGTACCCTTTCATCTTCAGTCAGGGTTGAAGCTGGTCCAATCCAAAGCCCTGGGAGAAATAACAGTAGTCGAATTTGAGCAGGGATGGAGTTGAGTGTCGTGCAATGTTGGAGCTGGTAAATATTCGCCGGAAGTAACCTGATCCTGGACTAATGGTGGCGAAATAGCAAAATGAGAGTGAGCATGCATGCACCTTCAGGGGTCCAGAACCTGGTAGCTACCATACTTAGGGCGCTTTAAAGTGAAACAGAAAATTCAACCAGTAAGGATACTGCTTACTACACCAACGTGCTTGTTTGTTCATTTTTAGTAAGTGCCTGTTACAATCCCCTCCAACCTCCTTTTCCCCTAGGTGAGTGGCCTAGAGTGTGTAATTTCACACCACTGGGTAACCTTTTCCTACTGTATGTATGGAAAGGCTTTGAGAGGGGCAGCAGCCATCTTGAGAACCCTCTGATCTCTCATATGGTCTGATGATAATTGTCTGACTGACTGAAATATCACCCCAATATCTGCTAACTCACTCTTCTAACAAGACCAGCTCCTTCCCTCCACCTGTTATCCCTTTCTCTTCCAGTATTTTTTAAAAACAATGGCTGACAGGTTTATTGTTCAGGAATAATTGCCAAAAAGCTTAGTTGACTGTGGTCGCCAGTGAAAGGTTATTTGCTGGCTTGGAATACGGGCTCAGCCAAGGTAGTGTGTCATTCCAATTAGGTTGTCATGTATTGAGTTCCTGGTCTGGGCCTTGTGCTGTTTTAGGTGAGAAGATTGTGAATAGTGGATGGACGGAGTTCATTTCTGTGGTGGCACTTCTTCATTTGTCAGGATCTTTTATTTTTAAAAAAATTTTTATTAGAGAATCACTGTGATGAACAGTTACAAACTTATGAGCTTTTGTGTTTGCATTTCACTCATACAGTGATTGTACCCATCCCTCCACCAGTGCCCATTCACCTCCACCAATGATCCCAGTATCCCTGTCACCACTCCCACCCCATCCCTCAACATCCCACCCTACCTCTGCAGCAGGGAATTCCCTTTTGTTCTCTTTCCTTTTGGGTGTTGTAGTTTGCAATAGAGGTGTTGAGTGGCCTTCATGTTCAGTCTATAGTCTACTTTCAGTTCGCATCTTCCAACCTGAATGGGTCCTCCCAACATCAGGATCTTTTCTTATGCCTCATCTGGGCCTTCTAGATAATCTACCTTTTCCTTTCACCTGAAACATGGAGAAAAACCGTCTCAGAAAGTGGATGGAATGGAATTTACTTAATAGACCTTTTCTCTCCTGGCTTGGAGAACAGGACCTAAATACCTAGCTTTGGGCACTGAACTTAATGAGTACAGAGGGGAGATGACCATCCTGCTGGCTCATTTTCTGGCTTCAAAAACTCCACTAGCTAGTTCTACCCCAGCAGGAGCCAAAGAACCATCATTTGAAAATAGTCCTGTAAAGTTAATGTCCAAGTTAATTAACCGAACTTTCATTGATTGTCGAGAAACTGATGAGTCAAGTTCCTGATTAATGAATAATCAATTGCACTTGAAATAAAAATATTTGGGACCTAAGCAAGAGATGGCAGGGATAAGGTGTCAGAGGCTAAGAATAGGACAGACAAGGGGCATTTAGGCAAAGGAGATGTTATAGGGATAATATGGAAGGATTCATAGAGATTTGGGGAAAGAAGATAGTCGAAAGTTCTGAGGGTACCTAAACACAAAGAATAATACACTGTAGATAATTAACAGGTCCATTAGTATTTGCTGTATATCTTTATTTCCTGATTGCAAAGCATCTCACCTATACTATCACACACACTACCAAAGTATCCTTTGGAAACTCACTCTTATTTTCAGTGCCCTAAAGCACACACAAGTTAAGTGACCTGACCAAAGCCATGATCTGTGCAGATACAGCCTAGAAATATTGCCAATGTTTGTGACTAGACTCATTTAAATAATATATGCTCATTCCTGTCAGTAGTTTTTATCATTCATCTGTAAAGTCCATTTTTCTAAAATTTCCTTCCTAGCACTCTAAAAGGAAAAATTGTGAGTACAAAATGCCTGCTGTCCTCCTGCTCAGGCAGGAAAATTGCTATGAACGTTTTCGTTTCAGTCTTTTATTTCAGTGCAGTATAGCACCTGTTTCAGTTTGTCTGTTTACTTTTTAAAATTGAGTTTTACACTGGTATCAAAAGAGTTTTCATGTTAGAATCATCCATAGGTCTTTTATTTAGAAGGAAATTGAGGCATTTCCATGTGATCTGCTAGAATTGAGAAACAAACTGGTTTCCTTTCTCTGTTTCTTACAACTGTGCTCAGAGACTGCTTGTAGCTTGGTATTCAAGGCGTCACTCCTGGTGGTACTCAGAAGATCAAGTGTTGGGTATCGAACCCAGGCCTCTGTTATGCAAAGCCTATGCACTCTTTGCAGTATCACCCAACCCATATTTTTTTCTCTTTGGTTCACACCTGCCGATGCACAGGGGTTACTCCTGGCTCATGCACTCAGGAATTACTCCTGGTGGTGCTCGGGGGACCATATGGGATGCTGGGAATCTAACCCAGGTCTGCTGCATGCAAGGCAAACTCCCAACCCATTGTACTATTGCACCAGCCCATCCCAACCCATATATTTTTTAGTTTTATTGAATCACCGTGAGATATTTATAAGCTTTCATGTTTGGGTTACAATCACACAATGATCAAACACGCATCCCTCCACCAGTGCACATTCCCCACCACCAATATCCCCGGTATACTCCCTCCTTTTCCACCCTCCCCCTGCCTCCATGACAGACAATATTCCTTATACTCTCTCTCTACTTTTGGGCATTATGGCTTGCAGCACAGACACTGAGAGGTCATCATGTTTGGTCCATTATCCACTTTCGGCATGCATCTCCCATCCTGGCTGATTCCTCCAGCCATCATTTTCTTAGTGATCCCTTCTCTATTCTCTCTGCCTTCTCTCTTCTGCTCATGAAGCAGGCTTCCATCTATGGCGCAATCCTCCTGGGCCTTGTTTCTACTGTTCTTGTCAACCCATTATTTAATTTAACTTTATTCTTACTGTTTTTAAAAAATTTGGGACACTGTGATTTACAAACTGTTGTTACTAATTCATGCACAAACTATTCCAACACCACACTCTTCCCGCGTGTTTCTACTTCCTCACACTGTTGTCTCAGGGACCTTTATCCCCCTATTCCTGTGATAAGCTTCTTTTTTTTTAGTTTTTTTGGGGGGGTCATAGTTGGCATTGCACATAGGTTACTCCTGGCTCATGCACTCAGGAATTACTCCTGGTGGTGCTCGGGGGATCATATGGGATGCTGGGAATCGAACCCAGGTTGGCCACCTGCAAGGCATATACCCTACCTGCTGTGCTCCAGCCCCTGTGGTAAGCTTCTTACTGAAGACAAGTTCTGAGTTTCCATTGCCATTGGGCCTGTGTTATTTCCTTGTATTTTTTCACATCTTGTATAGGAGAGAGATCATTTTGTATCTGTGCCGCTCCTCACTGACTTCACTCTCCAGCTCCATCTATTTGGTAGAAAATTTCATGCTTTCATCTTTCTTACAGCTGAATAGTCTTCTAGTGTGTATACAGAATGACTATTATTTGTTTCTTTTTGAAAAAAAAACCTTTTGTTTCATACCCAGCGATGCTTAAGGGACCTGAACCCCAGAATCACTCCTGTTTGTGCTTGGGGAACCCTATGGGGTTCTAGAGATCAAACTGGGTTGGTCACATGCAAGGCAAGCGCCTTACCTGCTCATGCTTCCATGGCTGTTTCTTTGCACAGTTATCTGCTTTTGGACACTTGCCTTGCTTCCAGATTTGAACTATTGTCAATAGTGCTGTAATGAATATCAGAGTGCAGATGGCTTTTTTAAGTTGACTTTTGGACCCTTGGGGTAGATACCCAGAAGTGGAATTGCTGGGTCATATGTAAGCTGATTTTATTATTTTTGTTGACTTAGCATAGCTTTAAAATATGGAGAAATTCAGGAGCTCAGCTTTTTGCCTGTGTGTGTAATTGTCACCACTTCTTCCACCAAAGCTCAAGGCCACCGCTTACAGACCCTCTCCTCATTCCTCTATTATCCCTGGCAGTCACCATAGTTTTTAACCAAGTCTAGAATTTTGTTTTGTCTAACACCCTTTCCCCTCTAGAAAGCAATAATATTTTCTCATTAATTTTGCAAAGTTAATAAAAATTATATAAAGAAGAGTGAAATTACCCAGAATCATATCAATCAGTAATGGTTTCTGTTAGCATTCACATATATTTATTTCTCTTTCATCTTTCTTCCCTGATGCATTGACAAAGAAAAAGACATTGTTTGACTAAAATGTGATTATGTCATATAAACAGTTTGATCCAATTTTTACTTAACAGTGCCGTATTATTGTGGCATTAGATAGTCTTCAAATACAGTATTTTAATGCTTGCTGATGATTGGCTCCTGTAGATATACTGTAAATTATTATGAATACCCTGTCATTTATTTGCCATTTTCCTGGATGGTAGGTGAGGATCCCTGTCTTGCCACATGCTCTGGAACATTGCTTTTTTTTTTTTTTTTTTTTTTTTTTTTTGCTTCCTTGCCAATTTTCTGGGAGAAGGATGGCATTTCATTGTTTTCACTTACATTTCTTTAATTGCTAATGGGGGTTAGCTTTTTCCAAAGCAGTTCCATTTTTGACATGGGCTTTCATCACGTACCGAATGCATAACTTCTAGTCAAAACCACATATGCATGTTGAGGACTCATGGCCCCAGTTGTGACAGAACAAAGATTGCCTTGCTAATATGTTTTATATAGTGCTGGGCGCAGTGCCATAGCCACTAAATAAATCATAAGCTCCTTGACAACCAGGCCCATATCTTAATCATTGCCGCATCTCTCATAGCCCCCAGCCTAATGCCTGACACGCAGAAAGCTTAATAAATATTTGCTAAATGGATAGGGGGATGGAACTTTTGTGCTGGTCAATGTTAAGGTAGTAAAAGAGTTTCTGAAATCTTGATATGGAAGAATTCTTGAAGTGAAACTTTCAAACCACGGCTTAGATCTCAACCTGTTTTCTGGTCTCAGATGAAGCAGTGAAAAAATAGATTCTTGAAGGGAAGCTACTTCCTGCTATTCCTCCTCCTCCTCCCTCTCCTCCTTTTCCTCCTCTTCCCTCTCCTCCTCCTCCTCATTCTCTCTCTCTCCTCCTTCTCCTCCTCCTCCTCTTCCTCCTCTTCCTCCTCCTCCCTCTCCTCCTCCTCCTCCTCCTCCCTCTCCTCCTCCTCCTCTTCCCTCTCCTCCTCCTCCTCATTCTCTCTCTCCTCCTTCTCCTCCTCCTCCTCTTCCTCCTCTTCCTCCTCCTCCCTCTCCTCCTCCCTCTCCTCCTCCTCCTGGTCCCTCTTCTCCTCCTCCTTCTCTCTCTCCTCCTCCTCCTCCCTCTCCTCCTCCTCTTCCCTCTCCTCCTGTTCCCTCTCCTCCTCCACCTCCTGCTCCCTCTTCTCCCCCTCCTCCTCATCATCCTCTCTCTCATCCTCCTCCTCTCTCTTCTTCCTCCTCCTCTTCTCTCTCCTCCTCCTCTTCCATCTCCTCCTGTTCCCTCTCCTCCTCCTCCTCCTCCTCCTCCTCCTCCTCCTCCTCCTCTTCCCTCTCCTTCTGATCCCTTTCCTCCTCATCCTCCTGCTCCATCTTCTCCTCCTCCTCCTCCTCCTCATCCTCTCTCTCCTACTCCTTCTCCTATTCTCCCTCTCCTTCTCCTCCTCCCTCTCCTCCTCCTCCTCTTCCCTCTCCTCCTGCTTCTCCTGCTCCCTCTTCTCCTCATCCTCTCTCTACTATTCCTCCTACTCCTCCTCCCTCTCCTCTTCCTCATCCTCTCTCTCCTCCTCCTACTCCTTCTCCTCCCTCTCCCCGCCTCCTCCCTCTCCTCCTCTTCCTCTTCCCTCTCCTCCTGCTCCCTCTCCTCCTCCTCCTCATCCTCTCTCTCCTCCTCCTCATCCTCTCTCTCCTCTTCCTTCCATGCCTCCTCCTCCCTATCCTTCTCCTCCACTTCCCTCTTTCAACCAAAGGAAATTTCTTTGGCATCCTTGATATCAGACCCACAAGCAAACCAACACCCTGATAATTAGCACACGCCAAATATCAAGTAGGTTAGAAACGAACAATTGACTGCAAAGGTTACCGAATGGGTAAGGAGAAATGGGAGAGGGTGAGCCAGAGACCAGCGCTTGTTTTGCCTGCTGCTGACTCTGAATTGCTCCTGGACTCCATGCTCCCCTAAGCATCACCAGGGGTCTCTCCTGAGCACAGTCTGGAAGAGCCCATAAGCATCATGAGGCATGCTCTTTCTGCCCCACCCCCAAAAGAAAATGGGGGAGGGAGAATTATGGAATATGGAGTTATTTGCCCCACCGTTTCCTACTTTGTAAAGAGTTACAAAGCATAAAAGCCACAAAGGGCTACTGGAGAGCCTTGAGTTCTAGCCCACAGTTTCTTTATGATAAGATAAATAGGACTTGGGCTGGAGCAATAACACAGTGGGTAGGGCATTTTTCTTGCACGTGGCCAACCCGGGTTCAATTCCCAGCATCCCATATGGTCCCCTGAGCACCACCAGGGGTGATTCCTGAGTGCAGAGCCAGGAGTAACCCCTGTGCATCGCCAGGTGTGACCCAAAAAGAAAAAAAAAAGACAAGACTCAGAGAGGCAAAGAGACCTAGTCAAGGAAATGGAGCCTGCAAATGAGTTTAGTAGTATACTGCTGGGGCTGGAGAGAGAGTACAGCAGGTAAGGCACTTGCCTTGCACGTGGCCAATCCAGATTCGATCCCTGGTATCCCACCCATATGGTTCCCCCAAGTCAGCCAGGAGTGATTCCTGAGCTCATAGCCAGGAGAATCCCCTGACCACTGCCTGATGTGGCCCTCAAACGCAAAGGAAAAGCATCTAGTAGCACTGTCATTAGTGTCTTTTTCTCGGAGATCTTCATTACCTCTGTTCTTGTCCCAGCCCCACTTTAGGACAATTCAGTCGTCTGGGTTTCCTTGCCCTTCTTGCCAATTCTTTCATTTGCACATCTCTCTCCTTCTGCATCTCTTTCTGCAATAATGATTTAGTTCTATTTCTGTTGGCTTGTTAGTGTTTGGTTTGGGGGGTCACGCCTGGTTATGCCAGGATTTGAATCAGAGTTGTAGCTGCATTTGCCTGTTTGCCAAGTGCTTAACATTTGAACTGTCTCTCCAACCTCTTGCTGTTTCTGTCTCCCTCAGTCAGCTCCGCATTCTCTGTAGACAGGAACCCCAGTTTCTAACTGAATGTTCAGTTCATCTGTGTGCTTGATGTTCATAGAAGATATTAATCAAGTGGATTCCAAAGGCTGTTCTGTGTTTTGACATTCAAGCCCTAAGCGTCTCGAAGGCAAGGAGATAGTACAGGTGGTGAGATTCTTGCCTTCCACATAGCTCCTAGTTCCATCCCTGGAACCATCTCTGGTTCCCTAAGCACTGCCAGAAGTAACCCCTGGACACTGAGTCAGAAATAAGCCCTGAGCCCTGACAGGTATGGCCCCAAATATACAAAACAAACAAAAACTAACAGTTTTTGTTTTCATCTGAAAAGTTTTCTCCATCCTCATATGTGCTAGGCGTCTGGTTATTTGCTGTACAGTCTGCTAATGGCTGGGATTTGTCCCATGAAAGATGGTACTTGGAATGTTAGAACAGACTGGGGAAAGAGAAGATGAAGGGTAGTTCAGGAAAACTCAAGTGACTTGTGGAAAGAGATGGCAACTAGGAGCTCAAGGAAACAAAATAATAGTCTGAACCACAGACTGCTGTGTGATGTGTTCAGCCATGCACACAAACCTCTCCTGGTTGTGAATGCAGTGTGATACCCATTTCACAGATGAGAGGCGTTAACTGAGTTTCCAAGGGTCTCCTTGCTTGCAAGCGGCAGAGCTGCAGTACAGGTTGTACTTTGTGTGATTTCTGGGCCTCTCCTTTTCCTTGACTCTTTTTTTTATCCTTATGTTCACATCTGCTGGTGCCAGGCAACCCATAGTGGGTGTCAGGGATCAAACCCAGCTTGGCTCTTTGCAAAGCAAGTGCCTGACGCCCCGGTCTTACCACTTTACCCCTTCCTCCATGGTTTTTAAATACTCCCTGTTGCATCTTCCCATGCAGCAGGAAATGAAGCAGATGTTGTCTCTTTGAGTGAAATGAACTACCTGGCACATTCACCAAATAGAATTGGCTGCCTCTTCTTTTGAGACTTTCTTGAAGTTTCTCTGATAAACCCCAACTCTTTAGATGGGCTTTTTTAGATATTACTGGGCTTTGCTTGGGGAGAGAGGTTAAAGGAAAAGCAACAGCTACAATGATATATAAATGTTATCTGTTGACTGGCAGGGGTGCCGTGTTTTAGTCTCACTAACTGACCTTTCATTCGAAGCTGCTTGCCAGGAATTTGGGTGTTCAGGATGTATTTAGTTCCCCCAGAATGAAGAAATCTTGCCTGAATCTTCGAAGAATTCCATTTCCGCTCTGTGTTCCGAGAAGTAAAGTTAATATCCATAGCAGTTGATTGCACCTAGTTGGCTAAACAATGCTCCAGACTCAATAAATTTTCTAATTATTCCCATCCTTCCTTCTGGAGGCAGCTTGGCACCAGCTTTAAGGAAAGGCAGGAAGACGGGTCCGTCTCACCCCTCCACCCCTCAAAGGCCTTATTAAATTACAAATTCCATCTGCTCCCCAAAGAAACTCAAGCTGAATAAAATCCTTGGGCCATTTGGTGCAATATCTTGACTGAGTTCTGCCATAATCAATATTATCAGCATTCTACAGGAATCTGAAGTTTTCTTAGCAAAATGCAAGTAATATAGTTAGAAGGTGGTTGTTGGAGCTTATTGCTGGAAAGAACTGACGTCAGCTGTTTGACTCATCGTTCTGCTTAGGTATCTTAGTTCTTAAATCGTTTGTGAGCCAGAGCTGTTTATTTTTAATTCCAACTTTACATGGTGTCTAAAGATAGATCTCTTGTATCCTTTATTCAGTAGTCTGTTCAGGTATTTATATCTGTCTCAGGGTCAGGAAGTTATTCCTCTTGTTTGAATTCTCTTTTTTTTACCATGCTTTTAAGACCCATTGATATGAGCGATTTTGAAATCATAGGAGGATACATGACATTGAAATTTGCTGGAAAGTGCTCGGAGTTGGATTACAGTGGAAACAATAATCATGCCAATCTACAGGAATGTAAGCAGAAGAGAGAAATGTATGGCTGGTTTCTGGTGTTGCATGCAAATGAGGCAAAAGCAGTGCAATGGAGGAGGAAAACAACAGCAAGGGAAAGTAGAACTTATAGGAATGACATTGCAAGGGAATCCAGAGAGAAGAATTTCGGGTAATAGTGTGAAGTCATGGGAAGAGATAGGACCTGATGCAGAGGAAAGAGTTGAGTGGCTAGGTTTTCAGTTGACAGAACAAGACTGACTGACTATTACAAAACCCAGGCAGAATGCATCATACCTGGTGTGCTGGGAAGTACAGCAGTAGCTCAGAGTATCAACTGGTTTACCAGTATGACCATATTGAAAAGAGCGAAGTAATCAAATTTCCAAGTGCACAGAAGCAAATCTATTAACTCTGTAACCAGAGTGATGTGTGCCATGCGTTCTTGAGAGAACTCTTGCCTGGACTTGGGCAACTTACCTATCACGTTCAAGAAGTAGCCATTTTCATCCAGATTCAGATGTGAGGGAGGGGGTCTTCCTAGCGAACCACAGAATATAAATGCAGAGTAGAATCTTGGAGGGTGAATTTTGGAATAGCTCGGTTAGACGGATGGAAATTCACAATCCTAAATAGCTTCACTGCTTCAGGCGTAATTGGAGATTTCTATTCAGGGAATGACGAACATGGAGCAGGTGAGGATGTTTCCACCTAAAGCGCCTTCTCCTAAGTCAAGGGAGTTTTCTCTGGCAAGGGAGGATGACCTTACCAAGTACGTATGTCTGAGACCTACTTGAAATTGCATGACCAGGGCCGGGAGAGATAACAAAGAGAGAAGGGCCTTGCTAACCTGGGTTAGATCCTTAACACTGTATCCGGTCCTGTGATACCACCAGGGGTCACTCTTGAGCACAGAGCCAGTACTGACCCCACCCCCAAAAAGAAATTATATGGTTATAGTAGTAGTTGCGAGTCCATGGAACTTGCCCGAGTCTGAGCCATAAAGTGAACTAATTTCTGTGTACTAATGTTAAGAGTTTTGGAGGCTGGCAGCTATTGTAATAAGCCTTACCAGGTAAATAGCATTTCTGTGTGTTCTGTTCAGTAGAGTGACATTAGCTATTGACTCTCCCTCCCCTGTCCCCCGCTCATGAAAATTTGGTCAGTCCAGATTTCATCTCATTTTTAAGGGTACTTCCCAAGCTTTGGCATTTCTGATAATTGTGTGAAGTCTTCAAACAATTTCACAATGGACTGTGGCAAAACTAATGAGAATTCTGTGAAAGTGCTGGGTTTAAGCTGAATATTTTTCACCCTTTGTTGTAACGAAGAGCTCAGCTTGTTACTGGAACATTCACACGTAAGTCAGCTCATAAACATGAAAATATCCACTGAACAAATGTAGTTATTGTTGTTTGGGCCACAACCAGCAGTGATCAGTGCTTACTCTTGATTCTCTGTTCAGATTCATTCCTAGAGCTGCTCAGGGGACCTTATGCATTGTCAAGGATCCAACCTGGGGCCGTGTGCAAGGAAAGAACCTTAGCCCCAGTATAATCTCTCTGTCCCACTGAACATTATCACAGGGCTTAAATATGGAATTTCTTTGATTAAGAGAAAGTTATTGATGTATCTATTAACTAGTTGCACAACTATAAGACTTACAATGACAGAAATGAAACCCAGGTAAATTCTAATTAGTGAACTATGAATGGGGTGACCTGGTTTTTGAAACCCAGAGATGATTATTTTGTACTCATGAAATATCAATATCAATAACCCAGGGCCAGAGAGGTAGTGCAGTAGGTAAGGCCCTTGCCTGTTCTGTGGCCTACCCATATGTTTTGGCACATTTCGGGCAGTTACTTTATTTATTTATTTTTTTCTTTTTGGGTCACACCCGGCGATGCACACCCTGGCTCATGCACTCAGGAATTACCCTGGTGGTGCTCAGGGAACCATTTGGGATGCTGGGAATCGAACCCGGGTCGGCCGCGTGCAAGGCAAACGCCCTACCCTTGGTGATGGGCTATTACTCCAGCCCCTCAGGCAGTAACTTTAAAGTCCTGGTGATGGAGAAAGAAGTCAGACATGATCTTTGCCCACAAGGGACTTCTAGTCTTACAGAAAAGAGAAGCTCGCACCCTCTAATAATTCCAGCGGGATATGTGGAATTTAGTAAGAGGAAAACGGGGCTCTGCGTTAAGGAGCATATGAGACTCTAGTTGAGTGGGGGAGGGAGATCAGGTGAAGAATGGACCAGAGGATCAGGTGACAGTTAAGTGGGTCCTGTCTCCAGCAAGGATCAGGCGGACTGGGCACAGGAAATGAGATTTTTCTGTGACTTTTTCTTTGCCAGATGGAAAAGATTTGAAAGTGGCTGAGGGGAGCTTGGGGGCTGAGGGGAGAGGCTGATGAAATAGAAATGGTTACCTCTTGTGCTGCATGCTGGCATTAAACTTAATTAGAAAGTTATGGCGAATTCCAGGCGCAGTATTGCTCTCTGTTGACAGAAGAGATGAATGTTAAGCTCAGTGATTGGGAAAAGCATGTACCTTCAGATTTCTCTGAAATTTATTTTGAGAATGTCCGCGTTTTTATAAGAATTGATCAGAACGTTATCATAGCCACATGGAACTGTAGGGAATTCATTTAGTCTGATTATTCAGCCTTGTTTGTCTTGGCTAAGAGTGGATACGTTTCATTTTAAAAAGATCTTTAGTTTGGGGCCTGAGTAATAATAAAGAGGTTGAGGTACTTAGCATGCATGTGGCTGACCCCAGTTTGATCCTTGGCACTGTATATGGTCCCCTGGTCACTATGAGAGTGACACAGATTTACTGGCGCCACAGAGCACAGATTGGCGGGGGTGACCCCTGATCTTCTGAACACTGCTTGGGAGCGCTTTGAAACTCCCTTCAGTTTCCCTTAATTCGTTGAAGATTTTGACAAGTTTTGTTTGTACACAATCTAGCTCCTTGTCATGATGTTGTATTTTGAATGTGATTCATAGAGGGATCTTGTTTGGCTGCCAGTGTAGATGGAGATTTACACATGTGTATTATCCTAGGCAACTTCATGGTCTTCTCATTGTGTCCATGCACAAGGAATTTGAGTATTATAACTTTATTCATAAGCCTTGCTTCCCAACTCCCTTCCCTGTCTTTTTTGCTTATTTGGGGGCTCTACCTGGTCGTGCTCAGGGCTTACTCCTGGCTCTGCACTCAGGGATCACTTGTGGTGGGGCATGGTAATAATAATGAGACTGAGGGCAGGGAATTCAACCAAGCATCAGTCCGCATGCAAGGCTAGCACCTTTTTTTTCTGATCATCTTTTAATCTTTCTCATCCAGCTTTTTAATAGTTTTTTGGGGGTATAAAAATCAGTTCTTCATTTTGGGGGCCTGAGTGATAATACAGGGGTTATGATGCTTGCAGTGAATGTGGCGGGCCCTCGTTGACATTCTACAGTTTCTAATCTATAGGCTAGACATCTTTCCTTTTGCCTCCCCACCACCTTGGTGCTTAGTGGCGCTTTCAGTGTTAAGTGCTACAATGTAGCAGGCATCTCCCCCCACCCCCGCCATCACCCAATAACACTGGTGTATACTCGGTGGCCATGGCACTGCTTGGCTCTGAGAGGGATTCGAGCAGAAAGGAAGATGGATGTGGATTTGAACCTTACCATTTTAATGACTTTCATGGGAAAAATTCATCAGTGTCACCGGCGATGCTCGATTTCTTGTCTATTTCCAATTGATTACAGTTTCCTCTGGGAATGTGATCCGCATTGCTATTCTTTCAGTCTATCAGCCTGCGTGCTTCAATGCTGCTTTTTTGTTCGCTATGGTCACTTCAGTTGGTTTATGTGAAGATTGTGCGGCTCCTAGTTCATCTTCCAGCCCATTACCCTTCTCCGTCTGCGAGCACCCTGCGAGGAATACCATAGACTCTTTTAGGAAGCAGGCCTCGGAGGGATTTTTTTTCCAAGGTAACAAATTCTTGTTTCTTCTTCGCTCCCCACCCCTTGGCTCCCACCTCTGATCTCTTTCCCCACCCCACATTTCTTTTCTAACCGCCCTCCCCCCTCAGACATCAAGTACAGTTACATCGGTCATGATGAAGCATCGGTGGATTCGGCTAGGGGACTGAGTCTGAACTCATTTTGAATTCTTGGTTGTCATGAAGCTTTCTGTAAGAATGATTTGCAGCATCTTTTTACACCTTTGTTTTTCTTAATACCTACTGACCTTGGATAAGACTCTTTCCCTTTTCATATCATTTTATGTATTTGAAGTGACACCACTCTCTCTTCCCTCATTGGAGTGACAGCATTGATTTTCTTTTGTTAATCTATCCTTCCATTTCAGAAAGGAAAAAAAATCAACATCAGCCACACAGTATCTCGACTAGTAGCTGTTTCTTCTCTCTCTCTCTCTATCTCTCTCTCTCTCTCTCTCTCTCTCCTGGTATTTGTTATTTTATTTGATTTGCTTTTTGGTTCACACCTGGCGATGCACGGGGTCACTCCTGACTCTGCAGTCAGGAATCCCCCCTGGCAGTGCTCAGGGGAACCTATGGAATTCTGGGAATCGAACCCATGATCGGCCACATGCAAGGCAAACGCCCTGCCTGCTGAGCTATTGCTCCAGCCACATCTCCTGGTATTTTTAAAACAAATTTCTTTTCTTTATGGTCAACTTCTTTTGTATATGAATAGAAGCTGGCGCCTGAGTAATCCTTACCAAATATTAATCCTGATTCTGACTCTCAGTCAACAAGTCAGGCTTTCTGCATTTTCTATCACTCTGCCAGTGGGTAAAAATGCCCTGAGAATAAACTCATCCTAGTTTGGGAAAACAGGACATTCAGATGTTGGTGCGCAAGTGAGGAAATATTCCTGTTTGTAGGTAGGTGCCTATACACACTGGTGTTGTAAAGGATCTTTCTTTCAAGTTTGGAAGCCCCAAACTGGAGAACTGTCATGGAAAACGGTCAGTGGAAAAGTTTCCTATACTTGTTTCAATTCAAGCAAACTTGTTCCACTTATAAAACCATTTTATATGTGGTTGGGTGTCTGCTTTCGGCGAGTGCCTGCGCCGTGGTACCTGAACTTGAGAGTTGATGGATGAAATTCACAATTAATGTGTGAATGTATTCTTCCCGAATGAAGAAAATAATGGGGCAAAAAATCACCAAACCCTGCAAACAGGCATCAGCCTTTTATTTATTTATTTATGTTTAATGGTGCTGGTGGGGGCATACCACGATGCTCAGGGGTTACTCCTGACTCTGCACTCAGGAATTATTCCTGGTAGTACTCTGGGGATTGAACACGAGTCGACCATGTGCAAGAAAAATCACCTTATTCGCTGTACTATCACTCCAGCCCCAGGCACCAGCTTTTGAAAAGTTTTCTTTTTGTTGTTTAAAGTTTCCGTGTCGGCTCTGAAGTGGATAAAATAACCACATTGGTGAGAGATATTTAAAGAAACAAAAAGCACTTCCACTAAGAGAGGGCAAACTGCTCTCTTTTCCTCTCTCTCCTTCTCTGTATAATTACCGCTGTGTGCTATCATGCATAATTATATCATTTCATCTTGAAACATTTTTATGGGCTCTTCCTTGCTGTGTGTCTCTTGTCTATCTTGTCTCCTGCACCTCATATACTCAGTGTATATGTGGGGGTACATATAATTTGATTCTATAAATCCATCGGAATTAGGCGCTCTTGGCCTCGTCTTTGCGGTGTGACTCCAGGGGTCACATACCAGAGATTACAAAATAAAAACCACTTAAGCTACCAGTCGAAAACAATCTGTTATCTATTAGTTCTCTAAAGGAACGGCTCGGGTAAGTGACGCGGCGGAATGACTTGTGTGCCCTTGCTGAGATGAGGTGATGAAGTCTAGTTTGATGAAATGACAGGGAAGCTTATCAAACCTTAGAATTATTGATCTGGAATGGATTGGACCCTGACTCTAGTATGTTCGGGGCCCGTTCGGTGATCCAACCCCAGCATTCTGGTGAGCTGAGAACTGGAGCGCAGTGGAAAGGACAGACAGAGAGCTGTTTTTCAGGCTCTCTGCAAAGAGGCAGGTTTGCAGAACTGAGCGAATTCTGCCTTTTCATGTTGGAGATTGTTCTGGTTCTCATCCAGACTTAGGTCACAAGTTCAGAATAATAAATTTATGATGGCTGCAAACCCCCCCCCCCACCATCCCCTTCGGGTCTTTGGAGAGAAATATGGAGAGTGGTGGGGAAAACAAATATGTATTTTCGTTAGCCGTGTCCTGTGTAAAGGACGTAAATAATAGAGTATTCATCATTCACTTCGAATGAGTTCTTTGGAAAGTGAATCTCTGGCAAGAATTCCTCAGTAGTTCCCCAAAGAGAAGTTATGTCTTGGAGGCTGGTGTATCGCAGGGGTGGAAGGAGAATTATTTCCATATGTGTGTGAGTGAGTTTGTATTTGAAGTTATTTAAAAAGAAAGCAGTTGGACCTCATTAATTCAGAATTCTGTTAATTTGTAAACAAGATCGCCTGAGGGAGCTTTTAAACTGCTTAAGAGAGTAAACTTTACAAATACTTTCAAAATAGCGCCTGGTATACTAATTTCAAATGGGTGTTCGGTTGTGAGGCAAACATCTTTGGCTAGATGACATTTTGTTCCCTTTCCTCTAACTGTGGTACATATGTCTGAATTCCCTTGCTCAAATGGCTAGTCTCCACAGACTGGAGCCTAAGTACTTTTCCCAACATCTCAAGGATTTCAGATCAAGAGTCTAGAAAGCTTCCTTTACCGTTGGTTATATAATTAGGAGTGTTCGCTACGGTCACCCAATCAATACTCTTTGATGGTGATTGACTAAGGTTTTTAAAAAACATTTATTAGTGTTTTATTTGTGACAGAATAGTGTATCAACAAAGATGTCACTCAACCCATTTGCACAGAATGTTTTGGATAATGTGGATAGTGGCGAATGAATGGTAGTAGTATAACAGCCTTTAGTGCTTATCTGCCAAGTGCTGGGTTTTTTGTTTGTTTGTTTTTTGCTTCATGTGTTGTTTTGTTTTACTGGGAAACATGCTTATTGTTACGTATGAATTTTCTTAGGGTTGCTTGCTCACAAATGGGCCCTGAATTCTAGGTAGCGTGATGTTCCACTAGAGAGAGGAATCTGAAAGAAACCACAATTCTCAGCATTTCTGTTTAGTTTATGAGGACCAGCCTGATAGTAGACTTGGAACTTCTTTTGCTGAGTATCTGAGACATGGGCTTTCTCTTTCTGGTTCTAAATTCTCATCTTCTCTTCAGTGACCGCGTTTTTCCTAACCACATCTTTAAGGACAGAAAAGCATTCCTCTCCATTCGTATCATTTCTCCTCAGCCAGGCCATGGGGGACTTCCTGCCTCGTTCTCATAATTGTCATTCAGCAGACCCCAGCTAGTTTATAGCTCTGTATCCCCCTGCCCCCCACTTGAGCTGTAAGTCTTTTGTCCTTTTCCTCATCATTTTTCTGTTTCTTCCAGAAAACAACTTCCCAGCTTCCCCTTTTTACCTCATCGGGTCTATTACAAAGTTCCAGCTTGCCTTTCTACTTATCTTTTCCAAATTAGCATATCCAGTAGAGTCATTTGTCTAAACTTGGACGTTTTCACCCTGCCTGGTCCAAGGAGGAATGTGACGAGAGTACAAAACAGGAACTTGGTCTTTCTGTCTCTTCCACTGAGGCCTACAACTTCCCTAACTTCTGAGTCAGCCGCCTCGGGTGGGGTAGGGAGGGCTGAAGGGGGCTTCCATTTGTTGGGCTGCCTATAGTTTCTTCACAAGACCGACTCATTTAAAGTAAGGCTTACTAAATCCTTCTTCCTACTAGACTTCTGTGTTTTGAACTGAACATGGGTGGTAGGGTGTGTGTCATCACAAAGGGGATCCAACTATGGCAAGTCAGAAGTCTTCCTGATAGGCTGATTTCCTTGTCATTCAGCAGAGCGTTACCTCCCTTTCCGTAAGGAGGAGAGGGGGACCCGGGAGACTGGAAGACAGTAAGGATTTTGTGTTACATCTTCCTTGTAAAAAGAAGTGGTTGAAAAAGGAGAGAGAGAACAAAAGGGAATGCCCCGCCATAGAGGCGGGGTGGGGGAGGGGGAGGACAGGGCGGGAGTGCTGGGAGGGATGATGGGACCATGTGGAAAATGGGCACTGGTGGAGGGATGGGTACTCGACCACTGTATGGCTGAAATGCAAGCACAAAAGTTTGTAAGTCTGTAACTGTACCTCACAGTGATTCACTAATAAAAAAATTTTTTTAAGAGAAAAAGAAGTGGTTGAGTTTGGGTGAGAGCTCAGGTGGTAAAGTAGAGATGCCAGGTGCTGAGTTGGATCCCTGGAACTGCATGCCGTCTAACCCAAGCACCTCTGGATTTGTAGCCCCGAGAAGGAGTGGCTCTAGGTACCCCCGAACTACTGGGTGTGGCTCCTGTGAAAAACTCAGAGCTTCACGCTTCTTATTTGAAGCAGAATGACAAAGATATGAAGGCTACCATGATCACAGGTTGAAATGCCTTTGGGGGCGGGAGTTGGACTTTGGGGACACACTCAGCAGTACTCAGGGCTTACTTTTGACTCTGTGTTCAGGGATCACTCATGGCAGTGCTCAGACTCAGGAATATGCAATGTCAGGAATCGAACCAGCGTTGGCTGTGTGCATGGCCAGTGCCCTTCACCTGTGTACTATCTCTCTTCCTCCCACAGCCACACAGAATGAGAAGTGGAGTTAAGTGTCTGATGTGCATTGTTTCACATCACCTGAAACTCCTTCTCCACCAACAACCTACACTTACTGGTTGCTAACTGTATGCCTTCCTAGAGCACATTATTTCATCTCAAATTCAACTCTAATTTGGTAGAAACTCTGTAGGTCACGTATGTTTCCTGTAAATGTACAGTGGCTAGAAGACACTGTAGTTTCTGCGAATAATTCAGTAATTTTTTTCCTTGCCTTTGAACATCTCGATAATTCAGGCTCTATATTGATTATCATCAGCTAGGGGAAAAAATAGAGATAGAGCCAGGGCCGGAGAGGTAGTACAGGGGTTACGTCATTTGCCTTGCAGAGCCTCCAACCCATGTTTAAATTCTGGTGCTGCACATGGTCCCCTGAGCACTGCCAGGGGGCACTCCTAGCAACGCCCAAACGCCCTCCTCCCCTCCAGTAAAATAAACTAAAGAAGAAAATAGGCCTGGAAACAGCCGTGTTCTTTGCCCGAAGTCACCTTGTCAGCTTGTGACCTGGTTGACACTGGAATCCCCAGCTACTCTAACTAGTTCATGTTTTTGCTTTTGTGTGATATGAGTCTCTTATCAGACGAGGGTTTATTTTGTGATTGGGGAACCTGTAAATGATACTAGTTATGAACCTAAAATTCTTCTCACAGGGTGCTGAAGACGCATTTGCCTTTACCCAAGCATCCTCTGGATGCTTCCTAAAATTCAAATGGCCGGTTTTCCTGGTTTTCCCAGTCTCTGGACTGAGGTTTGCAGGGGTGTCCTCCCAAAAATGGGCCTTGATATATAGCATTTTCCCACAAGGGGGCGACAAAAATGTTACGGGGACTCCGCAAGGAAAGCCCTGGAAAACTAGTGCCTGCAAATCCACTTTACTCTCCTGCACTCCTCCATTCCATTGCTCCTTCCAGTCCAAAGGAAAATCAGACAGAGCCGAGGCTGTTGTTAGTGCGTGTGTCGAAACATGGGCTTGAGATGATGGACAGACCTTCCACTGAGCAAAGTTGCCTTTGCAAAGAGGAATTCATGTTGAACAAGCAGTTCCTGCTCTCCCCTCCTCACCTGTTTCTCCTGAGGGAACTTGGCCCTGCATCGCTGTTTTTTTTTTTAACAATGCAGAAGACAGTGAAATGAGTTGCTTGCCACAATTAGCTTCCTTGGCATTGAATCAATAATCTTTGCAGGGGTGGAGTGGGAGTTGGGTCACACTCCGTTGTACTCAGGAGCTCTTCCTGGCTCTATCTGTGCTCAGGAGTGAGTCCTGGTGGTAGTTTTTTGTTCTGCTTTGTTTTTTTGGGTCACACCCGGCGATACTCAGGGGACCATATGGGATGCTGGGAATCGAACTCAGGTCAGCCTCGTGCAAGGCAAACGCTCTACCGTGTGCTGCATCAGTGATTGAGTTGACTACATGCAGGGCAAGTACTTTACTTCCAGTACTCTCTCTGCTGTGCTGAATCAATAATCTTTTTGCTTTGTTGGTGAGAAGGGGCACACCAGGCAATGCTCTCGGGTGACTCCTGGCTCTGTACTCAAGAATCACTCCTGGCCTTGCTTGGGAGACCATATGGGATTTAGAGGATTGAACCCTGGTAGACCACATGCAAGGCAACCGCCTTACCTGCTGTATTACTGTTTCAGCCCCCGAATTAATAATCTGGTTCAGCTCCTTGGAGCGGCTTCTGCCACTGTCACTGTATCACTGTCACCTCATTGCTCATTGATTTGCTCGTTCGGGCACCAGTAACGTCTCCATTGTGAGACTTGTTACTGTGTTTGGCATATCGAATACACCATGGGTAGCTTGCCAGGCTCTGCCATGTGGGTGGGATACTCTTGGTAGCTTGCTGGGCTCTCCGAGAGGGGCGGAGGAATCAAACCCAGGTTGGCCACATGCAAGGCAAACGCCCTACCCGCTGTGCTATTGCTCCAGCCCAATACCTCAATAAAAATGGTTAAAATAATAGTAATAAAAAGAAGAGAGGGGCTGGAGCGATAGCACAGCGGGTAGGGCTGTGGCACCCCCACAAAAAGAAACAGGAAAAGACAAAGGAAAGGAGAAAACCACAGGGCAGCCTACTAGCAGCCAAGAGCGAACCCCATCCAGTTCATTCACTCCAACCAGATCAGATTTCCTCTCGAAATTTCTCTTTTGGGTGCTTTTTGGGTCACACCCGGCCATGCTCAGCGCGTACTCCTGGCTTTGCACTCAGGAATTACTCCTGGGGGTGCCTGGGGGGACCCTATGGGATGCGGGGGAATCAAACCCGGGTCAGCCACATGCAAGGTAAATGCCCTCCCTACTGTGCTATCGCTCTGGCTTCATTCTATCAAGATTCCTTACGGTAGTCATCACCGACCCTCCTTGTTCCATCACTGAGTTCAGTGTTAGGTTGTGGGGAGCGGGACTCTGCTTCCCCCCTCTGGACCACCCCTGCAGCCAAGAGACAGTTTTCTCCCTCTCACACAGGGATCCTGGGTCTGCCACCATGTGCTAAAAAATGTAGGGGAACCTAATAAGAATGGCAGCTCCTGGAGGCTTTGTTGGCAGAAGGTGGGTGAATGTGGGGAGCTGACTCCCCCCACCCAGGGTGGTGCCCTGGAGCCATGCTTGAACTTGAGCAAAACCTACATTTCAGTGGTGTCAGGAGGCAGCACAGTTGCCGTTGCTTTCAGAGCCTGCCCCTGCATCCGCTGGGGAAGACGCCATTAGATTGGGTCAATGAGCAGGAGTAGAGAGAGGACCTAGGAGCATGAAAGCTTTTCCTAATGTCAAAAGTAATTAAGCGATTATTCTCTCCCCCCACCCCTGCCGAGCTCTTCACTTCCAGAAATATTGAAGACACAGACACATGTCTTCGTAATAACTTTCACATACAATATTTTTAAATGTCAAGTGCTTGAGTTCAGGGAGCCGAAAGGCTCAAGGACTCAGTATGAACTTCACATAACATCTGTTTCTGCGAGTGCTTTTGGGACATGTTGGGGGCAAAGACGGTGGGAAACCTTGATTGATTTGCTAGACAGGGAGGGGACGATGAGACAGTCGCTCCAGTTTCCCTTCGCTTGTGAAAATGGAGATGTGGATTTCAAAGGCAAGCCTATTATTCTGGTGGGAAAAAAATTAATGGAGTCATTTCATTTGTATAGAAAGCAATATTAATCAATGAAAATGGGCTTCTTTTTTAGAATGGTGAGAAGCAGGTTGTTACAAGCCACATCTTTTAAATAATGTAAAACCCTCCCCAACTAAAATGTAATTACTGATTTTTTTTAAATAGTAAAGCAATAATCTAGTCATTCTAAAAATCTGTTCAGCTTTTGCTAGGCATTTCAAGAATTACTGTTTGTTTTTTTGGAGTGGAAGAAACATCTTTCTTAGTGTTTGGAGCCCGGCCACTGCTGAAGAACGAGTTCCAGTCGTGCATTCTCTTTCTTCCATATAATTGCACTAAAAGAACACATTGGCATATTGTCTGCTTTGTAATGAGCTGTAAATGATAATAAAACAGCCACCACATACCTTGGGTAATGAGCTAGTTATTCTAAATATTTAATTTTCAAACAGTGATACTACATGCATGGAACAAAATGTGCAGTAAGGGCTTGTTATTATTTAGTCTGAGTCTTACACCAGAACTCTCCCAGGTATAGAACTGATCTGCCACTAGACTTTTTGATTCTTCCAATGATACTTCACCTGGCTGTTTTGCTTCTGTCTCAACCTGCCCTTGGACACCTATTCAGATTAACATGATGGGATATGGATGTAGCACAGAGGTAAAGCAAACACCTTGGGTATGTAAGGTCTGAAGTTTGAACTCCAGAAATATCCAGATAAAGCTTTGGCCTAAAATGCTGCCATGGTCTCTAAATGTCTGGAATCTTTGAACTTTTCAAAAATCTTTTTCCCTCTAGTAACAAAGAACACAGACTCATTTAAGGAAAATAAGAAAATATAGATTTCAGAGATATTGTTTAATCCTATTGTCACTTGTCATCCTCATGTTTGGTCTGCCTTGTGTGCAGGTATGTCCTAAAATTGATCTTGCTCTTCGGCAGTTTGCTTTATAAAAGTTTTGTTAGCCTGAACAAAGTTGGTTTTGACCCGAAAGGTAGTGATGAGTTTAATGACTGAAGATTTTAGGTAGGCTTGCCCCTAAGTCAGTTCTCTCCAAATAGCTGAGTTGGAGTCATTCCATTTTTTAAGTTAATGTATTCTACAGAGAAAAAGAACTACTCCTGGTTATCTTCATTAAACATGGGAGTTACAGACTATTCTAGAAGTTCAGTCATTCTGACAGGCTGTCTTATTAGCATTTGCATGTGTACATTTACCTGTTAGGAAAACAAACTAAATTGGCGCATTTCAAGGAATTATGTTCATGGAGACTAATGACAACACAGTCCAAGCTATCATCTGTAAACATCAGCTCCAATAGCATAGTCTAATTCAGATAGCCAAACCAATGAACCAGTTTTTAGTCACATGTGGGCTACTTGTAACCAACAAGTTTTAGTGATCTCATTATGATGACTTTGTTTCAGTCTTCCAAGGGATCTCAAGTAGTATTTAATATTAATGTAAAATGTAAGACCTTAAAATATTAAACACCACGGAGACCTACAAAAAAGAACCAAAAGGGGTGGATGCCATGGAGTCTGTGGACAAGCCAATCCAACAGTCTGTTTCCTAGCAGCCAAAAAGTAAACAGGAAAATACATTGGCTTGCATCGTTTTTATTGTTGCTGCAGAAAAAATATGAATACTTCTTTTCCCAAGGCAATTTTTTCCTGAAATTCCTTATATGAGCTTTCTTGTGAAAGATCATCGTAGATGTCCTCAACGATATTTTTTGCAAAGGGTACACAATCCTATTGAAAATGGATAATTCTCATATTGACCTTCTACATAAGGAGTGCAAATATAATATTGAATCGTAATTTTGTTTAGACAGTTGTCTGTGACAAGGTGGCCAGGTACTTGGCTTCCTGATGATTTCATTTAGTATTGAAATAGAGCTTGGGAAATGTCAGCAAGCATCTAGCTACCAAGTCCATCAATTCGTTCTCAAGAGTTAGATGCCACATGTGAACCATGGACAGCTGGTAACTTCCATAGCATAACTCATGGGTTCCCTGAATCAGGTACCTCTAGGATCTGATTTACAGACTCAATTCTTCAGTATTGAGTTCAATAAAGTTTTGTTGAAATAATAATTTATAAGGTTTCATAGCCTGGATAGTTCTTTCTTCCCTCTTGATGTTCCCTCTCTACTAAAAGCCACCTTAAAAACAATCCTTTTTTTTCCACACTACCAACTTTCCCCCTCATTGTTTGATAACCATTTCTTCTTTTACTTTCTTCTCTCATGTAACCTGCAAATGCTGTGTTTCTGAACAACAGTTGTCACAGAAGGCAAACACAATGGCATGATAAAAATAACGCCTTCAGTAAATGCAAAAATTAAAACAAGTGGGAAAAAAGCCTGGTGAAATTATGAAGCAGCATTTGGTGGGAATCCTCTGCAGCTGTAACCATCATGTACATTCATGCAGAAAAAAGCTAATAGAAGTGTGTATATGTATTTCACTTGATAGAGGCACGTTTCTCCAGAGAAAGGGAGAGATAGACATAGATGCCTAAAGAGAGGTGTGGCTTTCAGTGGGAAAATTTATAAGTGATATTTTTCAGTTTCTGAGCCTGGCAAGCTACCCATGGCGAATTTGATATGCCAAAAATAGTAACAAGTCTCACAATGGAGATGTTACTGGTGCCCACTCGAGCAAATAAATGAACAATGGGATGATGGTGCTACAGTGCTATATTGACAACCATTCTATAGCGAGCGAGGATAATGTGCATGTAAGTGAAAGACATAAAGTATAACATTCCTGGGCATTGAATCCAAAGTGCTTCCTTCAGTTTGTGTTCATTGCATAGTTCTTCATTTTGTCTATACAATCCTCCATTATTATTATTATTATTATTAATTATTATCATTATTTCTTATTTTTGAGTTCTTGGAGGGCCATTCCTGCTGTTGCTCAGTAGTACCATATGTGGTGCTGGAGATCAAACACGGTTGGTCACATTTACAAACATTTACAACAAACATTTACCTCCTGTGTTATCTTTCCTGCCATATTTTAAAATGTTTAATTGTATTCTTTATTGAAATTTCAGTAATATCTTTACAATTGTGCTAAAGTTCACAGCATTGCTGTACAATCTTACCACACTGTTTCGCTCCTTGATGATACCTCTCTAAACTCTAGGCATACAGACTCATTTGAATTTTTGTCTTTTTTTGTCTCTTTGGGTCACATCCGGTGATGCTCGCAGGTTATTCCTGGCTCTGCACTCAGGAATTAACTCCTGGTAGTGCTTTGGCACCATATGGGATGCCAGGGATTGAACCCGGGTTGACCGCATGCAAGGCATAACACCTGATCGGCCAGATTATCTCTCTGACCCCCCTTGAATTTCTTTTAATGCCCTGTAATCTCCTAAGCAAAACCATGAGTATGCAGTGCAGGGAATAGCTGGGCATTCCTCCAATCTGTACCCCCTGCTCTTTCTGCTGTGTCAGACACTTCTCAGTGCTCTGTCCTGTTTGTTGAGTGAATGACCAATGGATCATGCTCTTTTCTTAACTGTAAGAAGACCATGCCCATAGTCCCTCCTCTCCTCACCCTTTCTAATCACTGGCTGTGCTCTAGCTAGTGTGTTTGATTCCCCAACCGTGGACCTTATAGCATGATGCCAGGGATGGTGTGTTCACATGGATTTGGGGCTAGCTGCTTAAAGTAAACTACAGTGATCAAGAGTGCTTGGTCCTGATATAAAGGCAGACTCTCAGGCTAATGGAACAGAATGGGGAGTGCAGAGCACATCAGTTGCATGGACAGCTAATCTTTGACAGAGGAGCTGGGGGTGTGAAGTGAAGCAAGAAAAGCTTCTCCAGGAAATGGGAAAACCGGACAGCCACATGGGGAAAAAAATGAACTTAGACCCCTATCTCATGACGTCCACAAAAGCCTATTCAAAAAGACCTCGCTGCTTCGCCTGCATCCATAAATTCTGTGGAAGGAAACCTAGACACATTCTTCATGACTTTGACTCTGGAGGCTTCTTCGATGACTCAGTCTCATGGGCCAAGTAAACAGAATGTGTTCCGGGCTTTAGAATGACAGCCCTGATCGATGTTTCACCCTAACCCCCAACGAGACTCATTCTTCTCTAGCTCATGCAGTCATCCCTTCATCTTCGGACTCTCCTTGGACACAGAAGAAGGAAGTGATCCAAAGGCATCCAGACTCTGATAATCATATGATCCCTTTTCCCTCCTCAAAACAACATATTTTGTGCTGTTTCTCCTCGAAAATGGAATCAGGCCCAACAGAGAGTATGCACCACACAATTCATCCTTCTGCTCCCATTTTTTTGAAACCCCAGTGAAGTCAGGTCTTCTAGAACATCTCTTCTTGCTTTCCCTGTAGGGAAGATTTCGTTCTTATCTCCTGTCTTTGCTCAGCCCTTTGGCATGTGTGAGTTTCATTAACTATTCTGAATGTAGGCAAAGGCAAAGTGGTGGGGACAAACACAAATCAAAAGCCGCATAAATTAATCATCTTTTTAGTTCTGTTGTCCTGTATGCCTTTAGAAATTAATTTTAATACCAGCCAGCAAATTGCAAAAGTCCTTCCCGAGCAACTAGCAGAAACCCAAACTTCCTTTGGTTGTGCTGTGAATGCATAAACGTCATTTGTGTGTGTGGGGGGATGTTCTGGTAGCAACTACCGGATGAATTTGCACAAGGAGAGCTAAAAAAAAATTCTCCACAAGAAACTGGTTAACGGTGAAGCCAGGTACTATCAAGTACAGTGGCTGAGAAAGCAAGGTGTAAATTAGACCAGCTCTTTTCTGGTCTTTTGGTGATTGATGAGGAGTATGAATTTCTCTTTTGCAACCTTAAGGACTTCCTACAGAAGACATCAGTTAACAAGCACCTCAAAGAGGGTTGTTAATGAGGAGAGAAAGCCTTTGAAAGAGGTCAGTGCATGTAGCATAAATGTCCTGTGTAACTTTTTTTCTGGTTAACATCCTAGATTCTGCACTTAGACTGAAGCTTGCCTTGAGTGAATCCCAGCGTCTATTGCAGTGCTCTGTCTTTTGTCCAGATTTTTTGGCCACACCTGGCAGTGCTCAGGGCTTACTCCTGACTCTGAACTCAGGGATTACTCCTAGATGGCTTAGGGGCCATATGGGACTCTGGGGATCAAAACCAGATAGGTTGGTCAGTTGTGTGCAAAGCAAGCACTCCACCCACTGTAGTAGTGTTCTGACCCTTATGCAGATTGTTTAGCTACGCAGACCTCATTTGTCTTGTGAGGGAAATGCGGAGTGTGATGTTCCTGGAATCTGGTGAAAATGAAATGGGGTAATATTTGTTATACACTTAGGCAATTCTCACTTAAATTCTTGTTTGTAAATGCCCAGGTAGTGAAATGAGGGTATTCACTGACATTATTTGGTGAATTTGAATTATTGTGGGCAAGAAAGGTTTGGTTCTGGAGCAATAGCACAACGGGTAGGGCATTTGCCTTGCACCCGGTCAACCCAGGTTCAACTCCTCCACCCCTCTCAGAGAGCCCGGCAAGCTACCAGAGAGTATCCTCACGGCAGATCCTGGCAAGCTACCCGTGGCATATTCGATATGCCAAAAACAGTAACAATAAGTCTCACAATAGAGACGTTACTGGTGCCCACTTGAACAAATAGATGAGCAACGGGATGACAGTGATACAGTGATACAGTGAAGAAATGTTTGGGGCCACACTGTGTAGAGCTTAAGAGAAAATTCTGGGTTTGTGCTCAGAAGTGACGTCTGGCTTTGCTTGGGGCATCCTTGCAGTGCTGGGGATTTGAACCAAGGTCTTTGGGATGCAAGGCAGTCAATCCCCCCAGGTACTATGTCTAAATACGTTAATTTTATAATATTTTCTAAATTTCTATAAAATTTTGCAATTTTTAAGAAAGTTTTAATTTTATAGTGTAGAAATGATTTCATTGTTGTACAGTTTTGATTTCATGCACAAATTCATCATCAAACCCAGGATACAGAACAGATTCTTCCCCCCAACAAACTTCTTCCTGTTACCTGTTTGTAGTCACCCCTCCTCTCTGCCCTAGCTCCTGGCAATGCTGATCCATCCACTGTCATTTTGCCTTTTTCAGAATGTCATATACATGAAGTCTGACAGCTTTACGACCGTTGGGGAATGACATCTCCACTCAGCGTAATGCCTTTGAGATTCATCCAAGTTGCGTGGATGAATTGTGTGTTCCTTTTTTATTGTTGAGTAGGCTTCCCTGGCTCAGATGTACCATAAAACGTTCTCCTCTCAAGTTGAAGGCTATTTGGGATCAGCTTGGGGGGAAGTTGCAAATGAGAACACTATTCACAATTGAAGTAAAGGTTTTTGATATAAGAGCGGAATTCTTCCATAGGGGCTGTACAATGCATTCTCACCTACAGTCGTGTACAGCTCTTCTATCTTCACATTCTTGTTTGCACTCGGTACTCTGATACTTATTTTTATCTATTAGGTGCGTGATGTTGTTTCAGTGTGTTTTTAATTTTGATTCTTCTAATGGTTAAGGATATTAAGCATTTATGATTAACCATGATATTAACCCTATTAACACATCTTTTTATGTGTCTATCAGCATTCTATGTGTTTATCTATTCTTTACTCAAATGTTCAAGTCTTCTGCCAGATTGAAAAATAAAATTGCTCTCATAGTGAGTGTTTAAATAGAACTTGTTCTCAAATGGGTGAAAAATCTGGTGATGAGTGTGGTGTTGGAATTATGTGCATGATAAACCATCATTAATAGTATTGGCAACCAACCACTCTCAGTCAATTAAAATAGTTTAAAAATTGCAAGCCATTCCAGAAATAGTGCAGAGAATTCCCTTGTGCTTTTCACATAGATTCCGTGGGAAATTAGATTCCCACTGTGCTGACTGAACCAGCACATCAGCAGTAGCCCAATAGAGCTAATTCAGTCTGCACTTGATTACAGTTTCACAGAGGCATACAGGTAACTTTTCGTGTGCCCTTCTATCATGTTTTCCAACACGTATATCTGGGTAGATCTCATGAAAATTCCACTACAGAACTATTCCAGCATCACAGATAAACTCCATCTTATGTCCCTTTAGTAGTAGTACTCTCTCTTCCCTGGTTACACCATCATCCTGTCACTTCTAGCACATGATATATCTGCAAGTGTTTGGTAACGTCTTGGTGTTGGCTTTGTTTACTCTGAAGAATGCCAGTGAAAATTTATGAGAGCTCTTTATATATTACAGATAAAAATCCTTTGGGGAATATGTGATTTTCACATAGTTCCTCTAGTCTGTAATTGGCATTTTTGTTCTCTTTAGGGACAGGGGATAGTTTAAAGGGGATAGCATGCTTTGCCTGCCAGAGGTGTGGGTTTCACCCATGTTACCGCATGGTTCCTGATTACCTTGGGAGTCACCCCAAAGCACTAAGACCGGGAGGACCCTGAGCACTGAGCTGGGTATAGTTCCGAAGGAAAAAAGCATCTATCTTTTTCAGACCAAAAGTTTTACGTTTTATATTTTGGCTTGTTGGGCCACAACCGGTTGTGCTCAGGACTTACTCCAGGTTCTGAGCTCACGATCACTTTTGGCAGGGCTTGGGGGGCCCCATTTTGGGTTGAACCATGCTTGGCTGCATGTCAGGCAAGTGCCTGAACCCCTCTCTGATCTCTCTGAATCCTATGAGAGCAGAAGTTTTCAATGTGATGAATTATTCTTTTGATTATTTTATTAAAGAATGTGCTTTTTCCATCTTAACTTGTTGCCTACCCTTCCAAAATTTTTCTCTCGTGTTTTGTTTTTAGGGTCCATCTTGACTTAATTTCTGTATAAGATTTTACAAAGCGTTTTTTTGCATGACTGCGCTGAACTCTTGCAACACCTTTGTCAAAAATACATTAATTTTACTTGAAAATATTTCTACTTGAACAGTGATTTGCTCATTTGGACCATTGTTAAAACTCGACTGGTCATATTGATGTGGCAATTTTTCTCAACTCTAAATTCTATTCTACAGATATTTATATCTGTCCTATCTACTGTTTAGCATAGATTATTGGCAAAACATAAAATTGGGTACTGTTATTTTCCCAATGGTAATCTTTTAAGAAAATTTTATTAAAGCACCATGATTTTTATTCTATTCCATTTTTTCATTATTCTGTCCCTTTTGGATTTTTTTAAGAATTCTATTTGTATCCTGTCTGTATGTGCAAAGAAACTATTGCAGGGATTTTAGGTGGGGGCTAGGAATAGCATTGGGCCACATCTAGTGGTACTCAGGGACTACTCTGGCATCTGTGCGCAGATATCACTCCTGATGGTGCTTGGGCAACTATGGGTCAAATTGGATTCAGCTGCATACAAGACAAGCACGTATCTGTACTATGTCTCTGACCCTTTACAGGGATTTTGATCAGAATTATAGTGAATCTCTAGATTGTTTTGGGAGAAATGAGTGTCTTTTCTATGTTAAATCTAATATATATATATTTATATGTTACATGTATGTACGTATTGGTTTTGAGACCATACCTGGGTCAGCACACATATGCAAGGCAAGCATTTTACCTCTTGTATTATCTCTCTGACCTAAATCCTCATTTGTTTTGAAACTTTTGTGTAGGTACCTGCACATCAGAAATTAGTATGCTGTTTTTCGTTGATTGGTTGTTATCTAATTATGCAATATCTCTTTTTATTACCAATGATTCTTTTGTGGTCTGTATTCTGATTTTACTGATTTAATTTTTTGTTTGGGGATCACACCTGACTGTGCTCAGAGCTTATTCCTGTCTATATGCTCAAGGATAACTCCTGGTGGTGCTTGGAGGACCAAATGGGATGTTGGGGAATCAAACCTTGATTGGCTGCATACAAGACATATGTCTTACCCTGCTGTACTAGGTCTCTGGCCCCTAATTTTACAGATTTTAATACAGCCCTTCCAATTGTCTTTTGTTAGTGTTTTTATGATACATTATTTTCTATTATTTTGAATTTTTGTAGTTTTCACAATTTCCTTCTTATTGATTTATAACTTCATTTCATTGTCGCCAGAACATACTTTCTATCGTTTCGCTTCTTTCAAATTAACAGAATTCGTTTTATGTGCTCACATTTGGTTTGTCTGCGAGAATGTTTCATGGGCAGTTGAGAAAGACCGTGTCTAGTTCAGATATGCTAGCGATGAATTATCTCGCTTTCCGCTCATATCAGAATGCCTGTCATCTCTCCTTCATTTTAATCCTTGAAGTAAAATTCACAAATTAACCATTCGAAAACCAGCAGCTTAGTGATGTGTACACTTTTGATATTGTGGAGCTACTACCTCTATCTACTTTCAAAGCATTTTCTTCTACCCCTCCCCCAAGGTAATGCTGTAGCCACTCAGTAGTTAGGCCTATGTTTCCTTCACTTTAGTTCTGCTGGATGTAGAATTCTTGCTTGACAGTTTTTGTTTCTTCCTGTATTCTGCAATATTTTAAATATGTTCTTCTAGCACCTTCTGGCTTCCATTGTTTTGATGAGAAACTAGCTGTGGAGTTAGTTGATGATTTCTGATTCATTATCAGTTCTTTTATGTGTTCTTAAGGGTTCTCTGTTGTCTTTCAAAAGTTTGATTATGATGTCTGTAGGTATGAATTTGTGGAAAAACAGCTATTGGATTTTTTTTTACTAACTTTGGAAAAGCTCGATCATTATGTATTCAGATATTCTTTCTGGTCCCTTTTTCTCTCTCCTTTTTTGACACCTATTAAGTCTGTGTTGTTATATTTGTTGCTGTCACACATGTTTGTTTGCTTTCACCCTCTTTTCCCTTCTGTTCCACAATTGAATAATATCAGTTGATGTCACTTCATGTTTCTCAACTCTTCCAGTGTTCTTGAGACTTCCTAGGGTGTTTCATTTGCATTCTTGAAAAAAATTCTGAAGTTAAAATTTTAAAGTTCCTTTTTCTTTCATAGTGTTGGGGCTGGTTGGTCAGCCTGTGTTTGTGTTCGATTCCTCTGCCCCTCTCAGAGAGCCTGGCAAGCTACCGAGAGTATCGTCATGGCAGAGCCTGGCAAGCTTCCCATGGTGTAATCGATATGCCAAAAACAGTAACAATAAGTCTCACAATGAGAGACGTTACTGGTGCCCGCTCGAGCAAATCGATGAACAATGGGATGACAGTGACAGTGTTGCGGCTACAAACCGCTGAGCCATGTTCTTGCCCTGTTGCTGAGTTCCTTTTAATAACTTGTTTCCTTATTAATATTCTCTTCACATTAAGACAACATTCTCATACTTTCCTTTTGTTCCTTTTTCTTTTCCTTTTTTATATTTTGGATCATACTAGGTGTTGCTTAGGAGTAACCCCTGGAGGTGCATATCATTACCAAGGATCAAACCAGGATTAGTTGCGTGCAAGACATGGACCTTCACCCTGCACTACAACTCTGGCCCTTCCTGTTCTTTAGACTTCATTTTCTTTGTGTCTTTGAAAAAAATTCAAAATGACCCATGTGACGTCTTTGTGCAATAAATCTCTGCGTTCTGAGGAAGTTTTTTTTAAATAAAAAAATTGGGGGGGGGTTGGGGGCCGGAGCGATAGCACAGCGGGTAGGGCATTTGCCTAGCATGCAGCCGACCCGGGTTCGATCCCCGGCATCCCATATGGTCCCCCAAGCACCGCCAGGAGTAATTCCTGAGTGCAAAGCCAGGAGGAACCCCTGAGCATCGCTGGGTGTGACCCAAAAAGAAAAAAAAATTAAAAAATTGGGGTATCCTCACTAGGCAGTGCTTGGGGCTTCTGAATCTGTGCTTAGAAATCACTCCTGGAGATACTTGGGGGAACATTTGAGTTGTTGACTGTCAAATCATGGTCTCCCTTGCAAGGCCAGCACCTTACCTGCTGTACTACCTCTCTAGCCCCCAAGAAAGTTTTTTACTGGTTATAGTTTTCACTGTGTAATTTTCACACTGCCATGGCACATACAGTGATATTTTTTTGTTTAGAATTGGTGATTTAAATGTATAGCACAGGGCAACACTGGAATTTAGGTTTTCCCTCCTCAGTATCTGTTGTTACTGTTGTTTTCCTTGCATTTGCTTGTTTTGGGTCAGTTCATTCTGGAAGGTCTATATTCTTTGATGTTGTGTGCCCATTGAAGTCTCTGCTTCATTAGTTTAGTGGTCAGCTAAAGATTGAACAGACGATTCTTTAAATTCCTGGAATTAACAAATTTTCCATTCCTTGCAGTGTCTCTTTATGTGTGTTAGGGCATGCCTTCAACACTCAGTGAAACAGTCGAACAGTCCATCCTTGACTCTTCTGCATAGATCTTCATAGTCACAGGAGAACATTTGCCTTCCTAAACCTTTCTTGAGCTCAGAGAAACCATCCTGTGTATAATCATTTATATTCCCAGGAATGTGTTCAGTCACCTCAACCTCTATAGCTCTGTCTTCTTTAAGGTTTCTCCCAGAAACCATTATTTGGCTCTATTCTTTTCTGCATCTGGTTTCTACAACCTCAGGTATACGTGAAGTTAAAACACTTGTCAGTAAATATCTTTGACAAGTACTCCTCTTCTTCTCTCCTGGAAAAGGCTTTTCACTATGGGCACACTCCAAATTAGGCCATGAGGGTGGATGCTGGTGGTGAGGTGACTCTTCCTCAAGCACTTCAGTCAAATCATGTCCTACAGTTTTTATTTTTTCTTTGCTTTTTGGGTCACAACCAGAGATACTCAGGGGTTCCTCCTGGCTTTGCACTCAGGAATTACTCCTGGCGGTGCTTGGGGGACCATATTGGATGCTGGGGTTGAACCCGGGTTGGCCTCGTGCAGCCAACAACGATTAGACAATGATGTCTAAAGAACAAGGATTGATAAAATTAATAAAATAAAACGCCCTCCATGCTGTACTATTACTCCGGCCCCAGGTCCTACAGTTTTATTTTGTGTGAATGTGGTTTCAAGAATGCTGGTTGCTAGTTTTCTGTTTTTCTATTTTGGTGGTGCTAGTAGTGATTTGGGTGGTGCCGCATATATACAGTATATACTGTGTTCTGCATAGCTCTGAGCCACATCCCTGGTCCCCAGGATGTTATTTTTTAGAGCTGAAAGCTAAGTTACAGGGCTGCAAAGTTTACGGTTTTCACCAAGTTTCAGTCATATTTTTGAAAAAAAAAAATGCTTCCACTTTTGTGTAATTTCCCAGATCTCAATTCTCACATTTTTTTCAAGGCTTCCCACCACCCCCATTGTTTCTTGGAGGAGCAGAACTGTTGATGTACTTTCTCAACAGTGTTCCACCCCTTCTGAAGTCAGACCTACATCCATATCTTAAACGCATGTCCTGTAGACAACTGTAGTGACTGTAGACACCTGTAGACACTGACATAATCTATATTTTAGTTTGGTCACTGTGTTCTATGTCATTTGAGATATGTTTGGATCTGGATCTAGCATGGTATCCTTGCCTCCATTATAATTTTTTTATTTTGTTTTCGAACCTCATCCACCAGTGTTCAAAATTTGCTCTTAATCTCTTTGCTCAGGAATTATTCCTAATAAGCGTGTGGAGCCATATGAAGTGCCAGTGAATGAACCCGATTCAGCCATGAGCAGAAACAGAGCCTTACCGTACTATCTCTTCTGTCCTAAAATTCTGTTGTCTTTCCTATATTCCTTTAACTTTTTTAAAATTTTATTTTTAAGTTTATTATTTCCTTTACGTTCATCTGGTTTTTTTTTTCTATGTATGTATAGATTTTTATCAATGATTGATCTAGGCATTGTAAGATGCATTCTTTGATTTCTTGGTCTTTTTTCAATCCGTGTCTCAATCCATATTTATAATCCATATTTGAATACTTTCATGTGGATGCAAAAATTGTCCATGATACAGATGGACATGATACTTTCTTCCCCCGTCCCTCAGATATTAGGGTTATAACTCAGGGTTTCCCGCATGGGAGGCATGAGTTGTAGGCGTATTCCTTGCTTCTTTATTCCCCAAGTAGTTTATTGTTGAAATACATTAAAGTATTATGAGATGTTGTTGGGCTGGAGCAATAGCACAGCGGGTAGGGTGTTTGTCTTGCACTTGGCTGACCCAGGTTCGATTCCTCCGCCCCTCTTGGAGAGCCCAGGAAGCTACAGAGAGTATCCTGCCTGCAGGGCAGAGTCTGGCAAGCTCCCCATGGCATATTCGACATGCCAAAAACAGTAACAAGTCTCACAATGGAGATGTTACTGGTGCCCGCTCGAGTACATCCGTGAGCAATGGGATGACAGTGCTAAAGTGACAGTGCAGTTGTTGGGCTGGAGCGATAGCACAGCGGGTAGGGCATTTGCCTTGCACACAGCCGACCTGGGTTCCATTCCTCCACCCCTCTCGGAGAGCCCGGCAAGCTACCGAGAGTATCCTGCCTGCATAGCAGAGCCTGGCAAGCTCCCCGTGGCTTATTCGATATGCCAAAAACAGTAACAACTAGTCTCACAATGGAGACGTTACTGGTGTCCGCTTGAGCAAATTGATGAGCAACGGGATGACAGTGACTGACAGTGATATATTGTTGTAATGCTTGCTTTTTAACATTTTAGGGACCAGGGATGTGACTCAGTGGTAGAGCACTTGCTTTGCCAGCTTGAGGTCTTAGGTTTGATCCCCAGTACCAAAAGACATCCACATAAAAATATTTTTAAAACTCAAGGAGAGCAAGCCATGGCATTTATCTGGTCATTTTGTTTTGGGGATATACCTGGCGGTACCCAGGGATTACTCCTGCTCTGTGCTCATGGCGGGACTTGGGACCATATGGCATACTGTGGATTGAACCATGGTCAATTGCATATAAGGAAAATACCCTGCCCACTGTACTATTTTTCTGGCCCTGGACACACACACACACACACACACACACACACACACACACACACACACACACACACACACACATATATACATTTTTTTTACTTTTCTCCTTTTAGTCCTGATTTTCGAAGTTTTCCTCTGATATCATTTCTCTTCTGTATCATACACTTTCTTTTTTTTTTCTTTTTTGGGTCAGACCCGACGATGCACAGGGGTTACTTCTGGCTCTGCACTCAGGAATTATCCCTGGCGGTGCTCAGGGGACCCTATGGGATGCTGGCAATTGAACCCAGGTCGTCTACGTGCAAGGAAAATGCCCTACCCGCTGTGCTATTGATTCAGCCCCATCATACACCTTCTTTAAAGCAATTCAGTGGTTCTGGGTTTCCGTAGTTTTCCATTGTGTAAGAATGTTTTTATTTGGGCCTGTGAGGTATTACAGTGAGTAGAGCGCTTGCCTTGCATGTCACCAACCCGGCTTCCATCTCAGGAATCCCATATGGTCCTCTGAGCATGCCAGGAATAATTCTTAAGTGCAGAGTCAGGAGTTACCCTGGAGCACCGCAGGGTGAGGCCCCAAATTTTTTTTAAGAAGAATTTTTTGTATCTTAGTTATGACAGATATTTTCACTGCATGTGTAATTCTGGAGTAATACTTTGGGTTTTTTTTCCCATTCAGCATTTTCTGATTCATGGGCCAGGGAGATAGCTAAGGGGGCTGGAGCACATACAGACTTTGCCTGCTGTAACACCCTATTTCTTTTTTCGCTTTTATTTTTAAATCTTTTGAATTTTTAAATTTTATTCTTATAAAACTGTGAATTACTAAGTTGAATTTTAGGCAAATAATATTTCAACACCAATCCCACCACCAGTGTCAAATTTCCTCCACCAGTGTTCTCAAACTTCTCCTCACCCCTAAACCATAGCCCATCCCCGATAGTCAACTTGACAGGCACATTGCAAAGTTTCAGTGGTGGCGCCGCTTAGATATCATTTTTTCATTGTTGTTGAGTATGTGTTTTGGATATATGACCCTACCACTGACCCACATCTCCAGTATAACGGAAGCCCTTGTTGCCTGTTCAGCTGCTACTTCCCGTTCTCTGGTTCCTCCCTGGATTTCTTTCTTTCTCTGTCTCTCTTGTCTAAACACGAGGCTCAAGGGGAATCTTGGCATCTTCCTTTTACTAAAATCCATTTCCTCATCAGTATTCTATATCCTACAGATAAGTGAGATCTATCCTCTGTATTACCCAGTTCCATTCCTGGTTCCCTGTGCTCTACTGGGAGGTATCCCTGAGCACTAAGCCAGAAGAAGCCCCCGAGTGCTGCTGGGTGTGCCTCCCAAAGCAAAATAAACAAAAACCATTTTTACTTTGTTCTGCTTCCTTCTTCGATGTTTTTCATGACAAATTCACAGTAATTCAAATAGTCAAATAGTAAGTAATAGGCTATTTTTCTCTGGCCAACTTTCAAGAGTTTTTTTTTCCATTAGCAGTGAACAGTTCGGTTATTTTGATGTCTGCATGTGTATTTCTTTGGGTTAATATAGATTAAAGTTTGCTGATCTCTCTGATTCTGTTGATTTTTGTATTTTGTCCAATTTAGGACCATTTCTGCATCAATAACCCTGAAGTACATTTTTTCCCACATAATATTCTTCCCCCTTTTTTTCTAGGCTTCTTATAGCATGAATATTTGAAATTTGGTTATTATCATTAGATCCCTAAAGATTAGTTTTTTCAGTCCTTTTCCTGGTATTCAGACTGGAGAATTTTTACTTATATTGTATCTAATTACCTATTTACTGCATCAAATGATAACAATTCAGTGATGAAAAACAAAAAAAAACAATTGCAACAAAATTTTTCTAAGTGTAACACTTAAAGAATTTTTAGGATATATTTAAAAAAATTTTTGATTGAGATTCTTTTGTTTATAATACTTTTGGTAATGGTATTCCTGCACATAATTCCAACACCACACTTCTCAACAGTGTACCCACCTCCCCCACCCAAGTCTTCAAATATTTTAACTAGGACCATCTTGTAGGTAAGCACAGAACTTCAGGGCCAGCAAAATACAATTTTTAAAAAACTGTCCTGGGCGAGCAACCATTGTTTCTTGGGCATCTTTTCCCTCTTCTGTGGCACAATTTTCAGGTCCAAGTGAGATAGAAACAGGAACAGTATCTGCGCTAAGAGGGCTTTCCTTTATTGCTTGTCTTATGTCGGGGTAGGATCGAGGTCCAGAGACTTTGCTCAGCCATTAAATATAAATCAGGGCCGCTGGACTCTAAAGTACAAATGTCTCTAGAGTCCCAGATGCTTCTATCTAGTGTAATCTAAGACTGCAGGAAGGAAATGCTTCAACTCTCCATTGGACTGTACTGAACAGCGCTATTCCTGTGCTAATGATTCCCAAAGGACCACTGACCTCATCACCATGATAACATTGTTGCTCTTCACTAAGGGAGGGGGGGTGGACCACTAACAAATGGGCCTCTGAGATTACCTCCAAATTGAATTTATGAGTAATTGGTGAGAGTCTTTTCAAAAGTTCTTTCTTTTCCTTAATCAGAAAGCTCATTAGTCCGCTGAGTTGCTAGTGGGTGATCATTAGTGTCGTGTAGATTTCTAAAAGGAGTTATTTGATCTCCCACTCACCCTTGGTTTCTCAGTCTTTGCTTGTTAGAAAAGAAATCCTGTGAAAATGTTGCCATACAAGGGTGTAGCTAGAGAAACACTTTTGATACTCTCAAAAACTTTCATCCATTGTTTTTTTTTGTTGTTGTTCACTTGAAAAACGTTGAGCTGTGTGCTGGCCAGCCATTTCTTGGCATACATTTTCTCAGTCCTAACTTGGAACTGCATCGGTTTGAGATTGTAGTGCCAAAGCCTGTGATCACACCCCTTGGTGTCCCAGCTATCCAGCTCACTGTTCCTTTGTATTTGTCCTCAGCTCTTTGTAACTTGCCCAGTCTCTTCAAAAGTCCATGCTAGATGATCATCTTTATCATCTCCAACTGCTGGCTAAAACCAGCTGGTATATTGGTGTGGAAGAGGATTGAGTTCATACCCCAATTCCTGATGTCTTTTCTTTTCCTTTTTGCTGCTGGCCACACTGAGCAGAGCTCAGGACGTTTCCCAGGTTCTGTGCACTGGGAGGGAGGGCTCACTCTTTAGTGCTGGTGATCAAACCTGCCCATCTCTCCCATTCCAATTCCTGATTTCTTGTATGGACCATCCGCTTTTCCTCCACCTAAAACCATGATTGCATTCTGCCTGTCCTAACTTCTGTTCTCTGAATATTTTTTTTTTGCTTTTTGGGTCACACCCAGCGTTTCTCAGGGGCCACTCCTGGCTCTGCACTCAGGAATCACTCCTGGCAGTGCCTGGGGGACCCTATGGGATGCTGGGGATCGAACCCGGGTCGGCCGTGTGCAAGGCAAATGCCCTACCTGCTGTGCTATCGCTCCGGCCCCAGTTCTCTGAATATTTCTGGCTCTCTTTTAGCTTCCTCGTCTTTCACTTGTGTTAACTATTCTTTGAGTCCTGCCCCACAGCCCTGTCCTACCATTCCTTTGGTGACAGTAGTTTCACTGCCAAAGTCCCAGCAGGTGACAGAGATTGCTTCCGTCATTGATGATGACCTCACCTGATGTTGAAGCATCTCCCTGTACAATCCACAGGCCAGCAATCAGCATTGTATGATTTCATGGTCAGTAAATATCTCACTGATTTTTTTTTCATAAACAAAACAATGAAGCATTGTGGTCGGGGAGATCGATCGTACTGCAAGTATAGGACTTGGCATTGCATGTGGCTGACTCAGGGTTTTTTTTCTTTTTGGGTCACACCCAGCGATGCACGGGGGTTACTCCTGGCTCATGCACTCAGGAATTACTCCTGGCGATGCTAGGGGGACCATATGGGCTGCTGGGAATCGAACCTGGGTAGGCTGCATAAGGACAAACACCCTACCCACTGTGCTATCGCTCCAGCCTCTGACCCAGGTTTTTATCCCTCACACTACATATGGTTCCCTGAGCCTCACAAGAAATGAATAGTCCTTGAACACAGAGCTAAGTATTAAGCCCTGAGCACCACCCAGTCTGGCCTTCTCTCTTGACAAAGATAAAACAATAAAGTATTAGCACTACTGTAAAATCAAGGCCAAATCAATATGTGCAAAATTCGGCCTTTGCCACCCTTTTTGCTCTGGTTACAATTTCTGCCTTTGCCCTGGGCATGTGACATTTCTCTTCACTCTCCTATGTCCCCATGCCCACCAACATGGTTTGAAGAAAAGAGGTTCCCTGTGCCCCCACCCCTACCCTGACCCGAGTATTTCCTTTGTACGCATCTAAGATTTTCTTGAATTCTCACACTATGTGAGTGTGCAGTTCTTTTGTAGGAAGTGACAGTGAAGAAACAAACTCCAATTTAGAGTGTCCTCGACATGCATGATGAGAGTCTTCTCAATAGTTTGGATCTTGGTACCATGGATCCTGGATTAATTCTTTGATTTATTTAGAAAGATGGTCGCGGTGCCCTGGTGGTGCTCAAGAGCTATCCCTTGCTTTGTGCTCAGGAGTAACCCCTAGTGGTTCTTGTGAAACCATGTGTAGTACTAGTGTGAGGGATTTGAACTTGGTTCTGCTGCATGAAAGGCAAAGCAAAGCATCTTAACCCTTGTACTGTCTTCCCGGTCCTCAGAGTATGGTGTTAATCCACTTTACTATAGTTATCTCCGTATGACTTTGAGGAAGTCTACTTAAGACTACATCCCCTCATTTGGGACAATTTTACTTTGATTTTGATCTTTCAAATGGATGTTACCTTTGATAAACCTAACAGGATTGCTGTGAGAATCCAGGCACCTCCTAGATATTGTTACTGCAGTCATGCCTGCCACAGATCTAGAGAGAAGCTAAGTGACTTACTCATAAATATGCTTCTGGTTAGTTGGAGAGTCCAGTCTGGAACGCAAGTCTGTTTGATACCATGCATCTGTGTTCTTCTCACTTTTTAAAAAAGTATCCGGAGTGGTGATTTGAGCTGATATTATTTAGAAACAAACTCAGGACTGAGTGGCGCTCAAACATCATTTACTGTGCCATTGCACAGATTTTTAAAAATCCCTTTCAGGATATTTCGCTGAAGTTCTGCCAAGATTTCATCGTGCTTCCTTTGAACACCAGCACTTCTTGCTAATTTACTTAATCTGTATTGAGATGTATACTGTATGGGAAAACATTAAGTGGTCACTTCAGATGCTAGCCATGTCCTTCTTGTCCTAGCTTCCCTCCTCCTCCTCCTCCTCCTCCTCCTCCTCCTCCTCCTCCTCCTCCTCCTCCTCCTCCTCCTCCTCCTCCTCCTCCTCCTCCTCCTCCTCCTCCTCCTCCTCCTCCTCCTCCTCCTCCTCCTCCTCCTCCTCCTCCTCCTCCTCCTCCTCCTCCTCCTCCTCCTCCTCCTCCTCCTCCTCCTCCCCTCCCCCCCCTCCATCTCCCCTTACTCCCGCCCTCCTCTTCCAACTCCTCTTCCTCTTACTCCCCCAACTTTTCCACCCCATTCCCCTCCTTGTCTCCTAACTCATCCTACCCATACCCCCCTCTTCTTCCCCCTCTCCCCTCACCATGAACCTTATGGGATGTCTGGGATAAGATCGGGTTTGACTGTGTGCAAGGATTTTCTTCTTTTGGAGAGGACATGGTGGAAGGGGAGTTGCTGTCTGGAAGAGAGTGGTGTGAAATATGGAACACACTTGACCCCTTCAGCGTTGATGGTACTGAAATGTCCCTCAGTAGAGAAAATCTCCAGTCCATCTCTGGTGAAGCCTTTTTGAACTGATTTATCACAACGTATCATGATATGAGCTTGGGGTGGCAGGGTACCCATACTCTAAAAGAATTCTTTTGACCTGGCCCCATCTCTATTTTTTACTGAAATTGGAATCTTCCCAGCTTCCCCTGGGGACTGGGCAGCCTTTTATTGTGCCTGCAGAGATGGCTCTCCTTTATGACCTGCCTGTGTTTCTGTGTCATAACCACTCCATTGAGCTTGTTAAGTTGTTTGGGTAATTTGCTTTTTAGCTTCCTGAAACACATATTCTATTTTGGGGGGAGGGGAGCAACCGATCTATTTCACTCTTCATTACCTGTTGTTCAATACCAACACCTAAGGAATTCAGGGCATTTGAACATGCTGGTGTTTTTGTTTAAATTCTCATTTGGTTCACACAGCTGAGTGCTCTGAGTTCTAATGGACAAACTTAGGAAATACCCAACTTCTTTCCCTCTCAGCTGGAAAGGATGAGAACCCTCTGTCCTCAGTTCAGTTTTCTTTCATTTGCCCAAGAAGGGAAATGCCATTCTGTCTTGTTCTGGGTTATCATTTTCAGCCCCTTGGAATAATATTCTCCTTTGGTTTAATGTTATACATCCATGTGCATGTTCTTTAGTAATTGAAAGGGATATCGGACAAATTTGATCTGTCTGGCTTTGACTTATGCTGTCCTTATCTTGGCCTTTGTGTCATTAAGAAAAAAATTGGTATTGATCTTGGACCATACCACTACATTGTGCTGCAATTTTTCTTCCTTGCTAGTGGAATATAAATCGATAAAAGGCAGCTGCCTTAGACGATGGCCAGATATGGTGCTGTCATTTCTATATTGTAAATCCAATGATAGCTGATCAAATCAGTGCCTCTCCTGTTCCAAACTTGACATGATTGAATTGTCAATAAAAAAGATTTTACAGTAAGGCAAGGAGAGCTGACAGTGTAAATGTCTGAAAACCCAATGAAGCTCACTATAAAATGAAACAATGAGGGAAGATATCATTTTATAATTTCCAATGGGAGAAAATATTTAGTGAATCCCAGCTGAAATTTAGAATAAGCATGGGATGCTTGTGGGGAGGTGGGAGGAGAGTAGGGATTTCAAGACAGTGCCCTTGCATTTGAATTTGGGGAAAAATCCGAAAGGCAAATTTGCAGATGCAAATTTTAGAAAACATGCATTGTGCTCACGGAGTTGTTTATGTACAGAAATGGTGCAGATACTCTCTACCTCCTCTCTCTTCGGTGATATGACCTAGTTGCTGGGAGGGAAAACAAAATACACATATCATTTCTCAGGATTCCTTCTGACTTCTGATAAGTGATTCAGGAAACCTGCCTTCTCAAAGTCGAGCAGTAGAACTCTAGTTCCAGTACAAGATGTCAGCTTTGTTTTGGCGAATGTTATAGAATTGGGCCAGAGAGAGCTGGTCCAGGGGCTTGCCTTGTGTATAGTGGAACCCTGATTCCCATCTCAGCCACCTCATATGGTCCACCAAGCACTGCCAGGGCTCACTTCTACGCAGAAACTGGAATAGCCCCTGAGTACCACTGGGACTCCCCCCCCCAACCCCGCCCACCCGAAACAGAAGTTTTAGAACTTTGTTAGAGAATGCACTTATCCTGGTATGTGGCCCTTCATAGTTAGCTAGGAAAGTAAGATTTTACCCCTTGAAACGGGAAGAAATCCTGCCAATTTTTTGAGAGACCTGATTAATCTATATGCAAATGAAAGAGCCTGGTACTTATTTGTATGTTGAACAGGGTAGCAAATCCCAGTGGGAGGGATCAGGCTAGGAACTGATAAAAAAAGAAGCCTGCTTCAATTAAAAGCTGCCAGGGGCAGCTTTGCAGGAACTTCTTGCCTCAGTAGTTGTTCTGGGGATGCCGGGGGCCTGATTAGGGAGAATTGTGTTTGGAATGTTCATCTGGAAGACTAGATTCTGAGCTTGGTGGTCTAGTTGGGGGAGGGCTTATTTTCTAGCTTTTATACTGTCGATAGGGTTCACATCTTCAAAATCATAACAGCTGCCCTTACTCCTACTGCAACCTGCTGTGTTACTGGCCACAGGCTGGTTCTTGTTGCAGAGAAAGTTCTTGCCGCTGTGTCTCTTGGGATTGCTTTTGGTGGGAGAAGGGGCTCGGTCCACGCCTAGCAGTGTGTTTCAGGGCTATCTCTGCTCCCCGGCTGTGCTCAGGAGAGCTGGGGATCTATCCCAGGTCATGAAAGAAGCAACTGCATGCAAGGTACGGACCTTATCTCCCGTACTCTCTCTGGCTTCCCTGGGAAGGATTATTTTACCGAGGAGTAAGAAGGATATTTTCTCCTGAATGTACTCTTGAGACAGTTCCAATATAATTCCCTCCCCCATACCCAAAATTCTGCTCTTGCCTATAAAGGCACAGGGGAGTACTAACCACTCTGTCTTGTGATTTGCTCTTTTGGTTGAGCTTCTCTAATCTTTCTCTCCCCTGCCCATGCCCCCCACACACACCTCACCTTCGCCCATGTTTCTTAGAACTGCTCGGTAGCCTCTTTCTTTGATTCTCTTTTGGTTTTGTTTGGAGGGCACACCTGGAAGTCTTCAGGAGTTGCTTCCACTGTGGTGGGTGCTAGGGATCAAACCCAGGCCTCCTACCTGCAGCATACATACTCTCCTGCCCAGTGAGCTATCCCTCAGGCCCTTGAGATTGAACCCGGGTTGGCCGCATGCAAGGCAAACACCCTACCCACTGTACTATCACTCCGGCCCCATCAGGCCCTTGATTTTATGAGGAGGGTTGTGTTGGGCCACATCCAGCTGTGCTCAGTGCCTCCTCCTGGCTCTGTGCTAAGGGATCACGCCTGGCTCTGAAGACCCTGTGGTATTCTGGGGATTAAACTCAGTTGGCTGTGAGAATGCAAGGGCATCCATGGGTCATGTCTTGTTATTTCTCTCATTCAGCTGACTTTCTTCTTCTCTTGCCCTGACAATGGGCTTTCTCGTGAAGATCAATCTGTGGCTATCAGGTTATTTATTTTTCAGCTAAGAATTTTTTACAAGCTAAGGACAGAGCTGTGTAAATGAAGTGTACTATTTTATGAAATTGTCACAAACTCCTTGGAAAGCCACAAACATTCATATCGTATCATGGGTGAGTACTGTCCAATCCGTCCATCTCCATCCCCACTTATCAGAACACTTTCCACATCGGTACATGAGGACTAGGGAATGGGAATGCAGAGGTCATTGGACACCCATAACAGAAACAACATTGTAGCTTCAGTTGGTTTAGATCACCAACTTCTCACACATTTCTTGTTGACTCCTCAGAGTCAACATAGCTAAATATCATGAGCCATCTCTTTCTGTTCTACCTCCCAACAAGCTAGTTCCTGCTCTTTCTGCCTTACCCACCTTTAGTTCATAGCATAGCTACTCTCCAAACCACCTTTTGCACCCCCACTATCGCCTCCAGTTCCCCAGTTCATTCCAATTGTCTCTATCGTTGATCTCTTCTGGGTTCTCCTGGGAATTTTCCTTATAGGATCCAGATTATTATCCAAATGTTATCGCTCTTAACTGGTATCCATGTTGCCTAAGCCTCTCTTTTATACTGATTTGGGTTTGTGTCATGAAAATAACCATCACCGAGGTTATGGTATTTCAGAACATAGTACTGATGAACAGAAGCATTGGATGAATCTGGATTCCGATCTCATTCTGCCCCATTTTTCTTCCTGTGTAATCCAAGTTGCTGAATGATGCTGGTCCTCATTCTCCCATTGGAAAAGAGGAGTCATGCTAGTAAATTCTGGATTTGTTGAGAAGATTAAATGAGATAATCCCTATAAGAAGCTTAGCACATTATTGGCACATTGTAACCTTTTAGAACAGAGCTATTATATCCTGCTAAAGAACCACAAAATGTTTCCTTAAAGCTTATCTCACAGCACATAAAGTCTGCCTGAATTTCCTGGGTTGTTAGAAACGGTTACTGCTTGGTTTGGGGGCCACACTTGGCCGTGCTCAGGCTTACTCTTGGCTCTGTTCTAACGGTGGGGTTCAGGGGACCATATAAGATGGTCTCTATGAGATGGTCAATCCCTTGTTGGGTGCATGCGAAGCAAGCACCTTTTTCCATATACTGTCTCTCCATCCCAAAGCATTACCTCTTGAACCTCATTTCACTCCCAGTACATAGTTCTCGCAATACCTAGCTCATTTCTAATATGGAACTTTAACTCCTGTTCTCTCCTCGTTCTGGAACTTTCTTTCAAGCTTCAGCTCCTGCATTTCACAGTTCCCCTGGTTATGGCCATTTTCTGAGTTGTTGTGCACTTTCAAATGGCCTATACTGCCCAGTTAGCACTTTCTAACACACTCAGATTGTCTGCCTGGGTTTATAGTGTTGCAAAAATATGAAGCCATTCACCTGATTACTGCTTGTGCACTGATCATGTCATTTTTTATGACTTTTCTATTTAAAACCTTGTGGACAGGGAGTAGGTCTTGCCATTATTTTCTGATGCATGACTTGAAGAGTTTTTAGCTGCCACGTAATTATGGGGTATATTTGTTGGTCGTTTCATCCAAGTATCAATGTTTTGGAGGCAAAAGATTCAGTATTCAAAACTTGCCACAGGAATGGACTCTCAGTGAACTTCAAGTATTTTGGAATCAAGTGACCAGCTGGGTAGCATTGAGGAAAGCTACCTCCATCTGAGGGTGCCTTGTTTTCCTTCATTCCTAGAAACATTTGGTTAAATAAGAGTGTCAGGCTTCTAACGCTGACCTTCCAGGACTGTGGGTCTGGGATATAACTGAAAAATCTACTCCAGAATCCTTTCCCAGCATTCCTCTTTCATTGCCTGGCTTTCTGGGATTTTGACAGACTGGAGCATCTCAAACAAGGCTTACGTGCTGTCCATAATTGAAACTGTTTGTCTCTCCTAGTGAGCAGACAAGCCTCAGTTTAGGAAACCACATCAGCAGATTTCAATCCAGGGTGGGGAACTGTTTCTGACAAGGAGGCCCACAAAGTATGTGTGCTTTAGAGAAAAGGGAAAACTGAGTAAACAAATACTCCCTTTGCTGAAGGAGGATGTGGCTTGAAAATCATATTATAGAGGAGGTATCCCGGCGTGTCCTGGCAAACCAGCCAAAAATATGATCTGGTTTCTCTTAGCATGGGGTAGCTCACGCCGCCAACTGACATATTTCTCCAGTGACCTCTCCATCAGAAAATGTCCCCGAAAAGCACAGCTGTCTGTTCCCCATGCTCCCAGCCTCATTTGTTACCCTAACAGTCTGCAAGATGCCATTCTGCAGATGTTTCTTTAGCATGCCTGGGTGCAAGGGCATTTTAGGCTTTTATTTCGCGGGGGAGGGGGCATTATGGCCCTTTGTATAGTCGAACCACTCCTGGGACTCAGCGGTGGCTTGCATATGATTTAAACCACCTGTACCTGAGAAACTCACGTACTGCTTCTCCAGTGATTCCAAGTTCCTAGGTCTGGACTGACATGGAGTTGAGGGTTCCTTACTCAGGATGTTCCAGTGAACTGAGAGGAATAGAAAAACATTTGCATGCCTTCCAGAATTTTAACTAACCGGAGCGCTATCTGCTGACGGGTGTTCCGTGCACCGCTAACTCCAAACCCTCACTCATTATGCATACTCATCAGGAATGTCACCTGATGTTCCTCCATCTAATGGGTAGCTCTGCGCCACACTTCTTTCCTTTGGCATCAGAGTTATTGACATAATATTGACATTCACGGGCAAGCTGGTTTGCTAATGTGGGTTGGAGAACCACCACGCTTTTTATTTTTATTTTATTTTAATTTCCCTGTCCAGACTTTACCTATACTTTCAGAAAACCTGAATGCGTCATTAATACTTAATGCTGCATATAGTGTTTCCACCAATAGTCTGTTCCCCAGAGCTTAGTCCTCAGAGTACATAGGACAAGGTAATTAGGTCTATTGATCTTTGCTACAGCCAGTTATCGGAATGGCGATCAACTTTATAAGGAAGATGTAGATATTCATTTTAGCTAAGGAGCACCGACAGATCTTGCCTCTTGATTATCATTTGCCCGAAGGGAGGCCTGGCTCGGTAGCTACCTGGAAAGAGCTTGTAACCTGAAAACTCTCTTCCAGGGCTGGTGTCACAGGAGATCAAGGGTTCCAGGAAAAGGGAAACCAGATAATCAAGTAGATTTGGTTCATGGGTGCTTTTCTTTTTAATTTTTTAATTTTTAAAATTTTTATTAGTAAATCACCGTGAAGTACAGTTACAAACTTATGAACTTTAATGTTTGTATTTGGTTTACATCCCTCCAGCAGTGCCCATTCTCCTCCACCAATGTTCCCAGTATCCCTCCCACCACCCCACCCCCAACCCCCACCACCCCACCCTGCCTCTGTGGCAGGGCATTCCCTTTTGTTCTCTCTCCTGTTGGATGTTGTAGTTTGCAATATAGGTGTTGAGTGGCCATCATGTTCGGTCTAAAATCTATTTTTGGTACTCAGCTTTCAAGCTCACGGGGTGCCTTCCTTGAAGTTCAAATCTTGGGCACCCAGGCTCTCTATCCTGCCTTTAAGTTCTCTTCTAGCAAACTCAGTAGTTGCTCAGGACGTGGAGCTTGCAGAGCAGGTCAAGGAATAGCTTGTGGCTGAAGATTTCTTTGGCAGATGGCTTTGCCGATGCTGTTGGAACTGAGCGAAGGAGACAAACGGCTCCCCAGAGACCCAAGAGCCTGAGTAGGAATGTTGCTTGGATTATCTGGTGTGTAATTTCTTTTTCATTTCTGTTTCCTTTTGGATTGGGGGCCACACCTGGTGTGCTCAGGGCCTACTCCTGGCCCTGGGCTCAGGGATCAGTGCTGGAGAGGATCAGGGGACCATAGAATGTTCCAGGGACCAAACCCAGGTCAGCCATGTGCAAGGCCAGTGGCCAAGCTGCTGGACTCTCTCTCCAGCCCCACTCCTACTTTTGTTTCTTGCAGTGTGTAAGTTTCCTTTTTTTCTTTTTGGGTCACACCTGGCAATGCACAGGGGTTACTCCTGGCTCTGCACTCAGGAATTACTCCTGGCGGTGCTCAGGGGACCATATGGGATGCTGGGAATCGAACCTGGGTCGGCCGTGTGCGAGGCAAACACCCTACCCGCTGTGCTATCGCTCCAGCCCTATGTTGTATATGTTTTTAAGGCAAAGAATCTGAGCTCCCTGAAGGAAGTGTCAGAGAGGGCTTTGGATATCTTAGATATCTTGCCCAAGATCCTAGGTTTCTTGCTTCCTTCCATGTAGATTCTGGGAAGCTCTTCTCACATGGTTTTCTCAAGAGAGGGAAGCGCAAGCAATCAGAGACTCTGGGATTGTGGAACAGTCAGTTGTGTTATTTCTCTGGTAGAGTTGGGGGTAAGGGATAGAGTGTGGAGGAATGGCAGTCATACACCAATGAGGGGAGAAATGGTCTCACAGATACCCCCGGTGAGTCACAGGCCGCTTGATCAATGGCCAGTCAGGCTAGGAAGATCTGGGCTGAGGTCTCTTTCTCTCCTTGACCCGCATCGCACTCCACCCTCAATTTCTTGTCTGTCAGAAATCATGAGTACTGGTTGTCAGACCCATCATTTATCTGTATACAGAGATTTTTGCTATCCAGATTGATCTGAGTCTTTTTGCGGCTTTTTTGGTCCCACCCAGCAATGCTCAGGTCCCACTCTGGGCTCTGAACTCAGGAATTACTCCTGGTGGTGCTCAGGGGTCCATATGGGTTGTCGGGGATTGAACCCAGATCAGCCACGTGCAAGGCAAATGCCCTACCTGCTGTACCTGCTGTACTATCACTCTGGCCCCTTGTCTGAGTCTTAATTTTAACGAATTTTTGTTTCTAAGATGGCTTTGGGATTGAGAGAGATGAGGAGAGGAAGCAAGAGGGGTGAAAAACAAAAGTGAACAAGAAAGAAAAGGCAAGATGTAGTCACCTGGCTAGAGAGGTCACATCCAGAGTTGCTTACTCTGTGCTCAGAATCACCCCTGTATGTGCTCTGGGAACCATCTGTACTGCTGTGAATTAAACCTGGGTCAGTTATGTACAAGGCGAGAACCTTATTCACTGTAGTATCACTTCCACCCCGGGTAGTTTAGAAATTGAAATTGTATGCTATTTCTTAACCATAAGTGTCAAAATTAGTTTTTTTTAAGGGGGGTGTTTTATTTGGAGCTCCATCTGGCTGTGCTAAGGGCTTCCTCTTAGGTCTGAGTTCAAGGATCACTCCCAGCATGGCTCAGGGGACCCTATTAGGTTCCTGGGATTGTGTGCCAGGGCAAGAGCAGTAATTACCCAGTATGCTATTTCTCCAGTGCGTTGAAATAGTTTTATATGCTAGAGTCCCTTGAGACATGCTCCACTCTGCTTTTAGCTTGAAAACAAAAAACAAAATGGGAATAATGAGATTCTAACGAGAGTTCAATAAGATTATATCCAAATAACCTAAATGTTGCAATTTTACGTGGTTCATTCCCTGCAGCTCCAGGCCTTTAGAACCGCTCACCTTTTTTTTTTTTCTTTTTGGGTCACACCTGGTGATGCGCAGGGGTTAGTCCTGGCTCATGTACTCAGGAATCACTCCTGGCGGTGCTCAGGGTGCTGGGAATCAAACCCGGGTCGGCTGTGTGCAAGGCAAATGCTCTACCCGCTGTGCTATCGCTTCCGTCCCAGAACCGCTCACCTTTTTAACCCTAGCAAAAGAAGATTGGGCTCTCTCGTCACAATTTCTCACCAAGTCCGTTTTACTCATTTGGCTTCTTGCTCTTACTTTATGGCAGGCGTACATTTTAAGTAGGTCTAGATACTCACTGCAGGATATCTTTTAGATAGCCTCAATATTAAAGAAGTTCTTTAAGCTTTCAGTTCTCAAAACAAGTTTAGACTAGCACCCAGAACTCTGTGATTAGCTGGGTGGGAATTGTTTGTGGACACCGGAGGGCAGATTTTGGCCTACATGAGCAAATTTGTTGATTTTTGTGTGTGTGTGTGGGGTGGGTGGGTGGGTGGGTATGTGTCTTCAGAATAGCTTAGTTTTAAGAATTAGACCCATTTTTTCCCCATTTCACTTATTGAACTTCACCTTCACTGAATGATGTTGGCTGAGGAAAGGGAGTGAGTCACAGGTAAACAGCAGTATCAGTGCCCATTCAGCAGAATATAACTGTCTCTCTATGCAACAGAAATTTTTAAATGGAGTGAATTACATAGGAGACTTTCCCGTATAATTAGTTCTAAAGAACAAAGCGAAAAAGAAACTATCATGAGATTCTCTTAGTACAGTGCTGTTGTCCTTTGAGCCAAAGAGGTGAAACTCAACTTCACACACCTTCCTGCAACTTCAAACCTGTGTATTTTTATTTCCCTGATTATATCCTCCTGCTCTTCCTTCCCTTCTCTCTCTTTCTCATCCTTCCTTCCTCTCAGAAGAAAGCTCTGTAATTTGAAGTTTGTTAGCTTGAGATCTGTAATTAGCTCGCACAGTGCACCAAAGTACAATGGCTTACATTTTCAAATGACTCACAGCTAGATTGTGATATCAGTGTCCAAATAGGGATACATTTTTGAGGGACAGGAAGTACTCAAAGTAATCAACAGGTGAGCTGATTTATTTATTAGGTTTTTACTGAGACTAAGAATGTGACTAGGAACTAAGGAGTGAATGGAAAGGTAGAGTTAACGATCAACTTGTCAGTGTATTCTGAACATATCTCCACCTAAACATATGTCCTGCCTTTGTACTTGGGAATTCCTGATGCTTACGATTATTTTTGGTTTTGTTTTGTTTTTTTGTGGGGAGACACTTAGTGGTCCTCAAGGTTTACTCCTGGCTCTGCACTTAGGGAAAATGCCTGATGGACTCGGGGAACTTTATGTGGTATTCGGGATGCAAACTGGGTTGGCAGCATGCAAGGCAAGTGCCTTACCCATTGTCCTATTACTTTGGCCCCAGAGGAATATTTTCTTTAATTGTGTATGATGTTTCATTTAATTGGGGTGTCAGATAGGAATAACTAACAATAGTCTCATTGTATTAGCATTGAGTGTACAACACAATTCAATTTTAGTACAGATAGCAAAAAAATGACTACAATAAATATGGTTAATATGTGTTCTGTACATAAGTATAAACATTGAGTTTTTTGTAAGAAGGACTTTTAAAGATCTTTTTTAGCAACTTTCCAATATGTAATGTAGTACTGCTAACTATGGTCACCAGACTGTATCTGCTTTTATAGTTCTTGTTACATGCTGAGCATTTATTTAAATGCATCATCTCATTTAATTCTCTCAATAAGCTTGTGAAGGCATGGGATCTGGCCTAAGTGAATATAATCAAGCAGTGGAACTAGAATTGAAATATAGACGGGTCTGATTCCAAAGCCCCAATCTCTTTTTGTTCTTCTCCACTGATTCCAAACACAAACGATTCTGAGTTTTTCTCCTTTCAGATCTTGGAGCATATAGGGACCAGGCATATTTCCCCACTGGCCTCAGTCTTCATGTATTTAATTCCATCTGACCCCAAAGGCTGTCAAGGAATTTTTCTATTTACATAGCATTCTAAGCTTTGATTTGTATTTGGGGATTGGACCACTCTTCTCCCATTTTCTTTCTCCAACACATATGGATGACTGAGAAAATCAAACTGGCATTTGAGACTAAGAAGGAAAGACAGAGAAAGTGTTGAATTTCTCCCTGTATCCAGGGCATGGTTCTCATTAAGTTCTTTGCCTTTCTTACGAGGAACCACCCCGTGGTCCTGGCTAATGTTTAATTTTGTTTCATGTCAACTTATTCTTCTGATACTCAGAATCCTTTTGTGATTGTTACATAGTAGCATATCCCAGTGCTGCCAATGACACTGTTTTGTCTTGGCTTTCAGCACTTGGCTAGTATCAAATTGTTAATAGAGTTGCTTTCTGTGTGTTCTGCTCCAGGTGGTACTCTGCATTTCATCCTTCAACCACTTCCCTTTCCTTCACTCCAAACCATCAGGTTGTAACTCTGATACACTTACCCAGGTATGCAACTTCCTCTGAGAGGCACTGCTCCACAATTTCCGCAGCACCCATCAAATCTAATGATATTTGGCTTTTGTCAACTTAATTTTGTCTCTTGTTTCCAGAACTCGGGCATTTTTCCAGCCGTGCCGTCATTCTTATGTTGTAATTGAGTATAGGGAATTAAGTACCGTGAGGTGGGAAGGCAGAGTTCACTGGTGATTACAGTCACAGATAAGCTGTCTTGCGTCCAACTCTAACTTTGACCTAGAACTTGACCTTATATTTCTCTCTGCACAAATCTTAGGCTGCCTTTGCTCCGTTTTGCTAGTCCTGTTCTTTTCCAGGACACAGATCAAGTTAGTATTTTTTATCAGGCTGGAGAGAGCCTGTTTTGTGATGCCGACACAATTTCTCTTGTGTGTCTGATTTTGGGGTTTTTTCCTTTCCTATTTCCATTTGGTCCACATGATTAAATCATAGATCAGATCATTCAACAAAGAAACTGGTTAAGCTCTATTCTCCTATATTCAGCACAACTCAGGACTAATTTCAACTCTGATGTGCTTGCTTCTGTGTAATCTGGTGCATAAACAGTCTCTCTGCAAACCTGATGAGGGAACTTTCCTCTTCTGACTCCTCACTGACACTGTAATCAGGACCTATTTTAAATGGACACAATATAGTACCTAATGGTAATATTCCATGCCCGCATACAGATGATATAATAAGCCTATTAGAATTTCGTAAGTAGAGCAAGATATTTCCTAGGGTCCATTCTTTTTCAAAAAACAAAACCAAAAAAAATGTATAGAGCGTGAAGGAAAAGGAAAACACAGGCTGATTATGGAGGATAATTGATTGTTAATTACCTGCTTTTAAAATATATATGTATATTAAAGAACTAGATAGGCTTATAGTTGGTAGCAAGTTACAGTTTTGAAGACATGCAAGGGATCTTGGCAGAGGTCTATTTTTTTTGTATCAAGAAAAACAATGTGAAATCAGACTGAAAGAAGGAACAAATTGAAAAGGAGCATTGAGGGTTTCGGTGTTCTGGCCTTTGTGCACATGAAGTGCCCCTGAGACATTCGGAGTCCTTGTCTCCGGAACCAGGCGAGGGCTGGAGAAAACTCCTCCGGAGCAGATACCTACCTGTCTGGAGGAACTGATCCAGATGGTTGGCCAATGCAGATTCCTTGGTTTTGCCCTTGGAGCTGCTTGAATGAGTTGTTCCCCCTCTCCCAGTTTTTACTTAACAAGCTCCCCAGGCTACTCTGTCCTGCAGCGGGCTCAGGATTTGACTGTTGCTCTGTTGCCTCCAAGGGGGATCATAAAATGTGAAAGATGCCTCTCCTCTCATTTCTAAAGAGGGTCTTTCCAAAGCAAAGCAAGCTTTGGAGAGGGATTTTAAGGAAATATGTATGTGTGCTCCAGAGACAGTGGAACTGTTTCCACTGCAGCCCTGGGTTCCATTTGCTTGTCCCTTTTAAAAGGAAGGACATTATTCGGGTAGACTTCAGAAGGGCTTCATGTTTACATCTCTTCCAAGGGGACATGATGCAAAGGGCACTTGATAAACATTAATGTAGCGCTGTAGCGCTGTAGCACTGTCATTTTGTTGGTGAGTCTCAGGTTCTGCAGTGTCAGGGACCATTAGAGCCAACCCAGCAGTGCTCTGAAGTTTTCTGGTCTGTACTCTGTGATGCTTAAGACCAGGGTCACCTGGAGCCAGGGATTAGAACGAGTTGCTTAGGTCCTAATGCTTATACTCTCTCCCCAGCCCCTGGGCTACTTCTCTAATGTGAAATCTATAGAATAGACCTAGCAACTCTTAAGCGCTTCCTCCCTAAATATCCTGGTCTACATTTTTTAAAATAAAATGTAGAACCCTAGAGCTATGCAAATCATATCTAACACACAGATAAATTTGTTCTTTCCCATAGTATAAGGAAAATGATAATTCTGGACCAAAACACATTTGAATTTGGTATAGATGCTAAGCCATGTCTGAGACCAGTGTTTAGACATTTTCCTCTAGTGGCGATTAGACCTCGACCACAGGGCTTTGTGAATCATTTGTAATCTAGCCTTTCTTCCCCTGCCATATTTGATCATTTCTTGGGAGAAAGAAGGTGCCATTTTTTTTAGGTTTTAAAAGCCAACACAATCAAATAGAAGCCCCCGAGAAGCAAAGAATCTAAAAGCCTAAGAAGAGGAATATTTTGACCCAGACTAAGAAACTTGGACATGCCCACTGGTCTGAATTCTTGAGTGAGGAATAAGACAAATCACTTCAACTTTGGTTATCAACTTACTCCAATATTTCTCTTTGGCTGAGCTCTTCTAGAGTTGTCTTTTACTTGAAATTTATTTATTTTTTTGGTTGTGACCTTGCATTTTTTTGCACATCTTCAAGTCCTTTTGGTTCATTTTCTCTCTCTGCTTATGTAGATTGATGTTTCCCAGTGGACCTAAGCACATTCCCTCTTCTCGAGCAAGAATGCTCATTAGATGAGAAACTTGGAAGGATTTCTGAGCCATGGATCTCTCACTCATGTGTCATGTATAGATGGTTTCTATTGATAAAATATAATTGTCGCCTTGGGGGGAGGAGGAATTTTCAGAACATTTTTCTGTGTGTTAGCCACGTCTTACACTATTCCTGTGAGATAGAGGTGGGGGCCATATTATAAAGTCACTGTTTTAGAGACCAGAGACCAAAGCTTGATCCAGGATCCTGGCTTTCAATCTTCTTGTAGCACTGCGAAGAGGAATGAAGAATAAGAGAATATATATGTGTGGGGATTTGAAACAGTTTTGCAAATCTGAAATCATGGGATCATCATCATTATCAGTTTGCCTTTGTGGTGAACATTATTATGCTCAATCTCAGGAATCACAAAGTTCTTCCAAGATTGTTTGCAGGCTTGGCTGAGTCACAGGCTTGGTCCTTAATAGATCATGTTGCTTTGCATAGACCACCGTCTTCTACAATTTACCTTCTATTAATGGATGGTGGTGTGTATATCTATATTAACTAGAGCTCATTGAAATCTCATTGATAGAGGGCTTTTGCACTGAGCAGTGTGTTAATTTTGTATAACCAGCTTTGAGATACAGAACGCTTCATCCCATGAAATTCTGTGTCCAGCCCATCTGCAAGTTAATTATTTTGTCTGCGTGTCCTATTTGTATTGACGGTGACATTAGGGGAGAGGTTATAAGGCTTGGAATTGATTATTAAGAGCATTAGAGTTATAATTAAGTGTGTTGTGAATGGCCAAAAGAGAGAGAGATGTCAGCAAGGGCTTTTTATTCCCTCTGGACTCATTTTCTGTGTTTTAGTTGCATTCTCTCCCTATCTTTAAGCATGTGTGTGTGCTCCTCCACACAGCTCCTCCACTAGATGGTTAATTCATTCATGTGCAATTAAACTTAGAATGCAGACTTCATGGAGACAACACATAAAAAACAAAAGCTTAAGAGACCTATTAGTTAAGTTCATCCGAGTGCCTGAGGTATAGAGTCTTTACAGCCTTGACGAAGTGTATCTCTAAGTGTTCTTTGTTTAACTGCGATGTGCTAATACATGTTGTGTTGTATTTTAGTGTTCTTGACCTTTTAATTAAAATCCCTTGACATGAAAGCTTCAAGGGATGACTGAGATTGAGTTGAAGTTACCAAAGATTAGTATTTGTGAAGGTAATGACAGTTTTCCTGACGGTTTGTTAAAGGCATGCATGCTATTTCTCTCTTCGAAGGGAGGGTGAGAAATGTTTTTCCCTGCATGATTTCATAAAATGGTGCTAGACGTTATATGGCTTTATTGAACTCCAGAGCCGAAAGATGCTTACATTTCTTCTAAGCAGAAAGATGTATCAACACATGTTGCCAGTACATCCTGATGAAAAATCAGACCCTTAAATCTCCATACATTTTATGGGCAGTGGGTGGGGTGGGAATTTCCAGACCACACTGGACAATGTTGAGGGGCTTCTTCTCTGGATCTGTTCTGAGCAGTGACCATCCCTTGTAGTGCTTGGGGGTCTATATGCTTTACCTGTGCCTTAACCCCTGTAGTTGGCCCTTAGACTTCTATCGTCTAACATAGAAAGGAAACGAACAATATCTCCATTGCTTGGAACATTCTCCATGAACTTGTCCTCGAAGAAGAAATATGTATTTCCAAAAGCATCTCTGTTTGGGGAAAAAGTCTAGGATTACCTCTGTTATTAGATGGCAGCTTCTGATGGCACACTCTCAATAGTAGTATGTCTGTCTTTTCAGGTCAAAACAACCCCCGGTTGGTAAACTCTGAAATAGTCCTTAAAATAAATATTCAGAATTCTTTATTCCACATGTCTTACTTCCTTACCTGTCTTACTTCCAGCTTTGGATTACTAGTGCTCAGGTCACTTAGTTCAAGTTCTATGGTGGTTCTTGTTGATTGAGTCAGTTGCTTGTTAAGAAAAGTGTTACGCACAGAGCACAGGTTCTTCAGAAGAGCCGTGCATGGCAGAGCCTTCACACACACAATCTCGTGGGGCCAGTGTGGACCTTGCAGGTCTTTTCACATCATCTTCAAACATGTTTGCCTTCAGGATGGTGGAGGAAGCTGTTGGCAGTGTGGAACAGTTCTTGGCACAACCTTTGTTCCTTTTTCTTGTCCAAATTTTTGCCTTGAGTAGCTTTATAAATGAAATGTGTTTAAAATTCACCCATATATAAATGTCTTGAATTTCTAAAAAAAAAAAACAAAAAAAAACAAAAAAAAAACAAACAAAAAAAAGAAAAGTGTTACGCAGCAGTAAACATCAAATAAGGTCAGTGGTGGATTCATGTTAGCTTAGACTGTTTTAAAGAACTCCCTAGAGGCCTTGAAATCAATGTCTTTGCTTTCTTGTCAAATGACTATTTAGGGAGCTGGGGTAATGGTACAGAGTTTAGGGTCCTTGCCTTGCATGCAGCTGACCTGTATTCCATACCTGGCATCTCATATAGTCCCCTGAGCACCACCAGGGGTTATCCTAAGCACAGAACCAGGAGCATCGAGCACCACTGTGTGTGGCCCCCAAACCAAAATAAAATGGCCATGTTGCCATTCCACTAGGAAAGACTTCACTTTGATTTGAGAGTTTTCCTCTTTGACAGTGGTGGTCTTAGTATATGGTTCTCTTTTAGTTTTGACAAATTTTAAGGATTTCTGCTGACTTGTTCAGTTATCAGTAGGGCTCTTGCTGCCGGCCACAGCTCTGATTGTTGTCTCTAGACAGTCTTTTTGGAATGCACTTAGGAGATTTTCCATGTTGGTTATTTAAGTCTGTAGTTCATTCTGTTCGTTTTCAAGATCATTAGCTGGTGATATTTTTTCTTTGGCTCATTTCTTGTTTAAAAAACAAATGACCCCCACCCTGCAAAGAGAGTTCAGAACAAAAGGAGCAAATGTCTTGAGACACCGTTAATAAGCCTATTTCCAAGTTGTGTGTATTTGTTGGTTACAAGGCCGTGGGACTTGGAATTCTTTGCTCAGCCCTGAGCAATGTGAATGCTCTGATTTGTAATCAATCTCTCCTATCAGGGCTTGTCTGATAGTTATAAAATATTGCCTGTGCTCTGTGTCAAGGAAATGAACATTTCTGCAGTACACTCAGTAAAGTTCTTTGGCTTTTGGGAATGTTCAGATGGCGGAGGAGGTCAGATAAAGCCAAAATAGCCTCCCAGTCATACTAATTGCATCATTATTTCTTATCAGGTCCAAATATACAGAATTTGAACCTTTGGGGTATAACCAAGCCTACTTTATTATTTTTTCATCGTTGAAAAAAATGGATTTATCAGTCTTGTCCATATTAGCAATTTCAGACATATAGCTTAACACTCCCTTCTGTGTATGGAGTTGCCGTGACACCCACCAGCAAAGTTCCAGTGCCCCCTTGTCCTGACCACAAAGGCCCTCTGCTCATTCCTCTCACCCACTTCCCTTTTGCCTGTCATAACCACCATTCTTTGCACCCCGACTCTTTGTTCAGTTAGCATTTGACTGATTTCTCTTTTTTCTGTTTCTATTTTTTGGCTTTTTGGGGTCACAGCCACCAGTGATCTGTGTCTCGTGTGATAGAGGCGAGTGGAGTCGATATGCTTAAACACTTCTAATTTATTGAATAACAATTTATACAATCAGTTTCATCACTAAAATCATATACACAAGTAAGCAAATCCAACTGAGAACATTCGTGGAACTAGTACAATATTCCAAATCACATCCTCACTCTAGCTGGCTGAAGCCACAGCCCAGGTGTTCTTAATGTGATGTGTCTTAGGCGTCCCATGAGCTCTGCAGTCTCAGCTCAGGGTCGTCTGGTCCACCGGATGTGAGGTTGGCAGAGAGATGGAGGATGTCAGTAGCGCCATCCCTCAGACAGGTTGGAGACAGGTTGGACAGAGTCGGTGACAAGGTGGAGATCCAGAAGTTCACGACAGGTGCCAAGTTTGTTGGAGCTAGCGAGGAGATCCAGAGCTTCCGTCCGTGTCTGACAGGGGCTGTCAGAAGCCTGCCATTTAAGGGCCCACTGACCAATCAGTTTGGATTGTCAGCAATTGAATTGGCCAGTCTGAGTTCAAGACGATGGGAAGTATCTGCCACACATTGATAACCAGATGTGTCAGGCCCAGGGTTTGCATCTGGTCATCAGTGGCTTTGTAAGCAACTTACTAGCTAACTATAACACAGAATTAAAGTTCGCTAAATGGTGCAACTTTTGTTCACACAGAATGGAGCACCTTCTGTTCATAACAATCAAGGGTTATTCCAGCTCTGCACTCAGGAATTACTCCTGGCAGTGTATAGGTGACCATATGGGATGGTGATGATTGAACCTGGGTTGGCCAACTGCAAGGCAAATGCCCTACCCACTCTAGCCCATGATTGATTTCTTTAAAAACTTGTGTTCATGTTTAGATTCAAATGGTCACTATAGAGTTGACATGTGGTTTGTATGTACAGTTACTACACCTTTGCCATCACCAAACTGTTCACGACTCCTGCCCACACTATCCCTATGACCTTGACTCCTTTGGATAGGGGGGGATGGTGCCACACCTGGTAGTTCTGTCTTACTCCTTGACTCTGTGCTCCAGGGTCACTCTTGGTCGGGCTCAGGAGACCATAGGTGGTACCAGGGATGAAACCTGGAGGTGCTGTGTGCAATCTTCTTAATTTTTGACTTGTACATTTTTGTTTCAGTCTAGAGCTAAAGGTTTCCTGAAGCTTCTCAGAGGTTTAACACACCTGGCAAGCTACCGAGAGAGTATCCCACCCACACGGCATAGCCTGGCAAGCTACCCATGGCGTATTCGATACGCCAAAAACTGTAATAACAAGTCTCACAATGGAGACATTACTGGTGCCTACTCAAGTAAATCGATGAACAACAGGATGACAGTGCTACAGTGCTATTTGGGGTGGGGTAGGGGGAATTTGAGGCCACATCTGGCAGCGCTCATGGCTTATACCTCGCTCTGTGCTCAGAGATCATTCCTTATGATATTCAGGAAACCCTTATGGGGTGCCAGGAATCAAATCCAGGTTGCCTGTATTCAACCAAGGACCTTCTCATTGTACCATCTCCCCAGTGCCAGAAGAGTGATTTTACATCTATCTTTTAAATTTAAATTTTGCACATGAGTGATTTTGAAATTTTATTTATTTTGAGATTGTCACCCTCACCTAACAGTGATCAAGACTTAATCCTGGCTCTGTACTCAGGAATCAGTCCTGATGGTGTGGGGGGACGGGACATATGGGATGCCGGCGATCAAAACAAGGTCTGCCACATTCAAGGCACGCGCCCTACCCATTGTACTATCTCTCTGGCCCCAAGAGGAGTGAGAATTAAAGGATGAAGGTGAGGGGGGAGGGTTGTCTTTCAAGTCAAGTATTTATCATAGTTCCAGCAGCTCCAGCGAGAGTTGAACTGCTGTTTGCAGAACTCATCCTTGCATATTACTTTATTCGAAGGGAGAAGCAGTCTGGGGAATGTTGTGCTTTATTCATAAAAGGCAAAGACGTTATATGGAACAACTAAGCTCCCCAAAACAAGCACATGAGACTCAAAGGGTCATGCACAAAACCCAGTAGTCTTGGGGTTGACTGTTGGAGAACTCTCCCATCTCCCGGGCAGACCCATAGAATTGGCTTTGGGAACCAGGCTTTCTTGTGAACAGACTCCTGACATCTGCCCACACAGCACCTCATCTGTTTGCAGCCTGTTCTTCCATCGAAGCAAAGCTGCTTTGCTCTATTAATTTTACTCAAGGAACTGCAAATGAAGTTTCAACTCTTAATGTATGGCTGGGCTCCAGTTGCATTTCAAATTGACCTTTCTTTACTTGTGCTCGAGAAACCATTATAAAATGGGATTTCTTGACATTTGACAAACTTACTCTACTGAGAAAAGATCAGCCAGCTTGAGATGTAGAAAACATACTAGAATTTTTTTTGCGCGAGAGAGGTTTTTCTCTCCCCCCCCTTAATATCTGTGGGTGCATTGAAAGTCCGTCTATGAGAAGTCAATTAGACTCAATTTTTGTTTTGGTAATCCAGATACAAAAATGAAGACACTTACTTAGTTCCTAGTCTAGAAGGAGATTCTGGGAAGCGGGGGCTGGTGAGCAGAACAAATCCTAGGTGGAGAAGAGGAATAGCTTCGTTTTGTGAGCATAATAGCAGGTTTGCATAAGCATGGCTGAAGGTAATCTTTAGGAGAGGAGGCCACTCAGTGATTTCTCCCTGGACTTCCTATAGGTTTGGCAGTATAGAAATTCCCATTTGTACAATAGACGTGAATGTGTCTTTGAGTTCCAAATTGAGGTGGGGAAATAGACGATTGGGACATCTGATTACAGCCCGGTCCATCTGACTATCATTAAGAACTTGGACTTCTAACTCAAAGCTCAGGGGTAAGACCCGAAGGAGCAGCCACAAAGCAATCCAGGACTGGAGTGCTGGCCAGGAAAGCAAGACAGGAACTCAGTCAGGCAAGATAGAGTGTCAAGACAGGCGCGGAATTGCTGGAACCGACTGAGGTCTATAAATCAAAAGGAGTTACCCAAGGCCCAGTTATTGCAAATGGGGTAAAAAGTCAGAGCAGAACTCGAAGCCCACAGAGACCTGATGTTCCGTGCTGTGCTTCCTGGTGCACTGAGCCGAGGTCGGCCTGGCCGAGGAGGGGCGGTTCTGAGGAGACTCAGAAGATAGTGGTGATAAATTGAGTTAATTTAACTGTGAAGGCGAAGCTAAAAAGTGTTATGATTTCTCAAAGACGGCAAAAAGAACAAGTTATCTCTGACAGTTTACAAATCGTACCACTTAAGCTGTTGGTGAATTTGAAAAAAAAAATGTGGCCTCAAAAATCCTCATTTGAGTGGTGACTCCCCAAGTAATTGAAGCAGTGCCTGTTAGAGAAAGCTCATTTAAATAAGCGCTGGAGTGAGCTGAAGGAAATAGTGAAGGTGCCTGGGTTGGAGACAGTTGCCTTTGAAGTCATTTCTGTCTTGCATCTCAAATAAGGAATCCCCAATTCCTAATTATCGGGCTTTCACTTAAAAGGATGCAGCTTCATCCCATTTACCCCCTTGCTGGGTATTGGGAAGGTTCAACTTATTAGTACATTTCTCTCTTCAGGCACATTCAGGCCTTTGTTAGACATGTGGAAAGTCATATTTTTAAACGGTGGGACTTTCAAAAACTGTGCCAGCTGAGATTTGAATTTGTACTTGAGCATAAAGAAATGACATTTTTGTGGCTCTGTGTCAAAAAATGGCTCATCGTGCCTTTTTCATTTCAAAGACAAAAATCTAAATTACCGATAAAGCAAATGTTGAAAAATGGCCTTGCACACAAGCGCCCCCCCTCCCAGAACTTTTTGCTCCTTGGAATGTTCTGGAATCCACTCAACAGATGCTGATTGTTTACTGCAAGATGCGGATGAGACCAGTCTACCTTTTTTTTTTTTTTGTAATTCCATAGTCGTTCAGGGAAGTGGAGTCATTTTCTGGCTCGGATTCTGCAGTTTTGAAAAGTTCAGATAATTTATATGACTTGTAATAGAACCTTTTAAAAACATATTTTAAATCCATAAGTATTTTGATACATACACAAGATAGTAAACTTGCTTTGCTGTGGGTTTTTTTTTCTCTTTTGAAGATTTGAATGAAAAATTACACTTCCCCTGGATCGTTTTCATGACAATCTATCTTATCGGACCTCAGCCAGGTTGTTCGGAATTGGAGCTGGAAATTTTCTCCTGTCTCACCCCACCTTGACCAGGCAATGCAACATGAATGTGGAATTGGGACCATGTGTGACCTTTATCCATTTATTTAATATCTAATCCGAGTAAAGCGTAAGTGGACCACGACCACATTACGTGAATCATCATGAACTTGGCTTGTGACAGGCCATGAAAGATAGCCTTTCCAAAGGACAGTGTTCCCGAGGAAGAGAGTAAAAAATTTTTTTAAATCGTTTTTCCCTGCTTTTGATTCTAGCAGTTGTTTTCTGGTTGGGAGAACCATCTGTGTCTTTGCTGCTAACTTTCTGAAAACATTCGGTGCTCCACACATCATTTTCTCTTCAGTTGGCATATTTCAGGCTGAAACCGCCACTCTGTTGACTGTTGATACAGAGCTTGGTTCAGTTAAACAAATACTTATTAAACGGCCCGTTCTGTGTCAGGCTCTGTGGTAAATACTGAGCATTTGTATACAAAGATGAGAGTGACACAGCTTGTATCCTCTCAGGTTCGCAGTCCAGTGGGGATGAGAAATAGATAAATCGATATTTACAATAAATTATGAGAGATCCGGATGGAGAAGTACACAGTATATTTGGAGAGCCAATATGGATACATGGTTTATGCCTCTTAAAAATCTGTTCTTCTTGCTGCTCCCTCAATCAATTGTTTTTCGATTCTTCCCTAAACTACACTAGGAGAGGCTGGAGCAATAGCACAGCAGGTAGGGCATTTGCCTTGCACTTGGCCAACTTGGGTTTGGTTCCCAGCGTCCCATATGGTCTCCCAAGCACTGCCAGGGGTAATTCCTGAGTGTATGATCCAGGAGTAACTCCTGTACATCGCCGGATATGACCCAAAAAGCCAAAATAAACAAACAAATAAATAAATAAAATAAACTACACTAGGAGGGCATGAATGTGTTTTGCCCCCTAATAGCCTATGTTTCATCATCAGGAAGAGAGTGGAATCTGTGGAGATAATGTGATCCAGGTGGCTTCCAAGACCATTGTGGCTAGATTTTAGAGCCCCTCATTCAAAGGAGTTACCTCAGGTTTTTCTCCACCTGAGGGTGCAGAGGTCCTGGCAGTGAGTTGAAATAGGAGGAAGGAATATTCAAGAGAGCCAGAGGAATGCCTGGGAGGGAAGATGGGGAGAGACACAGGAGGAGCTGTTCTCTAGTGCCCCCCCTTCCACTCAGTCCTCAGCCCCCCACCTATGAGCTTTCAAGGCCAAAAAGATGACAGAGCCTGGTGGAAACTTCGCCTATTTTCAATAAGTTATATTTAACTGTGGACTCCTTCAATTAGTTCTTCACAACTTCCATACAAATCGAGGACTCCTTTGTGCTTAGGGGACATTCTCCAGCACTTACGTGCTTCCCCTGGAATTTGCAGGCCCTGTTCTATTCGGTGTTTTATTGCTTTCAGCTTCACTTCCTGTTCTCTTGATTAAAAACTAAAGCCTCCATAGAAATGATACTGAGTTTCAAAAGGAGCAGGGACTAAGCCTTGCTTCCTGGGGTCCAGACATCCTCCAGGTGAAGTGGATGCAAGGCAGTCAGGAGAGAAACGCTAAATGGAACCAGCTTCTGCACATGTCTTAGACCATGGCACGGCTTCCTCGAATGTTCTGTGTGGTTATTTGGATCCGGTGAGAGCAGCTTCGTTCTCTTTCACATTGCTGTCACGTGTGCCAATAGCGATGGAGTCTTGGGTAGTCGCTGGCTCTAAATGATGCTAAGAGGGGTGCTATGAGGGGGCTGGCTGAAGTGATGAAACCCCAAGAGCCTGGGATGGACGAGCTCTATTAATCGCAGCTTGTAGGAAGACGCCTTCTAATGCTGATCTAGTTCCACATGAACCCTTCATTCGTCAAAAGCTTACACGGAGACTTTGCACATTTATAGAAGATATCCCATAGAAAACAGTCTTGGGATCTGATGCCATGGCTCTGAAGCTAGAAAGTCTTGTTTTTGCACACAAATATACAGACTCATAGGATGGCGAGCAGACTGTTCCCTATCGGGTCTGTCAGGTATCAGATAGGAGTCCAGGACAGGATGTCACCAGAGCACTCGTTAGGAAATTCTGGATTTGGTGAGTGGAGAAGAAAAATGAGGAAAATCAGTTCAGATAGAAGACCCAGAGCGTCTTTTCTTAGAACCTTGAAGCTTTTCTTTCACAAGAAGATTTGGTTGGCATAATGTCTTCTTAATTCAGAAGCAACACAATAGAAAGTCACTTACTGAATGGTTTTGTATTCTCATTAAGCCCTTAAATTTCTTAATGGAAAATTGCGTGCATATGCCCAAGCCTGTGAACTGTAATAAGTTTTTCTTTATTTAGATTTCCTGCACACCTTTAATATTGCAGCAGGGTATTCAATTTGGGAAATTTCATTATACTCTTTTAAAAGCTCCCCAATTTATAATGCCTGCCGTGTTTTAATTAAAATGCATTTTCACCAAGTCACAATGATGAATTTCTTGGGGAGGCAAATGATCCACAGGTAATGTCAGCTTACTTGAATGCCAGGAGTTGGTGGTTTTTTTTTTTCTTTTGGGGTGCTAGCAAGGGATAATCATACGCCTCAAAGATCATCATTATAATTTTATGACATTCGTTAAAGAAAATACATCAAAAAGAAGAGTGCATTGGGCAGCCCTTTGCATAATGGTCTTTTGTTTCAAGGAAACGTAGCTCTTAGCATGTATTGAACAACCCAGGACATTTCTGGCAGCTGGCCATGGAGTCCATCCTGACTTTGGCAAGCACAGATGGTTTTGGGGTCTGTTATTCACATTTACTTTCCATGTTACAGATTTTGATGAAGCCTTTTCTGAACCCTCTGCCCTGCAGTCTGCAGTCCCTCACATCAGGGGGGCAGTTAGGCACAGGTCCTGACATGCCCATGTGACACCCAATTCCTGCCATTTATCCCCATTAACTCGGGCCCTCTGCTGGCTGAAAGCAGTAAGTGTGAATATACTGCCCTCTGGTGTTCATCTCAGGGAGGTGCTGAAAAGCCAGAGCTCTGCTATCTAGAACCCCAGAGGGACAGATACTTGAATTCTCTCTCTCTCTCTCTCTCTCTCTCTCTCTCTCTCTCTCTCTCTCTCTCTCTCTCTCTCTCTGACCTGGCGATGCACAGGGGCTACTCCAGGCTTATGCACTCAGGAATTACTCCCGGTGGTGCTTGGGGACCATATGGGATGATGGGAATGGAACCTGGGTCAGCCACATGCAAGGCAATCGCCCTACCCGCTGTGTTATCACTCCAACCCCAGATACTTGAATTCTCTTCTTGGCACCTGGAAGAGCGCATAGAAATACCCATTTGGATTCCAGGCCTTTATCATATCAATTCAGCACCATGAACCATTGAACTCTGTACTGTGAAAAGGACCTGGGGCTCATGGAATTCACCATATTAGTTTTGGTCCCTACACATTTAATGAATGTGTATTATGCTTTTCTTTTTTATTGGGTGTGTGATCCTGGGGATTGAACCCAGAGCCTCCTACGTGCAATCTACACATCCAACCCAAATAATTTCTATGTTTAGTGCATTCATTATATTATATAATAAAAAAATAACATTTATTGGCACCTCCTGTGTGCCAATACTCCAATAACGTGAGGACTGTAGCAGAGCAGAGAGACGGTAAAATGAATCGCTGTCTTGTAAAATCATGTTGTTGATGCAGAGGTAGAGAACAAGAATTTAGCATACAAGGAAAGGAAGCACTAAAGCAATGCAGTATTTATGGTCAGTGCTATGAGGAAAGAGTGAAGCAGGACAGATTTCAAGAGAGTTGCATGTGGTGGTAATATTTTATTTACTATTTTTGGCTTTGGAGACTCACCTGGTCCCACTCAAAACTTACTCTTTTTTATTAATGAATAACTGTGGGGTGCAGTTACAAATTTAACAAACTTTCATGTCAGAATTGACTCTTGGTTCTGTGTTGGGGATCGAACCAAGGTTGACTACATGCCAAGCAAGTGCCTTAATCCATGCACTATCTCTCTGGCCCAATGATGAGAATAATTTAGAAGTGATGGTGAAGAACACACCTCTCAAAGGATGCAGGGCCATGTGTATGGAACGTGGGATGAAGGCAGGAAACAAATTATTTATTCATTTATTTATTTATTGCTTTTTGCATCACATCCAGCGATGCTTAGGGGTCACTCCTGGCTCGGCACTCGGGAATTACCCCTGGCTGTGCTCAGGGGACCATATGGGATGCTGGGAATCGAACCCAGGTCGGGCGTGTGCAAGGCAAATGCCCTACCCACTGTGCTATCACTCCAGCCCCCCAAAAATTCTTTTTTTAACTTAATTTTTTTACTAAATCACTGTGAGATACAGTTACAAATTTGCCCATGATTGTATTTCAGTTATACAATGTTCCAACATCCGTCCCTTCACTACTGTACATTTCCCACTACCAATGTCCTCAGTTTTCCTCCTGACATCTCCCAGCTTCCCTTTATGACGCACATGACTCTACTTTTTCTCTCTCTCCTTTTGGTCATTATGGCTTATGCTGCAGCTACTGAGAGGTTATGTTGTTTATCCCTTTACCTCCTTTCAGCACTCAGTTCTTGTCCAGAGTGATCATTTCCGACTGACATGGTCTAGTGGTCTCTTCTATATCTTAACTGTTCCTTCTCCCTCCCACCACAGTTGGAAACTTGTCAGAGGGGAACAAACTCTTAACAGCAGGCTTAAGAATTGAGGCCACAGTGGAAGCGAGGCTGGCTTTAAGATGTTGGGTTTTCTTGTTCCCCAGTACCAAAGGGCGTGAGCAACACCACCAGCCCAATTGCTTGAGAATCACCAGGAAGGGCCTCAGGGGTGTCCTGAGCATCCCTAATGAAATTGAAAAAAAAGGCTAATCTACCACTGGAAACTCCTGGTGCCAGGCACTTGCCAGTCAAGCACAGAGGAAGAAGACTGTGGGCTTTAGTAAATGGGTTCCAGAATCACTAGCTTTTGGCTCCTATCCCTGTGCTGACAGAGTCACTGCATTTTAGGTCTTTTTGGGGTTCCATGTTGGGAAGGAAAATCTGACCAGGGCACAAGCCCTCTGTGGAGCATAATGTCTAGTCTTGTTTCAGCTATGGTGGTGATGCACCAAAGTCATCAATTTACAGACAGATGCAAGAAAGCTGGAGTGATAGTCCAGTGGACAAAGTATTTGTCTTGCACACAGCCGAATTGAGTTCAATCCCCAGCACTCCATAGGGTCCCCTCAGCCTGCTAGGAGTGATTTCTGAGCACAGAGCCAAGAGTAAGCCCAGAATACATCTGGTATATTGCATCCAAACAAACACAACCAGATGGAGTCAAAGAACTAATGAACAGAAATTCTACCTGCAATACTTAGGAGCAATGGAGGGGATACACCTTTGTAGGGCACCCCTTCCCTGGAAGTATGCTTTCTCTTTGTACTTTCATGCCCATGGCTCAGCCTGGCTTTGTATCACAGCTCCTGTTCCTTTCTCGGGAACCTCCACCCTGTAAAATCTATAAGATCTACTAGTGTGTGCCTCTGATATTCTATGTGACATCCTAATCATCATCAGGCCTTGGAACACACCAGGAGGCTGAACCAAGATGTAATAACAAGGTGACTGGGGAGAAGACTTTGTCTTTTTGCTCACGTTTCTCCTATTAGGGCCAGTTCCTTTTGTAATGAGCATTTTTGGAATCAAGAAGTGTCTAGCCGTTGAGAGCTAGAAATGATCACTATGGACAAGAAATGCGTGCTGAAAGGAGGTGAAGGGGTATAAATGATAAGCTTTCAGTACCTGTGTTGCAAACCACAGAGAGAGGGAGAGGGAGAGGGAGGAGAGAGAGAGAGAGAGAGAGAGAACTTTACACTTGTTGATGTCAGGTTAGTGCCACACTGTTCTGTTGGGCAACTTAATTCCTTGATATTGGTAAAAGTTATGAGATCCCAATTTTTTTTGGATCCAGGTTTTTGAGACTCTTATAGCATTATGGACCAAAGGTTTGAATGCACAATTCTTTCAGACTATAGGAAGTCCCATAGAACTGGAATTCTGTTGGGAATGCATTGCTCTGTGATTCTTTTCTATTACTTAAAAATGGTATTCATCATGAAGTTATTGTTTATCAAACTGAGAAAGGAGTTCAGTAACTACTATGAGTAGAGACTTATACACATTTTCCCATTTTTTTGGTCTGCTATCAGATAGACTGTGTGTAGGTACAAAGTATTTGACTTTGAAATATTTGTTAGTCAATCTAGATGGTTGATTTCTGTTTAAAAATCCTGTTGGACTTTCCCACATACTGTATGAAGCATGCATTCTTTATTTTGATGTGATTCTGTTTAAAGTGGCCTTCAAATGAGGGACATTTATCTTTTCTCTATCTGTTCTCCTTGGTGATTTGCTGTAACTTTTTGTAAGCCAAAAAGGGCTTATTGATCTATAGATTTCATATTATCTCATGCATGAATAGCTATTGCTTATTGCTGGGGAAATAGACTGCCGTATGGGCAGGGTGAAACATATTGATGTGCAGGGCCTTTGGTGTTCTTTGCAGAAAGAAATGTTGAATTTTAATTTCCTGAGAATGTCAACTCACCAGGCCAGTCGAGAAATTAATCTGAGAGGAGGGTTTACTGATGTGCTATCAGACTCAACTCTTGGCTCTGACATCATATTCTTCTAGTACATTGCTACTTTTCAGAGTCATTGCTGTCCTCATATTTAGGATTTAATCATTGCTCTTTATGGTTTGTACCAGAAAGTAAGCAAATATGCAAAACTCAGTGCCTGACACAAAATATGTGTCATTTAATGAGATCTTTCTGTTAGGATACCAGGCTATCCTTTATCCATTTATCCATCCATCCATCCATCCATCCATCCCTTTCCAAAACAGGGAGTGCCACTCTTCCATTAGTAATGAATCATCCTGTGAGGTGGTAGTAGTCTTGGTGCCATTGAGGTGACACTTTCTATTTTGTTTATTCACTTAAAGATGGTAAACTGGGAAGTGTTGAGTGATTTTGTTTCTGAAAAGGGGATGACAGCCAAGTCAGTTGGACAACCTCTAAATTTATTTCATGTTTTGTCCTTAAGAATCAATCCTATCACTAAGAAAATGATGGCTGGAGGAACCAGTCAGGATGGGAGATGTGTGCCGAAAGTAGATAATGGACCAAACATGATGACCTCTCAGTGTCTGTGTTGCAAGCCATTATGCCCAAAAGTAGAGAGAGAGTATGGGGAATATTGTCTGCCATGGAGGCAGGGGGAGGGTGGGAAAGGGGGGGTATACCGGGGATATTGGTGGTGGGGAATGTGCACTGGTGGAGGGGTGGATGTTTGATCATTGTGAGATTGTCACCCAAACATGAAAGCTTGTAACTATCTTACAGTGATTCAATAAAATCTTTAAAAATTAAAAAAAAAGAATCAATCCTATGAGGTGGGTCTGACTGATGCCATTTTACAGGTGAGAACCTAAGGCTCAGAGAGGTTGTGTAGCTTCTGAGCATCATCAGACAACCTGGAACCAGTCAAAAAGGGTAGACCTAGAGTTTGCACCTAATTTACCTTTGTCTTGAACCCATTTGGGTCTTTTGCTTCTAACAAGCAGACTGAAATTGGCTCTGAGATCATCAAATCTACTTCCCTTCTGCAGATGCCAAAGTTTAAGACTGGCCCCCCTCGCTGCCACCATACTACATCCAACCCCTAAAACAAATAAGAAGAGAGAATTATTTCTTGAGTGAAAACTGAGCAGAAGCAATGCTATGTATCTGCCCTGTCTCCAGCTACCAGTACATTTCTCCTCCAGGGAGTTTCTTCTTAGAAAATTACCATACTGGTTGATTCAAAGACTGGATTTTATTTTATTTTATTTTATTTTATTTTATTTTATTTTATTTTATTTTATTTTATTTTATTTTTATTGCGAGAGGGTTGTGCACTACACCGTGCTCTGCTCAGGGGCTGTTCTTGGCCCTGTACTCAGGAGTGACCCCTGGCGGAGCTCCAAGGACCATATGTGTGCAGGGGATCAAACCAGGGTCAGTTGCACACAAAGTACTTCCATACAAGGTCTTACCCCTCTACGCCCTGTACTCCTTGGCCCCCAAAGACCTAAATTTTAAATGGAATCACCTCCACATTTCCTTCTGATTGACTGCTTCCAGAAGGGGAAAATCCTAGCGGTTACTTAAATAAATCAAATAAAACTAAAATCCTCATGCTAAATGGAACAGTGGTTTACTAGGGCCAGGAGAGGAAGGAATGGGGAGTGTCTATAAACTTTCTTGGGGGAAAGAGGAAAATGTCCTAGAATCCGTTTGTGGTGTTGGTTGCACACCTTCTTGAATACAGCCAAACCATTAAATCTCCTTTCAGGGGGTGAATTTATGTTTAGGTAATACACACACAAACACACACACACGCACACGCACGCACACATATATTTATCTGTATGGAGGAGCAATAGCACAGCGGGTAGGGCGTTTGCCTTGCACGAAGCCGACCCAGTTTTGATTCCTCCATCCCTCTCAGAGAGCCCGACAAGCTACCGAGAGTATCCCATCCACACGGCAGAGCCTGGCAAGCTCCCCGTGGCATATTTGATATGCCAAAACCAGTAAATAACACCAAGTCTCACAATGGAGACGTTACTGGTTCCCACTCGAGCAAATTGATGAGTAACGGGATGACAGTGATACAGTGAAAAAAGGACATGGAACAGTATGAGGCATAGGAGATAGTACCCCAGTTAGTGGGCATTCCTAGCCTGCATCCTACTTGAACTCACTTCTTGGCAGCGTATGGATGGCTAAGCGTTGCAGGACACCCCTGAGCACTGCTGGAGTGGCTTGCATGACCCTACCACTACAGGGCCTGAGAAGAATCACATCCTTGGCCCTTTGTACCAAACCAACGGCCCTATTGACTGAGAATCACCCATAGAGAACCCTGAATTCCCTGAGCGCCTCTTGGGAGGTCCCCTACCCACCCCCTACCCCCGAACGGATGCATATGCCCAGTTCTCTTTTGAAAAGCACAATTTCCTGAAGTTCTCTGTATTTGGAACAGTCGGCTTCGATGAGGCAAAGGGCCTCGCATTGAAGCTCTGCTGAAAGATTTCATGTCCGGAGGGGCTGGGTGGAGTTAGGGTGCTGCTCTGGGATGTTCTTTGTGGCCAACAACTTTTGGGGTGAGTTTAAAAGCAGCCCTGCCTAAGCACTGGCCAGCATGTAGTCCCAGTTCCCAGGGGAGATTTTAAACTTCCTGATGACAAATTTCCTCCAAAAGGCAGCCATCCAACCTTGGGCCCATGCCTTCTCTGCAGGAGACTCAGGTAACGCCTCCCCTCCCCCTTGGAAAACATGCAAGTCGTTAAAAGTTGAACTTCCCCCAAAGAACTTGATTTATCTCGAAGTGCAGCAATTTGCTCCACGTGCGTTTTCCAGCAAGCCCTAATCAATTCCAGGTTAGGATCAGTTAAAGCACCCCACAAATTGATAGTGAAGTCTTAAAAAGGCTCAGCAGCTTTGGAACGTTAAATTTACTTGCTGTAAATTTGGAATCAGAACATAAAGAATCACTTTCCAGCCCGCCGATGAAAATTCATCATGTTCATTATGTGTTGCTTCAGAAGCACACTACATTAATTTTCCAGCTCCACTAAGTGGGGGCAAGGAAGGTTTCTTGTTACCCAAAAAAGTTGCTCTGATGTTTAGAGAGGCGGTCCAATTCCGTTAATGAATCCAATCTGCTCGGACGTGTGATACTGCTTAATGGGTACGCAAACCCCTCATGCAGGGTAAGTATCACACAAACTACTATGAGATTTCTTCACCCCCCCACCAGGTAAAAAAAAACCATTGACAACTAGGGCCCAGGAGGTGTTCATAAAACTTTTGTTTTTCAAGAATCCCAATAGTATGGTTTCCGGTCAGCTCTTAATGACCGGTGCTGGTAGTGGGTGAGCCATGAAGAAAGAGAAGGCTTTACTTGGGAGGGACAAGAGCGCTGTCCTCTGGACTCCGGGACAGGCATTGGAATGAAAGATGAGGAAAAGAACGATACCTGGTTGGTTACCATTTTCCAAGTCCTCTTCACATGACTGTAGCCAATGATCTTTCCTCTCTCAGCCTCAACAACCTTTCTGTGGATCTCGATGAAAATGCTGATGGACAAGGTGTCTCTGCTGCAGCTGTTGATCACCAGAGGTGTGAAAGTAAAAGCAAGGCTGGGGCTGGAACGATAGCACAGCGGGTAGGGGGGTTGCCTTGCATGCGGCCGACCCGGGTTCCATTCCCAGAATCCCACAGGGTCCCCCAGCACTGTCAGGAGTAATTCCTGAGTGCAGAGCCAGGAGTAACCCCTGTGCATAGCAGGGTATTACTCGAAAAGCAAAATAAATAAATAAATGAATAAAAGCAAGACAGTGAAAAGCACAACCATATTAGGCCTCTTCATCTCCTTGTCTTGATTTTTTTGTTTGTTTGGGGGTCATACCCAGCAGTGTTCGGGACTTACGTCTGGCTTCACCTGATTGGGTTCTGAGGATCCAGGGAATAAAACCCAGATCAGTCACAATGCAAGGCAAGCCCACTAGCCACTCTGGTTCTAGCCCTTGGTTTGACTTTCTGAATAGAGACTGGAAAGCCAGGTAGTTCACACATGGTCGCTCTGTTTCCTCAGCCATGCAACATTCCACTTTCCACCTCATGTCAAGGGACTTCGAAAGCTTTGTAGCAAACTCTTAGGGGTTAATCAGTGGTTTGCTTTATTTAAACTTTTGGGAGGTGAGGGATCTGGGGGCACACCTAGCAGATCAGGGGCTATTTGTATCTCTCTGCTCAGGTATGGCTCCTGGCAGTGCTTAGGGGAAGTGTATTTTATGCCTGGGATTCAAACCAGTCTTGGCTGCACACAAGGCAATCGTTTTACCTCCTGCACTATCTCTCCAGTCGGTTGGTGTTTTGTCCTGTCCTTTGACTAGCATCAATCCACAGATATTACATGGTTCAAAGTGACTGCCTGAATTGCTTAACACTGGAAATATTCAGTCCAGGTTGTGAATGGGAGTAGTTCGTTAACTAGCTTCTAGAAAGTCTGCCCAGAATTTCAGATCAGGAAACAGTAGTTGTGCCTTGGCTGCCTCAGTCCATCGTAGTTTAGGTTTTTTTTTTAATCCCTTTGGGTGAGGGGATGCATACCCAGGGGCTGACTTTCTGCTCATAAATGATCCTTGGATATTCTCAGGGGGACATTTGCAATGCCAGCGATCGAACTGGAGTTCATTGCATGTAAAACAGTAGCTGAGCCACGGTCCTAGCTCTCCAGCCCCACCAGCAAGCTGCATTTGTCCACGTCCTTTAGCCAAATGCCTGCTGGGGTCACTCAGGCCTTCTGTCCATCCTCTGCCTACTGACCCCTTGATGTCTGGCAGGCATTACTGTCCTAACAAACTCTGCTCACCTGTCAGCTTACCGTGTGAGTGCCGGACTGTGACCGCCTGTTAGTGCCGATGGTGCGCCTATTCTTGTGACTGATCTCTGTCTGTTACCATGGGAACAAGGCCTGGACTGTCTCTAGGAGAGTCATCCATTTGAAATCTTTCTGGCCGTTTCTTGGTTCTCTCAGTGCTGACAGAGGGGAGCCGCAGCCTAGGTAATCAGAGAGTGGATGATCCCCAGTTCATTATTGCTTGGTGTTGGCCCAAAGACTCACAGCCTCCTGTGAATGGGCAGCTCTGAGTCCGGCTGGGAACTTGTGCTTTCTAGTCAATTGCTGGGAGGAAAAAGGTGAAAAAAAGAAATGGGGGAAAGTATCTGCACCTGGATGGGGTGGAGCGTAAAAAGGGCAGGTTTGTGGAGACTGAGGGAGACATAGTAAGGATAGCGTGTATCTACTTGCTCAAACTGACAGAGACCTGTATGTCACCTTCTCTGCTCTCCTTTTCCTTCTGATCATGAACTGTTGACCTCTAATTTGCATTTCGATCACAAATTCATGCTTCATTTCTCTAAAAAGTGTTCCTCTCATGGCCAGCTTTTTATTCTACTTTCCATAGAGTTGCAGTTATGTAAGTGATAGTAATTATGGGAAAGGTCCCAGCTCCTGGCTTGAATGGAACCTAACCTTTTACCCGCTTAACTGTGATGTTTGGTATTGGGTGGGGCAGGAATGTCTGGGGTCTTCAAGAAGTCAGATTTCTGGTAGCATTTGGGGCTGTCTTGTCTTGACACAGTTGCTCCTTGGGGAATGAGCTTTGGGATGAATCCCTGCTTTGCATGATTCCTGATTCTGGGCATTTTGAGCAAAGGACAGTGCTTCTCAGCCAATGGAGGTTACTGATTTCCATCCCTTGAAGTGCTAGGAAGAGGAACACCCCCGGAAACTCTAAAAAAGGAACATTGTATAACGGAAATTTGATCTTGAACAACTTTGCCACTGTACATCTCCCAAAACTGTATATTCAATTTTAAAATTCCTTAAAACAAAAAAGAAGCTGCTGAGGCTATCTTCTTTAGAATAGAAATGGAGATCTCTATTCCTATACAACAATTCTATAAGAATTCCTTAATAGAAATAGGTTTTCACACCAGGCTCGATTCCTACGGGACAAGAATTGGGCCTGATTTTCTTTCTGGCTCCTGGGCCCCTACATCCAGGGCCGGGGACAGCAAAAGCCTTCCCCGAACACAGAATGTAAAGCCAAGCTCCAAGGGGAGCTTGGCATGATCGCCCTTGCCTTCCTCTCCTCACTACTACTTTATTTTCCTAGCCAGCCTTCCGTCTTTTTTCTAAATCATCTGCCTGTCTCCTGGGTCCAGAAGGGGAGTCTTCTTATTTTTAATCTTATTGAATCACTGTGAGATAGTTACAAGCTTTCATGTTTGGGTTACAATCTCACAATGATCAAACACTCATCCCTCCACCAGTGCTCATTCCCCACCACCAATATCCCCGGTATACCCCCCCTTTCTCTCCCCCTGCCTCCATGGCAGACAATATTGATTTAGGGTGTGCGGGGGGTGTGGTATATCATACTTGGTGGTGCTCAGGGTCTCTACCAAGCTCAGTGCTCTGCCATCTCTCCTCTGTTAGTGCTCAGGGGATCATGGGATGCTGGGGATGGAACCAAGCCCGCCCCCCTGCAAAGCACACTCTACAGTTCCTTGAGCCTTCTACCTGCTCCTGGGTTTCCTTTTGCTTTCTCCCTTTTCTTTTTTCTTGCGTTTTTTTCTTATCTGGCTGTGCTTATGGCTGACTTCTTCACTCAGGGATCTTCATTCAGGGATCACTCTGGCAGTGCTTGGGGGACTATATGTCGTTCTGGGGATTGAACCCATGTGGGCTCCGTAAAAGGCAAGCATTCTGCCTGCTGTTCTCTTGCGCTGGCCTGGAATTTCCTTTTGAAATGAACGGGGGGAGATTTCCGTTGAGCCTCTGTAGCCATCGAACTCTTCATCCGTGAGGCAGTTAGGGAAGAAAATAGAGAGATTCCTTTGTAGATGCAGAGGATCGATTCAGAGAATAAAAGAAGTTTTTTAAAAAAAACAGAATAAAAGACAACCAAATGGAAGGCTGTAATCGGGGGAAGAAATGGCTTTCGTCCGGGGAACGTGGTCTCTGCAATCATTTTCAATGCTACCAAGAGCACTGTAATTCCACAGGGCTTGAGATAGGAGAAAAATAAATATCTGGAATAAGCCATTATGGAGAAAGGTCCCTGATGATTTGCTGGGCACTAGGAATATAATGACACTAAACCAGAAATCCTTCGGAGACCCCTTCTAGGGAAGTTTTGTTCTAACTACTCAAGTTCCTTGTTTTCTCTACTTTTGGGGGGTTAAGAGCAGCCAGCTTGTACTGTGAGGACTTTGATTGTTGGTGGAGATGTTGCCCAGATCACTAGAAATGGAGCTCACTTTAGTTAAGGCCACATTGCTGAAAAGTGGCTGTCACCGAGACTGCAATTCCAGCCTGGTGAAAGCATGTTGGTCGGTAATTACATGTTCCCATGTAGATTGCTTTCAGAGTTAGGTAATTATTGTGAAACTGACCAGCTGGAACTCTCAATTAGCTCAGACCCCTTTTTCCCAGCCACCAGCAACTACCTGTCTTTAAGGCAAGGCAATCTTGAACACATATTGTTTCTCTTAAATGTAGTAAGACAGGCATTTAAAATGAGAAATGGCCGGGCTCCCCTCCCCCTAGGAAAACAGAATTTTATTGAAATTAAGTACAGAAGGCAAATATTAGGGCTTTCAAAAGCCTTCTTGTGGAGTGACCGCTAACACGGGGTGACCCCGAAATCAAGGTGGCAGGAGCATTCTTCAAAGTGTCACTGAATTTAAAATGTGCCTTATGCTTAAAGAGCCGTGAACTTTACCGTTGAAGAATTATGAAGCTTTGGATTACTTTCAGTCTCCAATCACTTTCTACCCTCTTCTTGACCATTTTTGTTTTCACTTTTGTTTTGAGGAACCTTCTGGTAACACCTATTCCCAGCTTAGTGCCTTGTGGTAACTCCCAGCAGGGCTCAGGCGATGGAATTTGGGGCTCCCATGTGAGAAGCCTGTGTTCCAGGCTTCTGAGCTAGCCCTGGACCCTGCCCCCCAGTTTTCTAACTTAGAAAATTTTAGTAGTTCTCTCTAGCCTGGCTGCTCCGCCATAAACTCCCTAGCATGGTGTCTAGATTCCTTCCCACCCTGGCCCCCGCCTGATTCTAGCCATCTCTTCCATCTGGTCCCCATAACCTCATTTCATCCGCCCATATGGCATTTATAGAAAGGCACCATGTGTAAAGCATTGCTAGGTGTGCGGTGATCTAACGCCCCAGCACTTCAGTTTGGCAGGGGCTTTATTAGTTCCCCATACATCCTACATGGGCCCCATTAAACAAAATTATGAGGTGCCGAGTATCTGGGCTGCGGTTGGAGCCCTGGCCTGAGGGGATGAGGTGGCTCGGATGTGGTGGGAGACTGGGGAGCGGAACCCGGGAAGGAGGTTTCCAAGATACAAAAATGACTGATGGAGCCTCCCCCACCCCGTAGCTGAGTTTCAAACTTCCCAGGAACTCATGGAAAAGCAGGCGAGACAATAAAGTAGTTCAGCTCGCTTTGCTGCATTCTCACCACGCCAAGTTGCAGCGCTCCATGAAATGCGGCCAGGAGATACTGTTATTAACAACAGCTACCCCTGATGGCGCCTTCCAGGCCTGGCGCTTCTCCATAAAGGTTTCGTGCGGATTTCATCCTGCCACAGCTTACTGGAGGCAGGTGCTATTTTTATCATAAGTGCACAGGCAGAGAATCCACGGCACCAAAAAAGGTTTACAGACCGACTGTGGGGCACATATGTGCCAGAGGCAGGATGTGAAAGACGATGCTTGGCTTTCTCCGTTTATGCCCTTCGCTACTCACAGCAGCTGGCCCGAAAGAAAAAAGGGAACAGTAGAAAGTATAGGAAGAGAAACTTGGTTCCTTTCGATGCATTGATACACACTATTTGCCGTTTGCAGGGATGCAAGCGAATAGCTTCAGGTCCACACATGGATCAGCCCCATGTCATGCGGAAATTCACAGGAAAAGGGAATGAAGGGGCAGAGTGTGGAGGTCACAGGAAAGCAATTTGGGAAGGAGGCTATCAACAGTGTCAAATGTTAGCCGAGTCAGTGATTAACTTAATAACTTGAAGCTCCTCACTTAGCCTCCTATGTAATTGTTTCCTCATCAGGAAAATTTGCTTTTTCCTTCCAGCTATCTTTTGAAGATTAATGAGATAATGTTAATAAAGTCCTTGTGGTTTCCTTTGATAATAAAGATTCCCCCCTCTCCAACTAAGCCAGCACAATTGCAGTCCGTTTTCATAGGGTGTAAAATCCAAGGCTGAGCACGTGTGAATTTTCCAAGTCTGGTGCAGTTGGCTAACATGTTTTATGTCCTTCCGTTCTGGCTGGGTGGCAAAAGGAGTCCAAATGTCTTGGTATTTGGAGGGAGGGGAAAAAAGTCCTGAGTAGGTTGCTAAGTGTAGTATCATGTGGACAAACTACACCCTGACTAGAGTTTTCATTATTCCTTGGGACCCACTATGGTCTAGCCGGGACTCTAGTTTAGCAGACGTGCATTTTAGCAAACCTGCATTCGGTGCTTCCTGTGTGCCCAGAACTTAGGTGCTATGTTTAAAATGACTGAGGTATATTGCTCTTATCCTCAAAGCACTTGCGCTCTCTCTGTGGAGATGGATTTCTAAAAACACACTCATCACCCTTGAGCATGTACAACTTTGAATTTCCTGGGCAGGGGGTCGGGGTGGGGGGGTGCTGAATGATAGATAGAACAGCAGTTAGGGTGTTTGCTTTGCACGCGGCCTACTTGGGTTTGATCCCTAGCATCCCATATGGTCCCCTGACCCATGCAGGCCAGGAGTAAGTCCTCAGCACAACCAAGTGTGGCCCAAAAACAAACAAAAAGGAAGTATGCTGTGGGATGTTAGAAGAAGGAGAGACAGGGGTGGATAAGTCACTGGTTATTTCTAGTTGAGTTGAAAGGTTTGTATGATCTCTCTTTCCAAGTGACCCCTGTGCCTCGCCAGGTGTAACCCAAAAAGACCAAAAAATAAAAAAAAATTAAAGTAGGGTTTGGAAAGCTGGTAGGCCACTGTGTTCTTAACAGACAAAAAAAAACCACTCTGGCTTTTAGATTCCTAACCAGTTGTTATTCAAGATTATTTCCAAATACTTCTCCCAGTAGGAGGGAAAGTTGTATGTTGAGAAGAATAAAAAAAAATTCATACTCCTGAGACTGGTTTTTGGTTTCTGTATTATCAGTGTCTTCTTCTTGAAAAGGATGGACTTTAATTAGTGTGACCAGGCTTACCTCTCATCAGACTTGCCTAGGACCTCATGAAAATGGAGATTCTTTGCGCTGTTGCCTAGAAACTCTGAATTGATAGGTCTGCAGTAGGTCCTAAGAGGGCAGGGAGGTTTCTGACTTCATATATTTGCAGCTCAAGTCTAGGTGTGATTGAATTAAATGATTTCTCAGGTCCCTTTGAGAATTAAACATGGATAGATTTCATTCTTATATATTTATATATATATACACACACTTTAAACAATAGGAGAAAAATATGCAGATTTGATACCAGAACCATTCTATTTGGGTTTTGGATGCCCAGCTTTTTTTTTCCTTTTGGGTCACACCCAGTGATGCTCAGGGATTACTCCTGGCTCATGCACTCAGGAATTACTCCCTGCGGTGCTCAGGGCACCATATTAGATGCTGGGTATCGAACCCGGGTTCAGCCGTGTACAAGGCACATTCCCTACCCACTGTACTATTGCTCCAGTCCATGCATGCCCAGCTTTTGTCTTAAAAAACCAGATCTGGGTTTCAGACCAAACTGGAAAAAGTTGCAGAAGTTATGAGACCAAGGGAATGTGCGAAAATCAGTGTTCAGCACTGTCACCTGAGAAATGGAGGTGAGCACTGTGAGTCCATGGCTTCAGCGCATGACTTTGAGATTTAAAGGTTCAGCAAAAGAAAAGAAGGCATGGGTGAGGAGCACAAACCTACCTTTTGAGAATTAGTTCACATTTGGAATTCAGGTAATAAGTCGGGGGTGGAGATTGAGAGGAAACGAAAGAGGAGCTGAATCCAAGCGATTCCGAATACCATCTTAGTTCTATACATTCCTGATGGGTCATACTTTTGTAAAGAAAGGAAGGGACTGTGATGATTTTTGAGTACACTCCTGCTGTCACAGGATGAACATAAGTGTATGGCCCATGATTGGAATCGAAATGTCTTCCATTTCATCAGGTATTGGCGTTGCAGCTGGACCAGTATTATTCTAGCCTTTGGACTTTTAATCCAAGGGACCAGGGAAGTGATTTTTTAAAACAAATTTTTTGTTGAATCACAGTGAGAAACACAGTTACAAGATAGTTCATGATTGGGTTTCAGTCATATAATGTTCCATCATTCATCCCTTCACCAGTGTACATTTCTCACCACCAATGTCCCCAATCTGTACCCCGCCACCCCTGCCGCCTGCCTTTCTGGCAGGCACTTTTCTTCACTCTCTCTCTCCCTCACTCGCTTGATCACTCTTGTTTTTGCGCTCTCTCTCTCTGTCTCTGTCTCTCTCTGATTCCCCTCCCTCTTGGGCGTTATGGTTTGCAACACAGATACTGAAAGTTTATCATATATATTCCTTTGCCTACTCTCAACATTCAGTTCTTTGTCCAAAGTGACAATAATTCTACCCACTATTGTCATACTGGTCCCTTCTTTATCCTAAATACCGTTTTTCCTGCCCCCTCCTCTCTACACACACTCTCTCTCTCTCTCTCTCACTCACTCACTCACTCATTCACTCACTCACTCACTCACTCACTCACTCACTCACTCACTCACTCACTCACTCACTCACTCACTCACTCACTCACTCACTCACTCACTCACAGAGTAAGCGTCCAACCAGGGAATTGATTTTTATTGGAAAAGAAGCATATAGTCACACAGTGAGGGCAGACTGGAAGATGAATGTGAATCTGAAAGTGTTCAAATGACCCAGAGATTTTTGATAGCACAAGATATAGAACAACAGTGAAAGGTTTGTGACCTTTGCTGGCTTTCTGCATATTCTAATGACCTCTATTGGTGCGTTTTGCCCCTTCAGATGAAACACTAAAAGAATATGAGCTTTATTCAGTGTCCTAAATGCTAACTTTGAACAACTCTGTGGATCTGTGAATAGCCCGAGGGAACAAGGTGATGCCCAAGAAAGGATCTGCGAAGGGCTAAAGCCTGCAGCTGTTTTGTCTTCCCTGCAAAGGCCAGAAGGGGGAGCCAGTCCTTTGGTTGCTACTCTGATCCACATGATGAGATTCTTGGGACAGGGTTTTGCTTTGGCTTAGAAATTGGAATGAATTGAGTTTATAATATTTGCTCTATCATTCGAGAAATATTTCTTTAGGGTATATAAACAATGAAGAGTTCTGTGATCGCCACTATAGAAATTCCATGGAAAATGACTTCTGGTTTGATTTTTCTTTTTGAAGAAAAGATAAATTTGATCATGGTTCCCTGTTCAGACTTGTTGATATTTGCGTGATGGCTATCTGCAGATAACCTTTAAAAATAGTGCTGTGTTGACTCAACCATATTAAAAACATGAGATCTAACCTGAATCCGCCAAACCTTGTAATGTTTCCATCAAGGGTGGCACGGAGTGGCAATGGGGTGGAGAAAGCGTGGGTAGAATGGGGACACTGGTGGAGAGAAGGTAATCTTGGTGTTGGGATTGGTGTCGAAATGTTATATGCCAAAAAGTCAACTATCAATAGCTTTGTACATCACAGTTCTTTAAAGTTCAAATGGAAGCACAAAAACTTAATAAAATATATTAAATAAAAATAGTGCTATATTAACAAAACAAAAGGAGAAAAAAAGAAGAAACCCCCCCAAAAAAAAGAAAAGAAAAAAATAATGACGTATACTTGTCTTGCTGGAAAATCGAAGCCAGTGTTCATTTACATTCTGGGATTTGGAATCAAGATAGACTGAACAGGATAGTTTCCAGATGTCCTGAGTTATATCTATGCTTTTTCAGAAAATGTTCAGAGGTACCCTCTTCATAGCTTCTTTTTCTGTTGCCAAGATCTCTTTTTTCAAGGGATGCTTTCAATTTTGCCAAAGTGACCCAAGTAGTTGTTTATTTCCAATCCCTTAATTTTCTTGTCAATATACCATTCCTTTTGCTTTGTTGGCTGGATACTGTGCAGCCATCCATACCTGCACAATACCAATTTTTAACATCCTTTATGCTGAAATGGATTTTATTGACAGTTGAGAGATGCAGCCCTGCAAAGTGCGTGCTCTTGAGGTCTGATGTTAATAGAATGGTCAGTCTTTTCTGCCTGTTTGTGTCTACCAATCTCACTGTGTCTGCTCATGTTTAGTTGAGGCAAGAGCCCAAGAAACCCAAAATCTTTTTTTTTATTTTTGGGTCACACTCGGCGATGCACAGGGGTCACTCCTGGGTCTGTACTCAGGAATTACTCCTGGCATTGCTCAGGGGACCATATGGGATGCTGGGAATCAAACCCGGGTCGGCTGTGTGCAAGGCAAACGCCCTACCCGCTGTGCTATCACTCCAGCTCCAGAAACCCAAAATCTTGAAAATGAAATTGCTTCTCAAGAGTAAAGTTAGGAAATCAGTAAGTTATGGATGACAACAGTACAGGAAAAATCCCCCCCTGAAGAGACTAAATTTCTAAAGAACAATGCAGTTACCACAGTGTTTATCTAATCTCGTAAAGAAGACTGGCAACCAATTACCCAGAGCTAACTATTGACGGCAACACTTGGCAGAAATATGAGTCATTCTCTTTTGACTGCCTTGCCGTTGAGTTTTTTTTCCAAATTTCAAAGAGAGAAACTGAGACAGGCAGGCCAATTTAAGGACTTAAGAAGGCGACAAAGAGGAGAAGATGGGCGGGAGAGGGACTACAGAGGTGAGATGCTTGCCTTGCTTGTGGCTCACCCGGGTCCCATTCCTCCAGGACTGCATATTGATTCCCCAGAACTGCCAGTAGTCACTCCTGAACACAGCCAGGAGTAGCCTCTGGATAGTACTGGATATGACCCAGCTATGTCCTCTTAAAAAAGGGAAGAGACAAGCCTAATTAACAGTGTTAAAACATCGGAAAGAATGTGCCAGTTTGGGAGTGGTGGTAAGTAAAGCAGATGAAAGGGACTAAGTTATGGAGCAAAAAATAAAAGGAATGCTTGGGCCTGCTGTGCATAGAAGAGTACTGGATTGGCTCTGGACTAGGCACACAGAGACAAACTGGCTAGCAGCGAGGTCTCCAAAACAGACCGGATCAGTTCACATCTCATCTTTACTACTGCTCACCTCTATGCCCTGGGGTGACCTGTTGTGCCTTTCAAATCCTCCATTTCTGTCTGTAAGCCGAAAATTTGGAGGCAGGGTGGTTGTTCAGACACAACAAGCTATGATTAGTGATTATTTCTATCTTTGTACTCAGGAGTCACTCCTGGTAATGCTCCAGGGACCCTATGCAGTGCCAGGGATTGAACTGGGGTTTATTGCTTTATTTCTTTTTTTAAAATTTTATTGAATCACCTTGAGATAGTTACAAGCTTCCATGTTTGGGTTACAGTCACACAATGATCAAACACCCATCCCTCCACCAGTGCACATTCCCCACCACCAATATCCCCGGTATACCCCCCTTTCCCACCCTCCCCCTGCCTCCATGGCAGACAGTATTCCCCATACTCTCTCTCTACTTTTGGGCATTATAGCTTACAACACAGACACTGAGAGATAATCATGTTTGGTCCTTTATCTACTGTCCGCATTCATCTCCCATCCCAACTGGTTCCTCCAGCCATCATTTTCTTAGTGATCCCTTCTCTATTCCATCTGCCTTCTCCCCTCTGCTCATGAAGTAGTCTTCCAGCTATGGGGAAATCCTCCTGGCCTTTGTTTCTACTGTCCTTGGGTGTCAGAGGGTTGAATACTTTCAAGACAACTGTCTTACCTGTTGTACTATCTCTCTGGCCACCAGCTGCGAATTTCAATATTACTGGGAGCTTTGTGATCATGAAAGAAGATAATGAGGGGATCATTGTTGATAGTAGAGTGGCTAGCACACTTGCCTTGCATGTGGCTGACCCAAATTTGATTCCCAGCCTCCCACATGGTCCTCCTATCCCTGAGAAGAGATTCTTGACTGCAGAGCCAGAAGTAAGCCCTGAGTATCACTCAGTGTGGCCCCCCAAAGCAAACAGAAAGAAATATGAAATCAGTATCAACTCAATATAAGATCTGATTATCCAACAATGGCATAGTGATAAATTATATCTTTATAAACAGATTATTATTTAATGTGGATATTACAGCAGTAACTTTTACTGAGGGATTACCAGGTGCCAGACACAGACCTAAATATTTCATGATCTCCCTTTTTCTTATATATTAGGAAAATGCTAGAACAACTGAATCTGGAGGCCTCTTAAAGGAAAGCAACTGTAACTTGCATCTTCATCATTTTCCTGAAAATGCCCTATCTAGAAAGCTGCTGCTTTCCAGGCTTATGGCTAGCTCCCAGAAATAGGCCATTTTGAAAACACTTTTTTGGGTGCTGCATTCTGGTCCCTTTTGGCCAAATACCACTGTTACCAATCATACCCCCAAGCATGATTTTTAAAATAGCACCCAGGGCTGTTGGTGATATTGGCACCATTTTCTTAGAGGGCAGAAAATGTCACTGTCCTAGAAGCAGACATAAAATGAGCTGGTCTGGCCAACAGCAGAATTTCCTTCCCTACAAATCTCTTCACAGGGATTGAACTCGGGGAGTTCCTCTTGTTCCCTTATCCTTCATTCTGGATGGAACCATTTTCCATCCAGAAAATTCAGTCTCTGATTGAATTTCAATCTCTGATTGAAAAATCCTATTGAATTTGGAGGGGGTGAGAGCAGTGGGGTCCATTTCTAAGGAAACATCATAAAGGAATAACAAATAGCTAAAGGCAATAGAATTCAAAAAGTAGGTTATACAATTTAGCTTGCCAAGTGTGCAGGGGGTCCCTGAGTTCATGGTGGAGGGGGTGGTGTTGGAATATTGTATGCATGGAATGCCATTATGAACTGTATTCCTAAATCACAGTGTTTCCAGGATGATCTCACTTATCTGTGGTATATAGAATACTGAATGAGGAAATGAATTGTATTGATAGGGGGATGCCTAGATTACCCTTGACCTCAGTGTTTGGAGAGAAGGACAGAGAAGGAAAGAAATCGAGGGGGAAGACGAGAATGGGAAGTAATGTGTGAACAGGCATCAGGGCTTCAGTTATACTGTTGATGTGGGAGAGTGTAGAGCCCTGTATCCAAAACACACACTCAACACTGAAAACATGAGATTTAAGCTGCAAGCACCGAAAGTTTGTAACAGGACTGTCAAATTGACAGGCGGAATGGGGTGGGATTGGGGTGGGAGGGAATATAGAACACTGGTGAAGGGAAGATGACACTGGCAGAGGGATTGGTGTTGAAATAGGATATTCCTAAATCTCAACAGTCAACTTTGTAAATCACAGTTTTTAATCAAAAACTTGATTAAAAAATAAATCACAGTATTCCCACCCCCACCCCCCCAAAGAGTAGGGAACACATTGTGAATCACAGAAGCCAGACTTCTGGAAGGAAACAAAGTAAGCATTCTTTTCTCATGATGATCCTGGGCTCAGTTTTCCTGTGATTGGGGACCACCAGGGGATGGTGGTAAGGACTACTGGGAGGTTTCCAGAGAGTGAGAGAGAGAATCTCCAATTTAGGTTTGGGTTTTCTGCCAAGAAAGATTTGCCGTTTGTTTGAAGCCTGGCACCAAGCGACACCCAATGTCAATGGGGTCCCCAAGACTGCAAGTTACCCAGGGGACCGTGGGTGACTTGCTTCCTGTTTCTGTTTCAGATCTTATTTGGAGGGTGGTAGCTCAGAGCACTCAGACAAGACACAGTTGAGAATACCATGGAGCATTATGTATTTGGGCCTGTGGTTGCTTCTCTCTTGGCTCACGGCCTGCCTTCTTCCTGATTATGATTCTAGGATTGGCTCTTCTCTTTTTTTTTTTTTTGGAGAAAGGGGCAAACTCAGCAGGGCTCAGGAGTTCTTCCTGGCTCTGTGCTGAAAAGTGACCCCTGAAGATGCTCAGGGGGCCAGATGTGCCGGGGATGGTACCTTGGCCATGTTCAAGGCAAGCACCTTTACACCTGTGTTACATTTGTGGACTCAGTTCTAATTCGGGAAGAGGTGTGTGTGTGGGGGGGGGGCGGGGGGCGGAAATCAAGTTTATAATGTGTTCAGACTCTCTAAGAATTGTGTGCTAAGGATTAAACATTCCTACCGTTAGGTGAGTTCAGGGAAAAGTCCCAGAGTGGGGCTGGCCGCTGCCCTGTTTATTTCGTCCCCTAAGGCAAAGTTGCCATGGTCAATGTGTCTTCCCAGTAATTGCACCTCATCCATTTTCTTTTTTTTTTTTTTTCTTACAAAACATTCTTTTATTTAATTAAAAATTTAAGGACAGTTCTTAAAGGCAATCAGATTTTGTAGAGTCTGGGACTCCCTAAATATGAAACAGAGAACTTTAAGTAAATTTTTTTAAAACGTGGTTTCTCATTTTTTTTTTTTATAGTTTATTTTTAATTAGTGAGTCAACGTGAGGGTACAGTTACAGATTTATACATTTTTGTGCTCATGTTTCTCCCTTACAGAGTTTGATAACCCATCCCTTCACCAGAGCCCATTCTCCACCACCAGTAAACCCAACATCCCACCCCCCCTTCCCAGTCCCGTCTCCCCCCACCCCACCCTGCCACTATGGCATCAACTTGCACCTCATCCATTTTCTGCCCCTGAGTTCAAACCAGTCTCTTTGAGCCCTGCCTATCTGCACCTTCTCTGTGCGTCACGTTAGCGCCCCCTGCTGGACTCCCCCTGCATTGCCAGGATGCTGACCCTTGGAAGGAACAGTGGCTCAAGGGCAGGCCTGGCTTTTTGGGAAAGGTCAGCTTTTTCATTAAATACTCCATTTTTTTATCATTTGAGCTGAGCTCTCTGAGGTTTGCTACTCATGTCAATAATCCCTAGGAAATGCACACTACTGAACATTTTTGCAGAGTGTCTTATTTCCATTTCACGCTGGCTCTCAGGTATGATGGTAATGTACTTCTTGGGAATTATTTTTTTTATGTTTTTAATTAATTAGTTTGCTTTTTGGGTCACACCTGGCAATGAACAGGGCTTATTCCTGGCTCTGCACACTGGAATTACTCCTAGCATTGCTCAGGGGACCATATAGGATGCTGGGAATCGAACCCAGATCGGCTGCGTGCAAGGCAAACGCCCTACCCGCTGTGCTGTCGCTTCAGCCCCACTTCTTGGGAATTATTATTCTTGGTAAAATCATTTCAACTTTCGCTTCGTTCTTCACGTTTCACCCAAGTTCTTCAGTTATACTTCTGAAATGTTCAGGAAGACCCAGTGTGGCCTGTGAGGCCCCCAGGGGTTGAGACTCTGGCCTTGTGTTCTGCTGACCCTGGGTCACATTTCCAGCCATGCATATGGTCTCCTGAGCACACAACCAGGAATAGCCCTGCAGCACCACAGGGTGTGCGCTCCCAGCCCCTGAAAACCAACGCAGCCAAACATCTGGAAGACTGAGCTTATTTTTAAAGATTTACATGTAAGCAAAATGTCCACAGTTGGAAGCATGCGTCAAGTGCTGGGGAAGAAGGCAGACAGGATAGAGAAGAGACCACTATGACAAAGACACTTTGAGATGATCACTCTGGATAGGAACTCTGTGCTGATAGTAGGTAAAGGAACAAACATGATGACCTCTCAGAATCTGTATTGGAGACCTTAATGCATAATGAGAGAGAGACAAAGAATGAAGGAAAGTGTCTGTCATAGAGACAGGCTGCGACGAGGGTGGCAGGAGGAAAACTGAGGACATTGGTGGTGAGAAATGTACACTGGTGGGGGATTGGGTGTTGAAACACTGTATGACTGAAACCTGACCATGTACAGCTTTGTAACTGTATTTCTCAGCGATTCAATAATAAGTAAATTTAAAGAAAGAGGAGAAGGGGCTGGAGCGATAGCACAGCGGGTAAGGCGTTTGCCTTGCATGTGGCTGACCCAGGTTCGATTCCCAGCATTCCATATGGTCCTCTGAGCACAGCCAGGAGTAATTCCTAAGTGCAAAGCCAGGAGTAACCCTTATGCATTGCCAGGTGTGACCCAAAAACAAAAAAAAAAGAAAGAGGACAAAAGAAAACCAAAAGAAAAGCTGCCTGTATGACAAAGGATCTTTGTTTAGTGGGTAAAACTTCACAGTCAGGCTGAATTCAAATTTTGACTCTTTCAATTCCTGGCCACTTTAGACATGATATTTATTCCGTGCCTCCATTTGTTTATCTGTAAAATGGGTAGAGTAGTAGACACTTAATAAGATGATTCTTGGAATACATGCCTTCATTTTCACAAGCACTTGGATCGCTGGCTGGAGGATGGTAAATTCCCCCAATGTTCTAGTGTCTAGGTTCTAGTGTTTATTGTACCCAAAGCTAGTCTTGGAACCAAATAGATAGTACAGGGGTTAAGGCATTTGCCTTGCATGCAGCAGACCCAAATTCGAAACCAGGACTGTCATGATCACATAAGCATCATCACGGGTGACTCCTGAGCACAAAGGAAAGAATAGATCCTGAGCACCAGCAGGTGTGGCCCCCCAAGCCCAGCTTCACTTCGCAAATAATCTGTAAGAGTGTTATATGGTATATTCCCTGCAAATATAATGGAGTCCTGTGGGGTTATATGGGGTAGAGGGTCTTCCCAAGTAGTGCTCTAAGGGTTCAGAGGTCTACACCAGTTTTCAGCTAGCCAGACTCGTGGTTCAGTGCAACGACACAAGGATATGATGTTGCTCAGACCCCTGAGTCTGGGGTCTGCAGAACTGTACCTGGGAAAGCTTTGGGGAATATGTGGTGCTATTTGAATCAGGTTAGCTGCATGGTAGATACACACCCTAACTATTATACTCTCTCCTAACCCTCAAGTGTCCTGTATTTTATTTATTTTATTTTTCCATACTTGGTGGTGCTCAGGGGTATTCCTGGCTCTGTGCTCAGGGATTACTCTTAGGGGAACTCGGGGAACCATATAGGGTGCTGGGCACTGAACCTTGGTCAGCCACATGCAAGGTAAATGCCCTACCCACTGTATTATTTATCAGGCCTGCTTGTGGGAGTCCTGAATTATGTAACTGCTGTAGTTATCCCATAGTTGTATGACTTGGAGCCAGTCTTAATGTTGGTAACATCCTGTTTGAAATTAGCATGATCATACTTCTTGCAAGTACTGTTCACACACACACACATCCTGGAGTGTGTGCATGTGTGCGCACACACCCACACTCATTTGCAGTGGTAGTGAAGGAGAATAATAAGAGCATCACATTGTCAGCTGTGAAGTGACGTGAAACACCAATTAGGGCTATCCGATTGCCACACTATGTTATTTGTTTTCGAATTTGGGTCTGCTGCATGCAAGGCAAATGCCTTAATCCCTGTACTGTCTATTTGGGTATGTTATTTGGGTTTGTTTCTTCTGGTGCCCCACCCAGCAGTGATCAGGGCTTTCTCCTGGCTCTATGCTCAGGGATCACTCCTGATGGGGTCGGGAAAGTGTGGGGATTCAACCCAGATTAGGCACACAAGGCAAAGCACCCTGCCCATTGTACTATCATTGCATCCCCTTAGTTTTCAATACCACCCCCTGGTATTGAAAACTACATATTCATGAAGCTAAAACAGATTCATGGACCAAAATGTGCTTTCCTGTCTATAAGATATTTTGTATTTTTTCTAGGAAAATAGGCCAGCTAGTATCTTTTCACACCTGGGTAGTTGAGGCCTCTGGGGCTCAACAACCTTGTTTTTTTGCATGTTTTATTCACATACAATAGTGTTCACTCAGTCAGTAGCACAAGGAAGTCTGCTTTTATGCAACTGTAGCCAATTGAAGATGACAGCTAAATACCTTAAGAGTGGACTGTAAGTATTAGTTTTCTAATAGTGATTAATACTGACTTCACATAATAGCAGGAGCCTGCAATAATTTAGGTCCCAGAGGCCAGAGAGATAGTACAGAAGGTCACTTGTCTTGCATGCAGCCAACCCAGGTTTGATCCTCAGCACTGCATTGGCCCCTGCCCCAACCCTACTAGGAATGGTCCCTGAGCACAGAGGCTGTAGTAAACCTTGAGTACCACTGGGTGTGATCCAAGAATAAAAATTAAATTAGGTCTCACACAAGTCTTCAGGGACTTGAAAGCCAGGAAGAGAAATAATAATCCAGTCTTGGATTGGGGCTGGAGAGAGAGTACAGAGGGTAAGGCATTTGCCGTGCAACTGGTTATGGTTGTCTCAACCCTGGTTCAAATCCCTGGCATCACATATGTTCCTTCAAGTATCACCAGGGGTGACTCCTGAGCACAGGACTGGGAATAGCTCCTGATCATCTCTGGATGTGTCCCAAATTGTGCCTCTTACTTACACATGCGCACGCGCGCGCGCGTGCGCGCGCGCACACACACACACACACACACACACACACACACACACACACACCACCCCCCCCCCCTTTGGGGCTTGCTATTCTCTTATCTCAGATCTACCTTGTCTTTTACAAGAGCATAGAGAGTACTCAACTCAGGTCTCTCTTCCTCTACAAAACATGAAAGAAATTGTCATAAAGAGTGCTCAGGGAGTGCTTGTGGAATGAATAAGGCCTTGAAACGCAGCATTTCTAAGTGTTAACTCAGATCTGGTATTTCTTCTTAGTGAGAGAGGGAGGGAAGAGATGAGGGATGAGCATGGATTTTCGAGAAATCATGAGGACGATGAAGCAGTTGCTTTAGTAATCACTGAAACTTTGGCTGTGAAGCACTTGCTGAAATACAAAATGCTATGGAAATTCTTAATAACAGGTTATAGACACAATTTTCCCCCAATAACACTCGTTGCATAAACTGCTGACAATTGACCTTTCTTAAGATCCTCATTTAGCGTCTTTAATGGTTTAGGAGGGAAGAAGAAAAGACATTCTGCATCAGATGAACATGATAATTGTCCCAATAACAGCACAAAAGATCCTCTACATTGTGTTCTTTCTTTTCTGTTTATAAAGATAGATTGAAACAAGTTACAGGTTTTTCTTTGAGAAAGTCACTTCCAGAATTGTTTCCATTGAAACCTTTAAATGAAGTCATTCTTTATGGAGCAGAAGCTTGCACTCGATATGTCTTCCAAAGTATATATTTTTATTTCCCTAAGCTATGGTTTATAATAATAGGTGGTTTAGAAATGAAACTCTTAAGCCTTAGTTCGTGGAATATGATCATATACAGAGAAAATTTTATACATTCTAAAGACAGCAACTGGACATGTATATCTCAGATATTTTCTTGGGCTGGTTAAATGTGTGTCATTCTTCTTTTGATTCTTCAGAGTAATTTATATCCTGTCTTATATCCAAAGACTTCTTTGATTGGTTTTGTTCTCATTTGACCAGAGATGGTAGTCAAATAGGGAAGAACTAGGGAAATGTAGTTCCTTGGATACTGTGTGGCATTCTTTTGTAAAGAGGAGCCCCTAATGTGACTCCGATGCCTCTTTCGATAGATGTCATTTTTTAAAGCCCTGGGTACCTTAGATAAATCAGAATCATTTGCAGTCAGGCAATATTGGCTCATCCAAGAGACAGAAAAGAATGAAGCAAAGACTCAGAAAGACTTGTTCCTGAATCCGGTGGGCAGGAAAATGACATGCTGGGAGCTGTGATAAAGTCAGTCTGCTTAGGGTCCACTTCATTTTATAGTTGCTACATGCATTTGAAAACAAAATCTCTTAAGATACCAAAGAAGGCAAAACTAAAACAGAATTAGAAGGAGCATGGATGCAGTTTCAACCTAGGTATGTGCTGGGAAAGGGTTGCATTGCTGAGTCCCTGAAAAGAGTTTGGCCATTTATGAACAACTATTTGAACACAGATGCACAAAGGAAATGTTCCCACCTGTGTGAATTCTATCCCCCTCTATGGACGGGGGCTTATGAATCGCCTTTTCAGGCTGAAAGGGAAGAAAACATGTATTCTAGGGCTTTTTCCCCCTTTCTTGTATATGTGGAGAAGCCACGTCTGGCTGTGATCTTTTGTTGATCTTGTTTTGGGGCCACATCCAGCAAAACTTAAGGGTTCCTCTTGGCTCTGCTCTCAGGAATTACTCCTGGTAGTGCTCGGGAAACTATATGGGGTACCGGGGATCGAACCCTGGTCAGCTGTATTCAAGGCAAAGGCCGTACTCGCTGAACTATCACTCAGGCCCCAATCAAGGCTGTGATCTGAGACCGGGAAAACCCATGGAGTGCTGAGATCGAACTGGGTAGGCTGATGTGGGAGATTGTCCCTATAACAGAAACCAAGGACAGGGGAGTCCTCTGGCCAAAATAGCTTAATTCTCAGAAAATAAATAGGCAGATTATATGTGTCCAGAAAAGGATAGAAAAAAAGAGTCCAGTTTAGCATCTGCTGTACTATCACTACAGCCCCAGAAGAAAGTCTATAAACTTTTCTAAAAAATATTGGGGCTTTGCTATTCCGACCTGTTGTCTTTATGTGGCTGATTTAAAAAAAATCATTCAGGGGCCAGAGCAAAAGTATAGCGGGTAGTGTTTGCCCTGCAGATAGCCAACCCGTGTTTGATCCCCAGCATCCCGTGTGGTCCTTCAAGCCCTATCAAGAGTGATTCCTAAGCACAGAGCTAGAAACAACCCCTGAGCATCACTTGGTGTGACCCCAAAACAAAAAAAAATAATTGTTCAGTATTCAAAAATAACAATAAAATGTCTTACCCATTTGGGTGTTTTGGCCCATTAACTTTCCCCGGTGTTTTTTCTAATTAAAATTGCATTGAGTCCATATGGCATCTGTTGTATGCTAAAATTCCTTAACTCCTGAAAGAAGTGCCAGAGCAGATTGAGGGGATGGAGTGGAGATGAAACCGGTTAGCACTTTGCTAGTCATTGAGGGCAAATGTCAGCTTTTCTCATAGGAAAAGTATACTTCACTCTATATTGTAGGTGTCGATGTAAACAAAATCAAGCTGATGGTAAGCACAGTTTATCTCTGCTGCTTTCCTCCCGCACTTTGTCTTCTCTATTACTGAGATTATTAGTATTCATTATGTAAAGTTGTTAGGAGAACTGAGCCAATACTGAAACATTTTTTGTTTGGTGCCCCAATCTGTTCTCAGGGCTCACTCCCAGCAGTGCCCAGAGGACCAAGTGGTATTGAGGATGAAACCCAGGTCTCTAGGATGCACTCCAGCCCTTTGAGTTCTCTCTCTGGCTCCTGATACATTATTGTTAAATGAACTCCAAAGTTCACATTAAGATTCACTCTGTCTCTTTCACCGTTCCATGGGTTGTCACCAACACACAATATTTTGTGTTCTCATCTGGTCTAGCGTACAGAATTGTTAGACCATCCTCAAAAGCTCTTCTTTACCTCTTTACCTCTTTGTCCCTCTCTTGCAGAGCTACTCTAAAAGATGCCTGTGCAAATTTTTGTGTAGAAATGTATTTTCCATGAAGTTTGATAAATGTCTTGAAGGACAATTGTTGAATGGCTTGCTGTATGATTAGTTTTGTTAGCAACTGCCAGACTGTCTTCCAGTGTCTACGTGCCAGCATTTGCAATTCTCAGTATCATGAATTTTAGCCATACGAATAATTGTGTTCTGGTATCTCATTATTTGACTATGAGATTCCCTTGTAGATTCTTGTGTTCTTGTATATTAATCTTTGAACCCTTCAGTTTTTCTGTTATAGCTTATTAGTACAACAGAAAATCTTTTCTGCATAGAAACGTGTGTATTTTTTTTCTTCATTATATTATTCTTATAGGGATTTTTTTTTGCCTTTTGGGTCACACCCGGTGATGCACAGGGGTTCCTCCTGGCTTTCCACTTAGGAATTTTTCCTGGCGGTGCTCGGGGGACCATATGGGATGCTGGGAATCGAATCCAGGTCGGCTTCGTGCAAGGCAAACGCCCTACCCGCTGTGCAATTGCTCCAGCCCCATATTATTCTTCCAGTTTTAACAACTACAATTGTGGTGTTAATGTTTGTGGTTATGTCGAACATAGTTGCTCTACATTACCACAACCACCAAGATGCTGTAGAGTCTACATTACTGTCTTTGTCATTTCTAAACCCCTGATATCTTCCACATTCTCACCTTAAGTTGTGAATGATGACCATTTTGTGTCTTCCCTTTTTGTTTACCTTTTAATTCTTTCTGTTATGGTGTAACTAGAATCTTCTGAAAAACATTGAACGGAAATGCATACAGGAGAGTTGTCTTGCTCCTTTTCTTAGGAGGAAAGCCTGTATGTTTTCCAGAGGTGAGTTTATGAGTGATTTTGCTTATGGGTGATTTTTCTGTTATTAGTCGGTAATTTAAATCCACTCTGGTATAAGAACACTCTTTGATGTATATGCTTTTCAAATTTAGGCCCAGAAGATGGTCTCCTGGGTGAATATTCCCTGTGAATTTCAGAAGGCGGTATATTTTGCTGCTGGTGAATCAAGTAGCCTATAAATGTCAATTAGATCTAGTTGATTGATGGTGCTATGCGATTCAAAAAGACCTTTCCTTATTTTCTGCCTGATGGATTTGTCATTTATTGATAGAAGAGTGTTGATGTCTCCAACTGTAATTGTGCATTTGTCTGTTTCTCCTTGAAGTTCTCGCTTTCTGCCTCAAATATTTTGATGTTCTGTTGTTACGGGCATTCATGTTAAGGAGTGGGTTTTCTGGGTGAGTCTGAGTCCATAATCATTGTGTAATGCTGCTCTTTATCTGGGACATTTTCTTTATCCTTGACAGTTTCCAGCTTAGTCTGAGATATAGGCACACTGTTGTTTGCTTAGTTGAGTTTAGCCTGGTGCATGTTTTCAATTCCTTTAGTTTGTTACTATGTTTAAGATATGCTCCTGGTAGAGGACCTGTGGCAGTCCTCTTTTTAATGTCTAATCTGGTAGTATCTGCCTTTTCCTTCCTACCTTTCAACAGATGCAAGGGTCTTCCAGATAGTACAAGTAACCACTGTACTGTCTGATTCAAACCATGGCTATTCTGTGTAATACAAACCTGACAAGCTCCCTGTGGCGTATTCGATATGCCCAAAACAGTAACAAGTCTCACGATGGAGACGTTAGTGGTGCCTGGTCGAGCAGATCTATGAGCAATGGGATGACAGTGACAGTCATGTACCCATTGGACAGTTCACATATCCTATGGCCCATATCACACCTGGATGGTTGTGCTGTTATTTTTGAGCACTGTCATTTATGGACGATATTTTAATACCATTGCATTACCCAAACAACGATGGCCAGGTTGCCACGGTGGCATCTACTCATCTTGAAACCTTGCTCTCTGGTATGTGGAAGAATTCAGTTTAATACATCTATTTATTTAGACCTTCTCTTCCTGTATATTGAAAAAATGAGAAAATTCACAGTTCACTGCCAATGTTTTCATAATTGGATTTTCCATTGTTCCAGTTTTTCCTGAACCCAATGCTGGACTTTTTCCTAGGAAAACGATGGGGACACCTTCCCATACTGAAGTGGACATTATTATTCTACCAAAAGAAATCAGTGAACTTAACTACCTTGCAATTATTGTAGTTCTTGGTTTCATTTCATGAAACCTCAAGTTTCTAAGAAAAAAAACCGTTTTTTTTTTCTTTTCACCTGTTCCTCTCGCACCTCAAGGAGTCTTTGCCTGAGCATTGTGCATTGGTTCTGATTGAATCTATTGCTTTCTGATGTAGAAAAAAAGATACCCAGTTCTGTTAGAACTCTAGGTTTGGGGCAATCCCAGAGAGGTCCTAAGTGGATTCTGAGAAGTAAAAGTGGGACCAGGGAGCACCTGGATCTGGCAGTTAAGCCAGGAACCCATAATCCCCATTGTTGTTACTCTTTCTGTAGAAGAATTCCACATCTTTTGTAATTTCCTTTTTCTGTTGCTCCACCTCAAACAAGGCTAGGGCTGTCTAGTCTTTGAAATTTTATTGTCCTGGATCTTCACATTGGAGAGCAAATGCACCATATTAAAGGTGACATTTCCCTTGCAGAGCATTCATTTTAGAAGATAAATGATGGAGATTAATGAAGTAGTAGTAGTCCTGTAAGTCTTTAATTCATGCTCCCGATAACCAAGTTGAAAGTATAGCTAACCTTCTTCATCTTTGAGCCCTGGTTTCATCTAGTCCATTTCTATTGGGAGAGGAAATGTCAATGAGAACACCATGACTGTTCAAAAGAACTTTATATTCTACACATATATTTTGAGAATGCGTATCCTGGGTTAATGAAAGATAGGGTGTGAAAGTTGTTGGGAGACACTAGTTTGAGTTGACTACTTTGCCTTTTTTTTTGCTTTTTGGGTTGTACCTGGCAATGCACATGGGTTACCTCCTGGCTTTGCACTCAGGAATTATTCCTGGTGGTGCTCGGGGGACCATATGGGATGGTGGGAATCGAACCCGGGTCGGCCGCATGCAAGGCAAATACCCTACCCTCTGTGCTGTCGCTCCAGCTCAACTTTGCTATTTTGTGACCTTGGGAAAGTACCTAAACTCTGCTCAGCTTTAGTCTCATCATCTTTAAATTGCTAAATGTAGAACAACCACAGGTGATCATTGTAAAATGTAGATGTCATAAATCACTTAGAAATGTTTTGTATATGCCCAACTAGAGGATTTTAAAGACATGGATGGTGTATCTTTTGTTTTCACTTAACCAGACCCGCTGTATTTATAGGTCTTAGAACACAGCTTAGGAATATTAAATGGTCACTAGCCGAGATGAACATGAATGGATTGGGGAACATGGGGGTTCTTTACCAATATTTCTGATGTTTTTGGAGAATTTCCTATTCCTTTGAAATTGGCTTCACAATTGTCTTAGACTCATTCAACCTTACAATTCAGTGACAGAGTAGAGAGTACCATCTGGTCATTAGAAGGAGATGGTTACAAGATCGAGATATTTCATTGGAATTGCTTAATATTCGAAAGCAAACAAAGCAAAACAAATGGACCTGTAGCAGTTGATAAACATGAAGATTAGGTTTCTCAAGTGGGCTTGGAAACCCAGTAGAATTGCACTGCCATCTGTTCACCATTGCTGGCGATGTCATAAGCTCAAGGGAAGAATCTAGTGAGGATGTTCTACCTTGCGAGGGATCTGGGACAGATTGTGACAACACAGATTCGAACTGACTTCTGCTCCAGATGACTAAGATGCTGGACTAAGTGATCCCAAGTATCTGTTGGAGTCTGATCTCCCTAGTAGTCTGAAAGTGGTAATAATTTGAGTTTTCAAGGCTCATGAATGAGCCTCCTTTGGAGGAAAGCTATCCTGGCTCTTTGCACTCTTGTAAGCATTGGAAAGAGCTTAGTTAATTTTCTGTCCTCATAAAGCTTGGTGGTTTGAGGGTTTTTTTTTTAATTCTGTGTTATTTCTTGAAAAGCCTATTTCATTGTTTCTGATGGCTTTTGCCTTTCCTTAGGAAAATTGGCTACTCGGCTTCTTTGGGGTCATTTGTGTGTGAAGTGTTTCAGTTGGGAGAAAGTAGGTGGCATTGCGACTTTTTCTTTCTGACCAATGATATTAGTTGGAGCTATGCTAAGGGGTAGGAGCAACAGATGTATTTCTCCATAGGGCATCTCTGCATAGTGGAGAAGGTTTTTTAAGCCATGTGTCAACTGAACTTACCAAGGAAGCTTCGCTGTTATCCTTCCAGATGTTCAGCATACAAATACCAGAGGTTTTATTTTCAGCACCAAATATGTAGATGAGTGCACTGTAAGCACTGTTTTCCCATTGCTCATCGATTTGCTCAATCAGGCATCAGTAATGTCTCCATTGTGAGACTTGTTGTCACTATTTTTGGCATATCGAATACGCCACTTGTAGGTTGCCAGGCTCTGCTGTGTGGGCGGGATACTCTCGGTACCTTGCCGGACTCTCAGAGAGGGATGGAGGAATTGCTGCATGGAACTTTTTTCCCATGCAGATACCCATTTAGGGGATAAATTTCATTTCCTGTCTGGCAGTCTGTTGGAGAGTTCTCTTTAAAGTTATCTGGAGAAAATCGACCCCAAATGATTCCATTTGTGATAGCTCTTATCCCTTGGCTAAGGACTTTCCTCTCCTCCAGGACTGAACAGGCTTAATTTTTTTTATAAGAGGTAAAAATGTTAACTGAATCCTGACTTTCCTCATTTGAATGTTATTTGTATGTTTAAGAATCCATATTCCCTTCAGGTTTTAGACTTCATGTTCAGAAGGTAACCTTGATTTTCAGGCACACATACAAAAATTGCAAGAGTCAAAACTGCGCCTAACCGAATGATGATGTCATTACAGAAGACAACAGAACTTTCATCATTACCACAAAATCGTTGGCACTTGAATTTCCATGTGTTAATGTGCGGGCATGTCTCTGTCTCTTCTTTTTCAGAGGCCTTTGAAATCGTTGTGCGCCATGCCAAGAACTACACCAATGCCATGTTCAAGAACAATTATCCGAGCCTGACACCGCAAGCTTTTGAATTCGTGGGGGAGTTTTTCACCGACGTGTCACTCTACATCCTGGGTTCCGACATCAATGTGGATGACATGGTCAATGAGTTGTTTGACAGCCTCTTTCCAGTCATCTACACCCAGCTCATGAACCCCGGCCTGCCTGAATCTGCCTTAGACATTAACGAGTGCCTCCGAGGAGCCAGACGGGACCTGAAAGTTTTTGGCAACTTCCCCAAGCTCATTATGACCCAGGTTTCCAAGTCATTGCAAGTCACTAGAATCTTCCTCCAGGCACTGAATCTTGGCATTGAAGTGATCAACACCACTGACCACCTGAAATTCAGTAAGGACTGTGGCCGGATGCTCACCAGAATGTGGTATTGCTCCTACTGCCAGGGACTGATGATGGTGAAGCCTTGTGGCGGCTATTGCAACGTGGTCATGCAAGGCTGCATGGCAGGCGTGGTGGAAATTGACAAGTACTGGAGGGAATACATTCTGTCCCTTGAAGAATTGGTGAATGGCATGTACCGAATCTACGATATGGAGAATGTGCTGCTTGGCCTCTTCTCGACCATCCACGATTCGATCCAGTATGTCCAGAAGAATGGAGGGAAACTCACCACCACCGTGAGTACTAGAAAAATGGGTTCCTGTTGTGGTTGGGGTAGCCTGGCTGGTAGTAGTTGCTGATGGGGAGAAATACGAAAAGATCAGAGGATTGGCAGGAATGATTGAGGATCTGAATCATTACATCTCTACCAAGAACCTTGGTGTCCCCGGTGGACCCCTCAGAATTTTTGCAGATAACAGGTGAAAATTGCATACATGGGGAACCATGACAGGAACTAGGGAGCCAGCAGGTAGGTCAGGGGGATACCTGAAGGAAATAAAGGTTGAAAGAGGGCCACGGTCAGAAAAATGTTGAGATATAAATGACCTTTAATTTAACTTTATTTATCTTTAATTTTATTTAACTTTACCTTCATTTAACTTAAACTTAACTCCTTTAGGGGCTGGAGCGATAGCACAGCGGGTAGGGCGTTTGCCTTGCACTCGGCTGACCCGGTTCGATCCTCGGCATCCCATATGGTCCCCCAAGCACCGCCAGGAGTAATTCCTGAGTGCAAATCCAGGAGTAACCCCTGAGCATCGCTGGGTGTGACCCAAAAAGCAAAAAAAAAAAAACTTCTTTAAATAATCTCATAGGGGTAGATAGTGCATTAAGACTGGCCAGAGAGATAGCGTAATGAGTAGGGCACTTCACTTGCTCATGGCTGACCTGTGTTTTATCCCCCCAGCATCCCAAGCCTTGCCAGGACTGATCTCTGAGCACAGACCCAGGAGTCAGCCCTGAGCACAACCTGTTATGGGCCCAAGAGAAAATTATACTGGGGACAGAGCATGGAGGGCATTTGCCTTCCATGCAGCTGACCCAGGTTTGATCCCCAGAATTCCACATGGTCCCCTTTACTCAAACACTGACAGAAGTGATTCCTGAATCCAAGGGCCAGGACTAACCCCTGAACATCACTGGGTATGACGCAAAAGCCCAGCCCCCCTCAAAAAAGAAAAATGAAACCAAAATTTCTAGTCATAAATGCTGCTTTCATTCTAACTCAGGGCCTAGAGATATAGTACAGTAGTTAAGGCCCTTGACTGGTGATGCAGTTGACCCAAACTCTACTTTTGAGCTCTCATATTATCTCTAAAACCCTACCAGGAGTGACCCCTGAGCACAGGTCCTGAGCACAGCCAGATGTGGCCCCCAAATCATTAAAAATATGTAGTCATAAATCATGATTTAATTCTAACTCCAGGACTAAAGAGATAGTACAGTTGGTAGGACACTTGCCTTGCACACAGCCAATCTGGGTTCAACTCCTGGCTGTGATTTTGGTTCCTCTGAGTACAGAGCCAGGATTAGACTTGAATGCTGCTAGAAGGGACCCAGCTTCCCACCCCACCACTATTCTAACTCCACCTACTTCCAGACTGTGGATCCTAGGTAAATTGTTTTCTTTATGAGTCTCATATTTCTCATTTATAAAAGAGATTAAAAACAGGAAATGACCCTCCTCCAAGCACTTAGCATATGTCTGATACATAGTTGTCTGCTGGCACTACTAGCTATGATTGCCATTACAGTCAGTTATAGGAATCCGTGTGAGGACTTCATAATGGAGGCACTGAAATCTCCATTTGCTAAATGGGGACAGTGAAGCTCAGTGAAGCGTCAACTTGCCCAAGGGTGCCCAGGTTTAATTAGTGCAAGAACCGTGATTCAGAAATTGATCCGGCCTCCTTTTAGTTAGCCTGTCACCAATGTTTCTAATTTTGATTTCCCTCTGGGGATTTAATCATGCGTATCATGTTAGGAGTAATGACTTTAAACCCGGGGGACCCAGCCTGCAGTCACTAAGGAAACCCACGGGAGGCCAGCGAAGTAGCCACGTGTCCCAACAGTTGCTGTGGCAGCCTTGATGAGACCTGTGTCATCCTGATGGACTTGGCCATGAGGCGAGACCTGGTCTGCGCGAGTCAGACCTCAGGCTGTTGGCTGGCAAAGAGACACTGTTGCATTATAACCTGCAAAGTCAGAGTGCCTCTGCTCAGGACCACAAAAGCTACTTGCTTGGTCATGGAGAACAGAATAGAGAGCCAGGAACCTCCAGCACATTCCACTTGGGTGGCGATTGGTTTCCAAGTACTATCAGCTACGTAGGAGGTATCAGGATCGTATAGTCTGGGGCTGGAGATACAATACAGGGAGTCAGGCGCTTGCTCTGCATGTAGCACAACCTCGTTTAAACCTGGCACCACATGGCATCTCCCCGGCACCACCAGGAGTAATCTAGGCCCGTAGAGCCCGAAATAATCTCTACCCACTCCTGATAAGACCTAGTCCTTGCCCTCAAAACAAAGAAATAACTACAGTTGATATTTCAACCATGGAATGGAGGGGGGCAGCGAGGATCACTGATGTTCGCTCAGTTACAAATGATCTTGTTAGGGCCAGAGAGATAATAAGCAATTAAGCTGCTTGTCTTGCATACACAGAACCTGGGTTCAATTCCTAACACCACTTAACGTCTTCTCCCACCCATCCCACATCCCGCTCTCGCAGTATCAGTCAGAATGATCCCTGAGGGGCTGGAGAGATAGTACAGCAGGTAGGGCACTTGCCTTGCACGCGGCTGACCCAGGTTACATCCCTGGCACCCAAGATGATCCCTGAAACTCAGCCATGAGTGATCCTTGAGCTCTGAGCCATGATAAATCCTCAAACACAGCTGTGCCTGGTCCAAAAAAAGTAACAGAATTTTTTTTACTTATTAATCATAGTTTTTTTCCAGTGGTTACTTATTCCCTGTACTGATTTGTAGTTGGAGGCTAAACTCTGGGGCCTTCTACAAAAGTCTAGCTCCCAGAATTGGAGAACTTGTGTATTACTACCTCTTGGAATGAAGATAAGAAGTTGGTGCCTTCATAGGTCACAAAATTGATGGAGGGCGACCCTGGGTCAGGCAATCAAGCTGAAGTGTTTGGTGTAAATGGCTTCTTCGGTACGAAGAAAACTAAGAATATAAACATTTAAAATAGGGTACCAGACAGTGGTTTTTAGGGTGGGGTGGAGAACATACCCAAATTCAGGGATTACTCCTGGCTTTGCAACCAGAAATTACTTCTGGCAGTGCTCAGGCTATGCTAGGGATTTATCTCCACTGACCACATTCAAGGCAAATGCACTATACTATCCTTCCAGCCTCAGGTTACCAGACAATGGCAACAAACTTTCCAGAACTGAAAAGTGAGGTTGCTAGTGTGGAGAGAGGTTTGGGAATAGTGCAAGAGGGATATTGTTCCTTCGATGGGCGGTGAAGCTGGAAACATTGGCATTAATTGTATTGTCAACCATGATGCCTCAGAACAAAAGAATTGGAATAACTAGACAGGCCATAGGAATGCTTTGAGGATTGTGTGTGATGTCTGGCATGGAGCTCAGCACTAAAACACTTGCTTTGCATGTGTGAGGTCCTGGGTTTGATCCCTGACACTGCTAACTAAAAATCAGTGAAGACTGCATCTACTATTGCTCACTTGATAGGTATGTAATTGTTCCCACAAACAATATTTTTTGCTTTTTGGTTCACACCTGGAAATGCACACAGGTTACTCCTATTTCTGCACTCAGTAATTACTCCTGGCAGTGCTTAGGGGACCATATGGGATGCTGGGAATCAAACCCGGATCAGCCGCATGCAAGGCAAACGCCCTACCCACTGTGCTATTGCTCCAGCCCCGTTCCTGCAAAAATTTTTTGCCCTAGTTTTACACATACCTCCCTCCCAAAAAGAGGAAAGGGAACTGCCAAGGCATTAAGTGGTCTAGACATGAAGGTTTATTTAGTAAATAGGCATTAAGCATCTGCTTTGTGCATCCGTGGCATTTTGCGAGGTGTTTAGTATCCTATTTTACCGAAGTCCTATTTCTTTTTCTCAGTTTTTGCAGGGCAACACCCAGCAGTACTCTGGGTGCTCAGGGATGACATCTGGCTCTGTGCTCAGTGATTGCTCCTGTCAGTGCTTGAGGGGAGTGTATGCAGGGCTGGGGATTGAACTCAGGTTGGTTGTGTGCAAGGCAAGTGCCCGATCTGCTGTATTATTTCTCCTGCTCTCTTTTTAAATTTTATTGACTGTGCCAATCAAACCCAGGACCTCAAAAATATAAGGCAAGGGCAGTACCACTGAGTTACCTTCCTGACTCCAGGACATAGTTCATAAGTCTTGAATCAGTCACTCAAGAAGCACATGGAACTGAATAAGTTTGCCCCTAGTGAACATTGCACATGAAACTGAATGTTGCGAGGGCTGTGAGAGATTAGCTCCTCTGACACCATATATTTGCAGATGAAGAAAGAAAATTCAAGGGTTGGAGATGTGACTTGGTTGCAAAGTGGATGACATGCACACATGACACCTGTGTTTGATTCCCGCACACCACCAAAACCAAACAAGAAAAACTCCACGGAAAGAACATTTAGAGAGCCTTTCTGAAAGTTCTGTCATTCATGAAAAATTCGTCAGTAGAAGTCAGCGTCTTATCTAACATTCTTTCTATTCTCTGAGTTCTCTTCTATTAGACCCTACCAGAGTTTACACTAAAAACTCCTTTCAGGGCCTATGGAGAAATAGTACAGTATGTAGGTCACTGGTCTTGCATGTGACCACCTGGGTTCAATCCCTGGCATCCCATATGGTCCCCCAGCACCACCCAAGCACCACCAGGAATAATTCTTGAGTGCAGTGCCCTGGGCATCACTGGATCTGCCCCCGACCCCCATTAATAGAAAGTAAATAAAAGCTCCTTTAGCCCGCAACTGAGGGCTAGAGACTGAGCACAGTGGCCACTCAACACCTTTATTGCAAACCACAACAGCTAATTAGGGAGAGAGAACAGAAGGGAATGCCCTGCCACAGTGGCAGGGTGAGGTGGGGGGAGATGGGATTGGGGAGGGTGGGAGGGATGCTGGGTTTACTGGTGGTAGAGAATGGGCACTGGTGAAGGGATGGGTTCCCGAACTTTGTATGAGGGAAGCATAAGCACAAAGTGTATAAATCTGTAACTGTACCCTCACGGTGATTCACTAATTAAAAATAAATAAATTCAAAAAAACCCCAATATGCAAATGTGGACATAAAAAAAGCTCCTTTAGGATTTTACAAAGGCAGAGTAAACTTATATTAGATTACTGTTTCTGGATATTAAGCTTAGTATCATTCAGATGCACAGATGCAAGTGTGCAGATGTGAGAGTGAGAGAGTATACATGTGAGAGTATGTCAAGGTAGTATGAGGGATCAAACCAGGGTTGGCTGTTTTCAAGGCAGGCAGATCAACTACCATTTTTTCAGTTCCTGCACTCATGTTTTACCTTTATGGTCATGTGCTCTCTTGATTGGTTCAATGATTCCAATTTCTCAGTATTTTGTTTCTTTCCAGAAATTTCTTTGCTTTGTGATATGTGCCCATGGATATTTTCCCTATAATATCATCTACTCTTAGCATCTCATCCCTTTCTTTCTCCATGGTCACAGTCCTCAATCATAGTGTGCCATCCTGGCAATCATTTCAGGGTATGTTTCTCCAGCCTCTCATTGTAGAAGCCCTATAATAGACATGGGCAGTATCTAGGAAGATGAACCTTGACCTGGTCTGCACCTTGACCTCAGGGATCTTTGGCCCGAAAGTAGCCGAGTTAGGATTCAGAGCTGGATCAAAGTCCAGAGCTCAAGCTCTTAAATGTTGTTCTTTATTACATGCTGGAAGAGTTCTCCTCTCTGTTCCCCACAGCCATCCTTCCCCGAACACGAGCAAAATCTATTTGTATTGTATTATTTAATATCCTGTATTATCCTCTCCTGTTTTTCCAGCTGCACAATCAGGTTTTGAATTCATTCTTCTTCCTTGGAGACCTTTGTTCTAACATATCCCAGGGAAATACTAAAAGGCACACATTTCTGTCTTCGTAACACTTAAAGGCACAGAGGAGTTTAGCAGGGAATCGTGACTGTTAGTGTAGGTGATGGAAGACCCAGTCACCCAAGTAGATGACTGCTAGAGTTTGTATGTACAGTACCAGGGAAAACAAAGAAGATATCTTAGAGTTGCAATGTTTGTTACTGCCCATTTGACCAATAGCCACATCCAGAAGTGCTCAGGGATCCGTGCTTAGGCGTCTCCCCCTGCCATGCCTGTGCTCAGGGATATACTTATAGTGCAAGGACAGAGCCTTCATTCCTGTGCTATCTCTCCATTCCAAGAGATTTCTTTTTAAGAAACTCTCTTGAGGGGTTTTGGGGCCACAGCTGGTGGTGCTCAGAGATCATTCCTGGTTCTACACTCGGGGATGGCTCCTGTAGTGCTCTGGGAACCCTTTGAGGTTCCAGAATCGATCCCATGTTGGTTGTGTGTAAAGAAGGTCCCCTACCCACTATACTCTCTCGCCAGCCACACAGATTGGATACTTTTATTCAAATTTTTATTTTATTGAAGCACAGTTAATAACAAGGTTGGGTTTTCAACATACAATGTTCCTTCAATTGTCCTGTCTGGTACTGCTCCACCACTGTTCCAGGTTCCTTCTCCTACCCCTGCCCCAGTCCCAGTCTGCTATTTTGACAGCCTCCTTTTAAATTTGTTATTGAAGTTTGGGTCCCGCCATTTCAGTGTTGTTGACTCTGTGGTTTGGATATTTAGCTCTGTCATTCCTTAACACAATTGATGTATCTCAGTCCCTTGGGCCCTGTCTCCATTTCTTCTCATCTATCTCCTCTCCCCTTCCCCTTCACTCTCTTTGCTTCTTCCAGTGCTCTGGGGCTAGTGGTAATCTAGGCATCCCCCCACTTTAAACTATTGCATTTTCTTATCCAATTTTTCTAAATACCACATATAAGTGCTATCCTGTCTGGTCTAACCCCTGTTTTCAGTATGGAGATTTCTCAATACACTTAAAATTGAGCTACCCTATGATCCAGCAATTCCACGGATGGTTTTTAAAATGCATCTACCTCTGTTTACCCATCTTTTGTGGTGTATCAGTTATCTCTTAGGAAGTTTCCTTAGTAGCATTACCTACTGAGAAGCCAACAGCCTCCACGATCCAAGTCTGTTGATTTTTTTTTCCAACTCGAATTTCTCAAGTTATCATCAGTGAAGTCAGTATTTATGTGTGCTCTGAAGCTCTGGTGAAGATTCTATGTTGATTCTCACTAATAATTCACTCTATCTCGCTCTTCTGTTCTGCTGTCTATGTGAGTGATTGTATCTCATCAGAATGTCCCAGATTGGCCTTCCCCACCTCTCGGCTTCCGGAGACTGAGTTTATTTCTCAGGTGTCAGAAAGTCAGTCTTTTCCTCCTCATGGCATCACTGGCAAACTTTCATTTTTGGTTCCAGATGTAGTTGCGTGGTCCATATTTATACAAGCACTTCGCAGTAGCCACTTATTTCTGACAAAACCTAAGTCATGGTTCACTATCTAATTCATGTCTCCAGGCCAGCATCTAGAACTGTTGTAAGCAATTTGATCTCCACCAAGTTCCTTTCTGGATAGTCAGAAATGTCATTCACTTACCCTTCATTTTACACACATGATCACAAATAACTTCAGTGATGAGGTTGGGTTTTATTTTTTTTGATGCAACCCTATGGTTTTATTTGGGGGTATCAGAAAGCAGGCCTACCAAACAGTGCTCGGATGGCTCAGGTGCCATTCCTGGCAGTATTTGTTTCACCAGGCTGGACAGCTCAGTGTGAGGGTCTGAGAGCGGGGAACTGAGGAAGCCCTGGAGCATCTGGGGGCCTACAGGGATATACCATGTGATGATGGGGACCAGTGCCATAGGGTGCTGTGTTTGAATTTGGGCCAGGTCTATCTTTACAACCCATATATGGTTTATATTAGATCTTAAAAAATATTTTTTGTGCTGGAGATTGAGCCCAGGACCTCAGACATGCAAAGTATGTGTTCTAACTCTGTCCCTAGCTCCCTCATTCTCTCTCAGTTGCTCTCTCTGTCTCTTTCGTTTTCAAACCTCGATCGCTTATTTGTTGAAGAGACAAATATAGTTGCGGTAAGTGAGACCACACTTGAGGCCTCACATATTAATTTCAGGGCACATTTTAAACAGCGGTCACACAAAGGGAGTGATTTCAATGCTTCCTTATGAAATGATATACATATTATGGGTCATATTACAAAAATCAACAGGCTTTTCTAGAATCTGAAATCGTGTTTGCCTTGGCCAGACCCTTCTTGTCTCTTTACCAGTTGTCTGATTCTCGGTTGATAATAAGTTGTATGATTGACAGTTGTTGATATGTTCTGAGTTTGGAGAAAGACTCCCCTCTCCACTTTCTGTGATCCATGCATGAAAATGGCAGGAGCTGGTCCTCATAGGAACATGAATGGGCTGAAAGTTCCAACCAAATTGTGAGCCAGCCTCAGTTCTGTGGATGTAGGTTAAAGAGCCGAGATGCCGAGCTCGGAGATGAAGGGCAGCTTATTTCTCCTGAAGCATCTGTGGTTCGAGCATCAGCATGTGGGCCAGATACCTGAGCCCCACTTAACCACAGCCTGCAGTGGTCTGGGCCATGCCTAGCTCAGTGATTGGGGGGGGTCCGTATTATGCCAAGGATCAAACCAAGGCTTCTCACATGCAAATTAGGTGCTTCGGCCCTTTGCACTCTCTCCCTGACCCCAGAAGTCGAGAACTCTGGCATACACAGTGAATTGCATCCAGGGAGAAATCCCTGGAGCATACGGCTCTTGAATCTTTACAAATAGGTGTTCGGCCTGTTGTGTTGTTTTCCTACACTGTTCCTATCCATAAAGACTTGCTCAGCAATAAGTATACTTAATAGAAATGCAATAAGTACTCAAATAATCCGCTCCCAAAGGGAGGAAAAAGAAAATGGATTAAAAATAATAAAAGCTGATAGATCTAAATGTAACATATTGATAAAATTGAACGTAAGTTGCTCTAAACTCACTTATGAAAGATCTTTGAAGAAATAAACCACAATGACTTAAATTAAAAAAAAAGACTTGGTAAATACAGTATGGAATCAATTCTGAAGGGAGGCACTTGCCTGGCTTGTGACCAACCGAGATTTGTTTACCAGTACCACAGAGATTCCCTGGAACATTGCCAGGGAACAGAGACCTTCCTGAACTGAGGTAGAGCCCCCGAACACTGCTGGGTGTGTCTCCATCCCTTCCATCCCCACTCGTACTCCCCCCGGCCCCCGTAAAAAAATTATCTGGAACAAAAGGAATTCAGTGCTTCTGTTTATAGTATATGCTTAAACAGCCGAGATCCATGGGAGTTTGTCTTGCTGCACGGCTAGGTCCCTCACCGTGGATGACTAAAAACCTCTCCAGTTCACAATATGTTGGAGGATTAGGCCAGGATTAGATGTTAGGAGACATTTAATTCAGCTCTCACTGACGGGCCGAAAAGCTCTGTGCCATCTGTCAAGGGTGGCAGAAGGTGCACCCAGAGACTGGAAGCCATGGTGCTGGCCCAGCTCTTCAAGAGTAAACAAAGAACTGGGGGGAAAAGCACCTACCAGTTGCTTCTGGTTCTGAGTCAGCGCCACTGTGGGTCTCCAGCTCTTCTGCAGGGCTCTGTCTTAGGGCTCTTCTGTTTCCTTTCTCCCTCCTCCAGGCTATAGGCCTTGGAGTCTTGCCTGGCTAAGTCACAATTGATCCAGTCAAGTTTCCTCTTTTTTTTTTTTGTTTTGGGGCCAGCGTCGGCTGTGCTCAGAGCTTACTTCTGGCTCAGTGCTCCGGGATCACTCCTGGCTGGGCTCAAGGAGATCATCTGCTTTACCAGGTGTCGAACCCTGGTTGGAAGCCTAGAAGACACACACCTTACCCACTGTATTATCTCTTAGGTCCATTTTTTTTCTGTTTTAACTGTGCTTCAAAAGTATAGCATCCTGGGGTAGAGACCAGACGCTTATCCATGACTACTCAAGGTGAAGTGGAGAATTAAGTCACTTATCCACAGATGATATTCAGAATACTTCAGAAGTCCAGAATGTTCCCCCAAGGGCTGGAGACAAAGAGAGCTCAAAGGGCTGGGACACACGCTTTGCATACTGTGAGGCCTTGAGTTCTATCCCTAGCATCATAGGCTTTCATTGAGCACTGCCAGGAATGATCCCCGAATCTAGAGCTGAGAGTAGCCCCTGAGTGCTTCTAGGTGTGATACAAAACAAATTTAAAAATGGACTATTTTCTTGAGTGGACAAAGTCCACCCTGGATGCCCTCCGACTGAATCTGAGAATCTGCATGTTTCCAAAATGGCTCCCAGGGGTTCTGAATTATGTTGGTCACCAGGAAATTGGACTGTAGTGGGAGCAACTTCTCTCCAGAATCGGGAAGGAAAGACTTGCTCACTTCCTTGCAAGCCTGAGTATCTCCAACACACGGGATCCTGTGTCCAGTGTGATACCTCTGTTCATTGCTTCACAGCGGAGTAAACTGAATCCACTCTGAGTCACTCTAGTACTGGATCATTCTCTCCCATACTGCCACAAGTAGCTTTGCCTCCCTTGCCCTCTGCCTCTCTGCCTGTATAGAGTGCTCTCTGGCTCAGGACTCTGCAGGAGACAGGTCATGCTTGGACGGACTGTATCTTGGGAGACAACCCCCCGACCTCCACCTAATAAAAATGGAAAATAGCACTGAGGTGACAGTGCAGTGGTTAGCTCACTTGCCTTTCATGTATTATATTCAGAATGGTTCAGAAATCCATAAAGTTCCCCCAAGGGCTGGAAAGAGAAAGAGAAAGTGGCTGACTGGTGGCTGACCCCGGTTTGATCCTTAACATGGCACAGGGGCCTCCAAACCGCTCCAGGAGTGCTCTGTGAGTGCAGAGCCGGGAATAAACCCTGAGTCCTGCCAGTGCAGTCCCTAATCAGAAAACAACCCCTACACCACCCCAATGCTAAACAGGAACTGAGGAGATTGTATGAGGGTTAAGATGCTGGCATGTACCTGACCTGGGTTTGATGCCTCACACCACATTGTCCACTGAGCACTTTGAAGATGCCCCCCATATCTGTGGCACTGCCGGGCCCGAGCAGCATTGAGTCCTAATGCCCTGCCAGCCTGACTCTGAGAATGTTCAAGAATGGCCCCTAGGTCCCCTGGGGAAGTTAGTCATCCCCCCTGCCTCCTGTCCAATAAAACATTAACATTTTTGCACATCACAGAGGCAGCTTAGTTTTATTATTCTTCCTTTTCCCTTCTTTGGAGTCATAATGATGCCCCGGGCTTGCATCCTCAGTGGCAGACTTGCAGGTCACACTTGTGTTTCTGAGAATCCCAGCGGGCAAATGTAAGCAGAGTTCTGGGGATTGAAATAGCGACCTCTGTGAGTCATTTTCAGTGAGTCCTGCCTAGAAGTCCTCTGCATCTGCATCCTGTCCATGCACTCCACTGCAGAATTTAATTTGGTTTATACTTCCAGTGAGAAATGTATTCCTTGGGGCTGGAGCAATAGTACAACGGGTAGGGTGTTTGCCTTACATGCAGCCGACCCGGGTTCGATTCCCAGCATCCCATATGGGCCTCAGAGCCAGGGGTGATTCCTGAGTGCAGAGCCAGGAGTAACCCCTGTGCATTGCCAGGTGTGACCCGAAAAGAGAAATGTATTCCTCCCTTTTATTTTTTTAATTTACTCTTTTATTGAATCACCATGTGGAAAGTTACAAAGCTTTCAGGTTTACATCACAGTTATACAATGCTCGAACACCGATCCCTTCACCAGTGCACATATTCCACCACCAAGAATCACAGTATACCTCCCCCTCCCCCCGCCTGTGTAACTTATAAATTTCACTTTACTTTCACTTTACTTTGATTAGAAATGTATTCCTCTTTAAAATTGCTAATTTCAGGGGCTGGAGCTATAGCACAGCAGGTAGGGCGTTTGCCTTGCACGCGGCTAACCTGGGTTCCATTCCCAGCATCTGACATCGTCCCCTAAGCACCGCCAGGAGTGATTCCTCAGTGCAGAGCCAGGAGTTTACCCCTGTGCATCACTGGATATGATCCAAAAAGCAAAAAAAAAAAAATTGCTTGTTTAAATAAAGAAAATTAAAGTTCTTTTCTTTTATTTTCTTTTTTGCTTTTTGGGTCACACCTGGCGATGCACAGGGGCTACTCCTGGCTCTGCACTCAGGAATTACTCCTGGCAGTGCTCAGGGGACCATATGGGATCGAACCCGGGTCTGCCGCATGCAAGGCAAACGCCCTACCCGCTTTGCTATCGCTCCAGCCCCTAAAGTTATTTTCTTAAATAACTTCTATGTCATTATGTTTACATGCCGTATAAAGTTATTCTTAGGTGTTTTTAAGACATACAGTGTTCTAGCACCGAAATGACCTCGCAGTGTCAATTTGCCTCTACCAGGGTTTCCAGGCTCCCTCCCAGCATGCCACGTTGACAGGCGCATGTTAAAATTTAGTTGTGGGACGTTGCATCTCTTTTTTTCAGTGTCGTTGACTCTGTGGTTTGGGTATTTATCTAGACTGCTCCTTTACACCATCCTTGTACTGGGATCCCCTTGAGCCCTGCCCCCTGTTGCTTCCTGTGTGTCTCTTCTTTTTTGGGGGGGTGGTCACACCCAGCATTGCACAGGGGTTACTCCTGGCTCATGCACTCAGGAATTACTCTTGGTGATGCTTGGGGGACCATATGGGATGCTGGGAATCGAACCCGAGTTGGCTGCGTGCGAGGCAAACACCCTACATGCTGTGCTATCGCTCCAGGCCTGTCTCTTCTTCTACATCGATTTCTTTTCTTTTGGCTTCTCTGTCTTTCTCCTCCTAGGAGTCTGGGGCTATGGGTGATCCAGGCATCCCTCCTTATTCTGTATGCCACAGATAATGAGAGCATCTTGTTTGTCCTTCTCCTTCTGGCTTGCTTCATTTAACATGCTATCTCGCAGTTCTATCCTTGTTGCTGTGAATTGCATAATTTCATTGTTCTTTACAGCTAAGTGAAGTTCAAGGCAATACAGTTCTTTCCTCCACATTGGGCATGGTTTTTATAATTGACATCATCAGGAGTTTCACCAAAGGCCAAGTTGGGGCCAGAGATCCAGAGAGGCCAGTGCAGCAGATAAGACACTTGCCTTGCGCACGGCCAACCCAGATTCAATCCCTGCATCTCATATGTTCCCCCCAAGCCCTACGAGAAATGCACCCTGAGCACAGAGCCAGGAGTAAACCCTGTTGCTTTGTGTGGCCTTAAAATAAAAAGAAAAACAAAGGCCAAGTTGAGGACATTTGGGCGCTGATTTCTCCCATTGCCTTTGGGTGGTAAAACCAAAACTCCTTCCTTAAAAGTAGCAACAACTTGCTATGCTTTCCTACTGGCTTTGAACTTACCATTCCATTCCTTTTGCATGTGTATGGGGCTGGGTGGGGGGGGCACTAAATAACTAGGACAAGACAAATCACTTTTGTTTTTGTAAGAAGACAGATTTCTAAATGTCCTTTGAAAATATACCAGTGGGAAACTGGGGGTTGTGAAATACCTCAGATGTCTCCGAAGCCACATGGGCCGGAACCAGAGAGGTCCAGTGGGGTGTGCTGAAGCAGGTTTCTGTTGGTGCCGCCACTTGGTCTGTTTTGTAAATATCAGCCCATTGCACACTTGAAGTGGATGAATTTTAGGAATGGCAATAGAGACCTCCCTAAAAATAAGAAAAAGAGATCTCAAAAAAGCAAACACTGGGGAATTCATAGATAAAGCATTTCCAATATGACAATGGATGAGCGTCTTATAAACAGCTAGTGAAACAATTCACATATAAATATTTGCCACAGCATTCAAATAAATTACTGTGGAACATAAAATAAAAGTGATGCCGGAAGGTAGAAGACTGTGCTAACGGTGCCCCTTGGGAAAGAGCATAATCTGGTGAGGCTTTCATATTTCATAGGAGGATAGTTGACGCTGTCTTTTTCCCCCATCCAATTCAAAGTATTTTTGAAGACTGTTTGGAAAGCAAAATAATTTTTTCTTGTTTTCATTGCACCAAGAATGTCTCAACCAGATAAAGGAGGAAACAGTCAAATTTGGTCTTTTGTTGTTTACTAACGGAGTGACAGTCTCAGCCTTTCTGCTTTGGGGAGATAATTAATTGTATTACTGAATGTGAGGACGAGTGATTGTAATCAGTGTGTTTTGCACTTTCAGCCACACATGGAGCCCATCCTAGATAGGCAAGTGCAAATAAGCCTCATAAAATATGTAACCCAAGTAGGGCTTGAAGTTAATGCATTTCCTTTTCTTTTTAAACCCCCCAATGATCTACATAAATTATTTTCAACCCCTCCCTCTTTATTTGTCTACTGTGAAGCTTATATGCTGTGAATTTTTTTTTAATTTTTAAGGGGGGCTGCACAACAGGCGGTGCTCAGAGTTTAATCTTGGCTCTGCATTCAGTAATGGCTCCTGTAGGCTTGGGGTACCATGTGGGATGCTGGGGATCGAACTCGGATCCACAGCGTGCAATGCAAGTGCCCTATTGGCTGTGCTATCTTCCCAACCATGTGTGTCTCCTGAAGACGATCAGGAGGCCGAGGGTAGTCAAGTTCTCACTGAGCTCTGTGCCACGCATCATTCAAAGCTCTTTCTAGGAAGGAACTGATTGCATGTTGATGACAGGCCTGACAAGGAGAAGATTATCATTATTAGCATCTTCCTGTTTCAAGAAGTGAGGCAAAGCACCTTGGAAGGATTTAGCTGCTCCTTCCTGCAGGACTTGCTGACGAGCATCTTTCCACCAGGACCACCCCTAGTTGGAGAATGTGTGGCGGACCTGCAGCCCTGTGCTGCTGGACCCAAGCTGACCGTGTTGGTGGCAATGAGGCAGAATGGGAAATTAGGGTGTTGGCTGAAGAATTTTTATTCTTGTCTGCTTTCTCCGTTGCTATGCATCCTATTTCCTTACATGTGATCTTAAAAATTAAGATTTGGGGGCTGGAGCTATAGCACTGTGGGTAGGGCGTTTCCCTTGCATGCGGCCACCTGGGGTTCAATTCCCAGCCTCCCATCTGGTCCCAAGCACCACCAGGAGTAATTCCGGAGTGCAGAGCTAGCAGGAACCCCTGTGCTTCACAGTGTGTGATCCAAAAAGGAAAAAAAATTGCGATTTGCTTTGATCCCAGGAGCACAGATCCAGGAGTAGACCCTGAATACCACCAAATGTAGCCCCCCAAAAAATTTAAATTGAAGGAAAAAATTGTCACTGTCATTCCGTTGCTCATCGATTTGTTCGAGCGGGCACCAGTAATGTCTCTCATTGTGAGACTTATTGTTACTGTTTTTGGCATATCCAATAAACCACAAGGAGCTTGCCAGGCTCTGCCGTGTGGGCTCGATACTCGCGATAGCTTGCTGGGCTCTCCGAGAGGGGCGGAGAAATTGAACCTTGGTTTCTGTTAGAGGGACAGTCTCCCACATCAGCCTACCCTAGTTCAATCTCAGCACTGCATGGGTTTTCCCGGTCTCCGAGTGCAGAGTCAGATCACAGCCTTGATTGGGGCATCAGCGAGTAGGGCCTTTGCCTTGCATACAGCTGACCAGGGCTCAATCTCCAGTATCCCATATAGTTTCCTGAGCACTCCCAGGAGTAATTCCTGAGTGCAGAACCAAGAAAAACCCTGGATCATTGCTGGATGTGACCCCAAAACAAAATCAACAAAATATCCCAGCCAGAAGTGGTCTCTCCACATACACACAAAAAAAGATGAAGCCCTACAATGCATGTTTTCTTTCCTTTCAGCCTGAAAAGGCAATTCACAAGCTCCCATCCATAGAGGAGGATAGAATTCACACAGGTGGGAACATTTCCCTTGTGCATCTGTGCTCAACTAGTTTTGAAACCTCTTTCCTCCCCTGTCATTTCTTCTGCATCTGTGATCCACTGACGGAGAAAAAAAAATACTGCATGATTCAACTTTGCTGTGAAAAGCTCCATTCAGAATGGTCTCAGCTCTGGTCCCATGGACCCAAAGAGCTCCCAGGAGTAAAGAACAACAGCACACATCCATTTCTCAGAGCACCATTGATATTTAAGAGACACACTTTCTAAATCAAAAGTTGGGTCAATATTCTTACAGGAATGGATCGGCTTCATGTTGCAAAGAGCACGGGACTAAAAGCAGGTAAGAGGTGTGAGGTACTCAAAGAGTGGGTTTCAGGAGTTAGGTGAATTTGTGCTTCACCATTTCTTTTTGGTTTGTTTCTTTGGTATGTTTTTGGGCCACACTCGGCAGTGTTCAGTTCTCACTCCTGTCTCTGTGCTCAGGGATTACTCGTGGCCCTGCTTGGTGGACCCTATGTGGTGCTGGGGATCAAAGTGGGATTGACTGCAAGGCGAATGCCTGACTTCCTGTCCAACCTCTCCAGCTGTTCATCCGTTTATCATAATGACTCTGGGCAGAGTCTCTACCTTCCTGAGCCTTAGTTGCTGCCTCAGTGGCATGGAGCAAGAGTAATGCTAACTTCCTAAAACTACAGTGACAATTAGCAATGGTGCCCCACATGTATTAGCACTGGAATTTCATAAATGATATGATCAACAATATGCGAAGCAACATAACAAACCACTCATTACATTATCTGATCCCCGTGCTAATGTTTGCTTCATAGATTCCCCACTCACCAGCAACTGTTCATCTTTGGGCTGCTTTCATTAAACACTACCCCCAATGATAAATATTTCCTGAGTATCTTGTGACAAAGACTAGGAATGAGCCCCCCAGGCCCCAGGAAGCTGCATGAAGAAATAATGCAGTTGGCACAACACTTCATGTCTCTTCTGAATGCTAGATTGGCTCTGCTTGACCAGGCTTTTGCCCACATTTCCTGTAGATTTGAAGTTCCTGTGAGTCTGTGTGTTCAGAGCTTGGTGTAGCTGAATGAGTCTAGGCTAGTGCTCCATTGGCCTAGTCCTTGCCCAGCAATCGCTGGAAGTCTTATTCTTTTTAGTTGTTCGGATGAAGCAACCCCCACCAAGGCTAAAACAGGTTGACTGTATGTTTTTAGCCACTCACTATGGTCTTCACAGAATACTCCAATTTAAGGGCAGTGCAATAGGTCTAGATTTCTGATGGGGATTTTCTGAATTCAGCTTGGTTTGCTTGGACTTAGGGTGGAAACCCTTGGGAATAGAGGCAGTTACTCGAGCTGTGCTATGGTTCCTTCATTTTGGAAGGTGCACTGTTCTGTATCCTATTAAACTGTGTTTGCTGCATGCTGCTGTGAAATGATGATGCAAAGTTGGGTTCAGAGGAAAAGGAAGAGATGTCTACTACCTATCTTTGGGATCACTGGTTTTTGCTAATATCTTTTTTTTCATTCTCCATGTTTTCCTATTTTCTTCCATCCTGCTCATTCAGTCTCTTCTTTTAGAACGAATGGCAAATACCTTGGTTCTAGGGATTTGAGTTTTCACTCTGTTTCTTGTGATGGAGGGAGAAGGAGAAAGCAGTCGATCAGGAGATGAAGGAAGTTTTGTGGGATTTCTTAGCGGAAAAGGACACACCCAGCAGTGCTCATGGCTTACTCTTGGCTCTGCAGTCATGGATCACTCCTGGCAGGACTAGGGAGACTGTGTGGGGTGCTGGGGATCGAACGCAGTTCAGCCAAGTAGAATGCAAGTGCTTTACCTGTTGTGCTATCACTTAACCTGCTGTATTATCACTCTGGCCCTAATTAAGGGAGGAAAATGATGATGAGAAGTGAATACCTCCATTTGGAAGGTACATATCCCTGGAAGCATTTAATATAATCTTTATCCAATTCATGCTAGTCCAGTAGCAATTAATCATAACTTCTTGATTAAAGATCAAAAACATACACTCAACCATGACTAACTTGTCCTTTGCTGAAATCAAGCATGAGTTTTAGCGTGTGGGCGTCCTGTTCTCATCTCTGGTATACAATGTCTTACGTAGAGCAAGTGTTTAATTTTTCTTTCAAGTCACTCAAAATGGTATAGACTTCGCCCCCTGGGTGAGTAAGGAGCCATCGTGTGTATGCAGGACACGTATCCTTCACCTGCAAAAGCAGAAGGATATGAAAGGGTGCATCTTTTATTATTAGTTTCTGTTGTCTTTTTAATTTTGGATTTTTTGAGGGCTGGAGGCCATACACAGCAATTCTCAGAGATTACTTTTAGTTCTGTGCTCAGGGATCACACCTGGAAGGTTTTGGGGGACCATATATGGTACTGGGGATCAAACCCTGGTTGGTCAGCTGCACTATTTCTCTGGTCCCTGTATATCTTTCTTTTTAAGCTGCACTTGGGGCTCTCCACATGTATATTTCATTTCATGTGGTCAGTGGCCACCTGATACAGATTGGACGAAGCAGTGCCACTCTCCCCTATGGGGAAGGGTCCTGCTGCCAGCCACATAACTGTATTTCCTTGCAGTAGTGACTGGACCATTCCTTCCGCAGAAAGGCCACTTTTCAGCACATATAACTAACTACCCTTCTAGGTACCCTGCTGCGAAGTCAAACGAAGCATAAGCCGAAGGAAGTGACTCAGAACAAAGTGTGTGATTGCTCTGGTACATGACTGCCCCTCTCGAGTGTATTTTGGGCAATCAAAAATTAATGGATAGGAGCGAGTTAATATTTCAGTGCATGAAAGCCATTTTCAGTTTGTAGACAACACTGGGCAGAAATGAAACAGCTCTTTCCCACTGGGGACACTCGATCCCAGTCATCGGGATGTGCTTCGTCCCTGCACCTCCTCCCTCCCCCCCAGAAGTGAACCAAGAGACCCCAGCTAGGCAAGAACCGTTCAGAGCCAGTTTAGATGACCCAGGCCATCCAACAAAATCTCCATCTGAAGAGCTGTCTTTTTCTTTTTCTTTATTTGGCCGGAGATGAGGAGATGGGAAGCTGAGTGGCGCCATCTGGACACCTACCCCTATGGCACCATCTGTCATTTTGTCTGATTAGAGTCATCATGAGCATGAGTCAGGTTTCTCGTCACTTGAAAATGGCTCATTCTTCTATTGCCTTTGCTGGGTTTTTTTTCCTTTATCTTTTCTCTTTACCTTTCTTCCCTTTGGGGGGGCCAGTACAGAACTCAGGCACCCAACTCTGCAAATTAGATGCATTTCACCCTGAAATCCACGACCTTTGCCTCTCAAGGCAGAGTTCTCACTTCCATTTTCATTTAGTTTTAATTTTTAATTAATTTTTTCAATGTTTGGGGCCACGTCCGGCAGTGGTCAGAGTTTACTTCTGGCCCTGTTATCAAGGATCACTCCTGGAATTTGAGGGGACCCTGTGAGTTTCTGGGGATCGAACGAGAGTTGCTTGCATGCAAGGCAAGTACACTAACATCTATACTATCTCTCAGGTCCTCATTTTTATTTTATGGGGGATTGGGACTTGGGGCACATCCAGTGGGTCTCTGCGGACCTTATTTGGTTCTGGGGTTCAATCTGGGTTTTGTTGCTTGCAAGGCAGGTACTTACCCCCTGTATTATCTGTCAGACACAACATCCCTCCTTTTAATTTTTTAAATTTTCTTTGCCGCTCAATTCCATGCCGGCCCTGTTTCCTTAAAGTCAGAAGCCAATTCAAATGAACTCCTCTCGGCCTTGGACTTTCTGTAAGATCATGAATACTCTCCCCCTCCTCTCTCATCTGTCCCTTAGACTTTGGTTTCCACTTGTGACTCTCTGACTTTGATAGTACTTGGCTTAAGATCAAGGCCCATTTTTGCTAATTCCTGGGCCCAGCATTTAAAACTCTTCTCCCAGAGGAAATTTGTTTCCTGATTCAAGGACTCATTGGGCTGGTTTGACTCTCAATTCCATGTCTGTTTCTGCTTAGTTCCCTTCCCTCACTTCCCTTCATATAGCTCTGGATTTCTCTGTACAGAGAATTCCTTAGCCTCCCTCCTCACCCCTATGCCTGCCCCAGGCAACTCTCCTGAGTCCTGGACTGGGATTTCGAAGAAACAGCAGTATCAAAAGGGAACACTTAACTGAACGCATCTTTCCAGAGCAGCAAGTGAAGACATCTATTTAAGGAAGCTTTACTCTGCAGAATCAAAGAGGCTACTGGATAAGAATGGAAGCCGATCTATCAGCCCAGCAGCTAGAAAGGCTTAACACTGACAAGGGAGGCATTTACTTGTTTTATCTTTTCAAGCCAGATGAGGAGATTGGGTTGGTAGAATGTGGCAGACATGTCAGCAAGGGGAAAACACAGGGAAGAGTTGGAAGTGTTGCAGAGTAAGGAGAATGTGATGTGGCTATCTGTTTTCAAGACAAGGGGAAAGCAACTACTAAGTGGGTATTTTAGCAGCACGTATAAATTCTGAGATCAAATTAAACCTCCGTAAATGCTTTGTATGGTTCGACTAACTGGACAAATGAACAAAAATATCAACTTATGGGGCAAAAGTGAAGTACGTAAGTGTAGAAATCTAGAAAAACAGTCCAGCTTCGCAGATGACTACATGTCCATATAAAAGAGGGCCATAAAAACCTCAACTTTGTTCGTAGGATTGGCCTCCTATTTTGTTTTTTTTTTCTTTTGCAATTTTTTTCTTTTTAAAAATTTTTTATTAGTGAATCACCATGAGGTACAGTTACAGACTTACAACCTTTCATTTTTTTAAATTACTTTTTTAAATTTTATTGAATCATCGTGAGATAGTTACAAGCTTTCATGTTTGTGTTACAATCTCACAATGATCAAACACCCACCCTTCCACCAGCGCACATTCCCCACCACCAATATCCCAGGTACACCCCCCTTTCCCACCCTCCCCCTGCCTCTAAGGCAGACAATATTCCCCATACTCTCTCTCCTTTTGGGCATTATAGCTTGCAACACAGACACTGAGAGGTCATCATGTTTGGTCCATTATCTACTTTCGGCATGCCTGTCCCATCCCGACTGGTTCCTCCAGCCATCATTTTCTTAGTGATCCCTTCTCTATTCCATCTGCCTTCTCCCCTCCACTCATGAAGCAGTCTTCCAGCTATGGGGCAATCCCCCTGGCCATTGTAACAGACTTAAAACCTTTCGTGCTTGTGTTTCAGTCATACAATGATCGAGTATCCATCCCTCCACCAGTGCCCATTTCCCACCACCAATGGTCCCAGCGTCCCTCCCACCACCCCTGCTCCATCCCCTCCACCCCACCTCACCCTGCCTCTGAGGCAGGGCATTCCCTTTTGCTCTCTCCTTTTGGGGTGTGGCCTCCTATTTTGTAAAGTGGAGTTCTGCTCTGTCATGGGTGCTATGGGATGGAAGTATTCTTCCAAACCCCATGGCCCACTTAATGGTCTAGTGTGGAAAGCACCCTAAGGAAGCACAACCTAGGTTAGGGCCTTTTCCTGTGATAGAATCTCTTTGTCTCCAATCCTGGAAAGTGTTCTCACTTTTCTTGGTCACTCTTTCTTACTGTTGACCCATAGGTGACAGAGAATTTGGTTTGTTTGTTTGTTTGTTATGGCCTTGGGCACCCACCAGTGGTACTCAGGGCTTATTCACAGCTTTGTTCTCAGGACACTATGCAGTGCTTGTTATTGAACTGGGATTAGCCACAGGCAGGACAAGCATCTTCACTGAGGTATTATCTTTACATGTAATGGAGCTGATGACTTGATTGAACTGGTATTGGGTGTTTCCACTCCATCCAGTTCAATTAACTTCTGGTAATACCCCAGTAGATTAGACTCTGGTTAACTAGTTTCTCCTGAGTACAGGTCTGACTAAGAACAGCATTTCAAAACGGTCCCTTTTTCCCTTTCCAGGGCTAGAAATTTTTCTTTCCTATTTATTATGGAAATCTGTTGATCCATTTATTTATTTATTTTTTTTTTTGCTTTTCGGGTCACACCCAACGATGCACAGGGGTTACTCCTGGCTCTACACTCAGGAATTACTCCTGGCGTTGTTGGGGAACCATATTGGACGCTGGGAATTGAACCCGGGTCGGCTGCATGCAAGGCAAATGCCCTATCCGCTGTGCTATCATCCAGCCCCTCTGTTGATCTCTTGAAGGTATGGGGCACAGTAATAAGAGTAACTCTTTTGACTGACTCCCCCTGCAAATTTCAACTCTAAGGCCAAAGAGATTGAACTAGGGGTAAGGCACTTGCCTTGCAGGCAGTGTGACTTGGTTCAACCCCCAGCACTGCACTGGGCTCTCTGAGTACCACCAGGGGCAATCTCTGAGCCAAAGAGGCTCGAGTAAGCTCTGAGTACCAATGGTCGAAGTGAAATCACTCGATTTTCACTTTACCTTGCAAGGTAAAGAGAGAATGCTACATTTGACTGATCCTCAGCCATTTAGTCTACTTTCTTCAAATGAAAAATGAAAACACTGGGATGCATATGATTTGAGGCGAAGTTTTTGCCAACCATGAATCAGTTTATGTCAAACCAGGGTAAAGCCTATGGCTTCTGACAAAAAGACCAGTGTTCTTTTTCCTACATCATCTATTTCATTGATATGACAGAGTGAGAATGTTGAGATTTGCTTTTAGAATCTGTCTCCTACCTCAAAATATTCAAACCAGCATCAAATATGTCCTTTGAAGTTTTTTCCTTTAACTTTTCGATTGTAAGAGTCCTAGCAATCGCAATAAATGTATCCTTACTATGGATTTCAGTGAATAGTCTATTATGAGTTTTTTTGTGTGTGCAGGAGGGAAATCAAATAGGCAGAGGATGAAATTTATTGCCAAGATATTTTTGGATCCCTGTTTTTACAAGTTACCTGAAAAATGCTTTATGTAGAAGGAATCAAATATAAATATGCAATTGAGAATGAGGAGAATCTCTGAAATACGGCTTTCTATAGAAATAGAGAATGATGGAAATTGTCAATCTCACTTCTCCTTGCCTAGATTCTAGCACAAGTCTGAGATAGTCAGTATGAAAATGCTGCTCAAAATGTGCTCCAGTTTAGCCAATTAAAGGTCAGTATATGTAACTTAGCTGAAATGGATGGGCAAGAGGAAAAGAAATCAGGTTTGAGGAATGATTGCATTTCTTGTGTGATGAGTACTACAAAGGTCAATGAAAATGCAAGATATAAGTCATTGTTTTTTGACGAAGATTTTTTTCAAGTTCCATTTCTCTGCCCCATCTTACCCTCCTGTTTGCAAGTGTGTTACAGTCATTACTACAATTGAATTTGTAGAATCACCTATGCTATTAGACGGTTAAGCTGCTTGATTGAAATTATCTTTATAATGGAAATCAGAGAACACTTTTAACCTTGTTAAAGCACCACTGTACCACTGATTAATATATAAAGCAAGCCATAAATTTCACTGTGAGCTATTTATTTCAGCCAATCTTGTGAAAGCAGTGTGTGCTACATTATTGAAACTTTCTTCCTACCTTTGTCAGACTGACGCTAATGATCCCGATTATTTCTAGGACTTTCAAAGTGTCAGTGTTAATTAAAACTTAAAAATAGGGGTAGAAGAGAAAATTTAAATATTATAGCTGAAATTTTTGACAGCATATATGAAGCTTCTTTTGTTATCTAGTGAATTTCAGAGAACTGACTTCATTCCGTAAGTTTTTCTCTCTAGTAGCAAATGCTTGCCTGACTCAGTAGTGACAATATAGATTCCTAAGGTCACTGCTTCACCCATAAATTTTCAAGCTTTGTTGAGAGCGTTAGATTTGTTCTTCATTGAGTCATATGATACAATTGAAAGATTAGTCCCTCCTAGCTCCTTCTCTGAAAAGATTCCACAATGTTGGAGCTAGGAAGATAGTACAAGGGTTGAGATGCTTGCCTTGTATCTGCCAACCTGGTTTCAATCCATGCACCATATATGTTCCCCTGAGCACTGCTAGTGGTCACTCCTAGGAGAGAGCCAGTAGTAGCCTTTGGGCACCACCAGGTGTGGCTCCAAGTCCCCGGCATCTGCCAAAGACAAAGTGCAGGATCTAATGAGGTATACAGTCACAGAACAGACTGGCTTGTTTACAGACAATCTGATGATTAGGATTAGGGAATCTGTGACCAAGCCCACGGAGATCAAGAAAACACTTGCAAACCAAGTCTAGGGAAGAGCAAGGTTTCAGGAAGGAGATAACAGTAGGCAAGGGATCTAGAAGCAAGGGGCTTAGGTGCAGACAGGGGAATGATGGAGACAATAGGGTCTTTCTCACTTACTTCCAGAATTTGTGCTTTGGTCTTGTCCTGAGAAGGTTACTAGCAGACCAGCCAAGATTGAGCCCTTACATCAGCTCTTGAAGAGAGTTTAGAACGCCTTTCCTCAAGGCTCTCCTAGCTGACTCAACTGGAGAGGGGAGAACTCCACACTGGGTCCAGCCACCTGCACAGACAGCAATGTAGCACAGTTGTCCCATTGTTCATCGATTTGCTCGAGTGGGCACCAATAACATCTCATTGTGAGACTTGCTGTTACTGTTTTTGGCATATCAAATACAACACGGGTAGCTTGCCGGGCTCTGCCCTGCAGGCAGGATACTATTGGTAGCTTGCCAGGCTCTCGAGAGGGATGGAGGAATCGAACCTGGGTTGGCTGCGTGCAAGGCAAACACTGTAACTGCTGTGCTATCACTCCAGTCTGCACAGATAGGTGGTTTAGAAATTGGAGACCCAAATTATTTCCAGGAGGCTAGAGAGATAATATGGATGATTAGATACTAGCCCTTCAGGAAGGACTTCATATAGTTCCCCCATGCCCCGCCAGGAGTCATCCTTGAGAGCGGAACCAGGAGTGAGCCCTAAGAGTAGCTGGATGTAGCCCCAAAATAAACGATTCCTGGGAAAATGGAGGGGTAGATGTTTGAGGGAGAAGGAAACTGGTTCTATTTCTAAAGATTTTGGGGGGGGGGTTGGGCTACACCCAGCAGTGCTCAGTGTTGAACGCGGCCAACCCGGGTTCGATCCCTGGCATCCCATATGGTCCACCTGAGCAATGCCAGGATCAATTCCTGAGTGCAGAGTGTAACCCCTGAGCATTGCTGGATTGTGCCATAAAATGGAAAAAGAAAAAAAAGAATCTTGCTGAAGGAGCTGGTTAAGTCACATGCCCCAGGTGGTTAGATGCTGACACATTAGGCTGCATTTTGGTTTTTAGTTTTATCTTTTTTTTTTTTCACTTACTCGCCTTGAAATTGCAAAGTTTTTCATGATTGGGTGTCAGAAATACAATGTTTCAACACTGGTCCTTTCACCAGTGTTCATTCTGGATGTTAAAATTAGTATGAATAAGGACTAGAGAGTTAACATGGGGTGTTTGAAGGTGCTTACCTTGCATCCTGCAGGCCCCAGTTCCATCCTGGGGGACCTCATAAGATCCCCTAAGCAACAGCAGTTGTGGCCCAAAGGCACATGTTAGTAGGAATAGAAATTAGGAACCAGATTAGTAGGAATAGAATTGGAATCAAAGAGAGGTTTCAGTCAGCTCTGAAAAAGTTGAGATCCACCTAATGACTTATGCATGGTTCATCTTTGAGACGAAAATATGCTCAGAGCTGTTTTCTGTCTAAAAGCTTCTTCTCAAGGGGCTAGAAAAGATAGTACAGAGGGTATGGTGCTTGCCTGGCATGCAGGCTCACCCAGGTTTGATCCTCCATACCCTATCAAGTCCCCTGAACCCTACCAGGAGTGATCCCTGAGTGTAGATCCAGGCATTAGCCCTCACCACTGCCAGATGTGGCCCCCAAACCAAAATAAAATCAAATCTCCTCTGTCATCTTCTCCTCCTTCCCTTCCTTGCCCTCTCCTTCCCCTTCATCGTTATTTCTGAAGATAAGTGTACCATGTGAGAACCATTTGTAACTTACTTTCAAGAGAAAAACCTGCTGCTTGGTGTTTCATCTTCAGAGGCAAACCTTTAACTGATAAGTAAAGCCAAAGTGATCTGCATGGTCACATATACCCGAGCCCTGCGAGCAAGCTGTCTGCATGAGCAGACCACCCTACTATCTGCCTTGGGCTTCTCCTTTGCCTTCAGGCCAGCTTGCTGGACTCGAAGTGGAAACTCAATAAAACTTTCCAAAGCCAAGGAATAAAACCTCGAAGACTTGTTTCCATGAGAATGGGGAGGCACCGTATGTCAGGTTCATGTTTTTCATCAAAAGGCCAAGCCTTCATCTAGATTGTAGTAATAAGTATTTGCTTTCCAGGGATTTTCTTTCAAATGACAAATGTCGTTCCTTTCACTATTTCTCATGCACTTGCCTCTGATCAGAGCAAAAAAAAAAAAAACCCACCAGGGCCAAATAAAATGCCTTTAAGAAATTCCTATTGGGATATTTCTTCTGTGATGCGCAATCATCATCTAAATGGTTCTGGAGGGAGGAGACACAACCATGAGAATCCCAAGAAACCGGTATCCTGCCCCCTCATCCTCCCTGCCCCTCCATGGCCTACACACAAAAGCCTTAGTGTTTGTTCAGTGTAATTCACTTCTTCGCCCAATGAGGAAATATAGAACCAGATTGGAACAAGTGATGCATAGAGAAGAAAACAGGAAACTCGTAAAGATGATAAGAGGGAATCTAGGGGACAGAGGAAGGAGTGGGGGTAAGGTGCTGGCGTGGCACTTGTCATGATTCTTCCCCAGCATGACATTGGGCCTCCTGAGCACCACCGGGAGTGATCCCTGGGCACAGATCTAGGTGTCATCCTTAAGCCAAACCAGGTATGGCCCCAGAGCAAAAAATAAAGGCAGGAGCCAGTTAACATCTCTAGCAGTAATAGTAGTGTGCATGTTATCATGTTTTTATATCCACATTCTCTCTGAGGGTGCACCTCATCTCAATGTCCAATAGCTATTGCTGGCTCTGTGCATAATAGTGACCGCTGGTGGTGTTCAGGTGACATTATATGATGCCAGGGATCAAACCAGCATCAGCCACATGCAAGGCAAGTACCTTTACTCCTGTCCTATTTACCTGGCCTCGTGAGGTTTAAAGAACAGTGGTCTAAGGAATTCTTTTATGAAATAATTCAGAGACCTGAATGTTGACTTTTTGTATTCTTCGTACTTGGTTTCATGAAGAATTATTTATGTATTTGCTTTTGTGATGGCTCCGATGGCTCCAGCGAGACTCAGTGGAGCTCGTGTTTGAGGCAGCGGATCTGTGGCTGACCCACCCACGAGCTTTTTGCAGAGCCATTGGAACCTGCGTGTTACCGTGTTCTTTCAGGGCTGAGCCACCACCCACACTTGAATCCAAGCAATCTATCTGTGATTCATATATGTTATTAGCTTTGGCCCACTGGCAAGACATGAGGCAGATCCTATTTTGTATATTAGAGAAACCCAGATAAGCAGAGGAGGAAGCGATTGGCTTTATTAGAAAAGCAATCTTGGATGATCTATCACAGTTTTTAATAAAACTCAGCAGATAAAGAAGTCGGATGTCCAGTCTTCCTCCCACTCTCACATCTGGGTATTTATGGTATCATGACAGTACAAGGAGGCCCGCCAATTTCTCAGTTCATCAAAAAGCCGCTAAAGGAAAGTCAATACAAAAGAACGTGATCATCATCTTGGCTGTTCCCGTGGAACGGGACATCCACTGCCTGGTCTCCCCATTCCCTGTGGTAGTATTATGATCGACCATGCACTGAACAGGGTTGAATTCTTATTTTGTTTCTTTTCCTCTTGATAAAAGGCTGGGGGATGACTCTTTGCAAGAGCTGAAAGAATTATTGTTGCCAGTGACATCTGACCAAGTATTGTTTTTCCTCCCCTTTCTTCTTCAGTCATATTTCCTATAACTCATTTCTTTATCACATTTGCTCTCCTGTGGACTTACGTCAGATGCCCAGCTCTCTCTCCCTATAAATCGGCTCTAAAACTCAAGTCCTTTGACTTTTCTTCAAGTGGAACCATATGTTTCAGGTAGACACAGTTCAGAAGAGTTTGTGCTGCTGCCACAAAAGCAAGGGAGCAAGAATAAAGGTGCCCATTGGTATTTTGTAGTAAAAGTCATGCATTTTCTGCAAGCAGTCCCCCACCTGGGAAGGATCAGACCAACATTGGGCATTTTGGAAGGAGGGGTTTGGGCCACACATAGCGATGCTCAGGGGCCATTCCTGCCTCTGTGCTCAGGAGTGACCTCCATTGATGCTCAAGGGACCATATGTGGTGCCAGGGGTTGACTGAGGGTCGAACACATGCCAGGTAAGTGCCTAATCCCCTGCACTCTCTTTCTAGCCCAACATTGGAGAGTTTTGCTGAAAGCTTCTCTCCTCCACCAAACAAATAGACTTTGCTAAGTTTTCTATTCTATGAACAGCTAAATGATTTTGCAAGGTAGCAGAATTGATGTTATTTATTTCTGTTTACAATCTTCTGGAGAATGAAAAAAGGGGCATTTTGAATCAGTGGAAACTCTGGGGTCTGACTCCCAGATGTGCCATGAGCCCCATACACCCATGCTAGTGTACCCTTTTTATAGCATGCATCCTATATAATCTGACCTGCTTGCCAGGAACCGCATGTGAGGTTCCCTAGACCACTAGTCTTTCATTTTTGACTATTATTTTTTCACAAAGTCAGTCATGCAGCCCATTAACGAAGATAACAAGGATTCCACATGTAAGTTTACTATAATATTTTTGTTGTAAAGCTTCCAGGAGAAAATTGGCAAGATGATAGTAAAAGAAGGAAAAGTTCTCTCCTATCAGAAAGAAATGAGGAAATGACTTCATGGGGTGGGGGGGATGTCAGAGAGGTGATAGTGTAGGAGTTAAGGCTCTTGTCTTGCATATAGCTAACCTCAGTTCAATCCTTGGCGCCACAGGTGGTCCCCTAAGCACCACTAGGTTTGCTCCCAAACCAAAAGCTTAAAAATGAAGAAATGAAATGATGTCAAACTATTTCTATACACTGCTTTTAGTGGCACAGAAATTTTTGACGGAGATGGAAAGGGAGGGAGGGAAGGAGAGAGGCGAGGGAGAGGAAAAGGGAACACGTGACCAGGGCTGTTTCTCTTGCTTTTCATTGTTTTCCATCTTCCTAGGACCAGAATTGCTTAAGCAGTTCAATGATATTCCTGAAGTCGGGACTAGAAACATGCATTCAGGCTTATTGTTCTAGTTTCTAGATTCAAGAACATATTTTTGTAATACCTAGTATAGCCACATGGCTTTGGATCATCACTTCACCTCTTGGAACCTCGTTTAATCAAAGTAGCTGTGATTGGGCTGGGAAATTGTACATTGGTTAAAGAGCATGCCTGGCAAGTGCCCTATCTGGGTTTGATGCCCAGTACCATGTAGTTCCTGGAGTATCACTCAGTGTATTCATGGAGGTATCCCCAGCACTGCTGTGCCCACGCAATATTGCATACTTGGGCCTTTGTGCTAAACCCACCACCCATTTGGCTGAGAGTCACTGCTGGGGTCCCTGAGCCTCATGACCACTGCTTTTGAGGTTCTTCCCTCCCCCCAAGTAGCCATGATATCTCAAGATAGTAACAAAACTTTAGTGACAAATTTCCTATGAGGTAATATAATAGGGACAGGTCCTTTTTAAAAAAAAAATTAAATTTCATTGAATCACCATGAGATAGTTACAAGCTTCCATGTTTGGGTTACAGTCTCACAATTATCAAATACCCATCCCTCCACCAGTGCACATTCCCCACCACCAATATCCCTGGTATACCCCCGCTTTCCCACCCTCCCCCTGTCTCTATGGCAGACAATGCTCCTCATACCCTCTCTCTACTTCTGGGCATTATAGCTTGCAACACAGACACTGAGAGATTATCATGTTTGGTCCGTTATCTACTTTCGGCATGCATCTCCCAACCCAACTGGTTACTCCAGCCATGATTTTCTTAGTGATCCCTTCTCTATTCCATCTGCCTTCTCCCCTCCACTCATGCAGCAGTCTTCCAGCTATAGGGCAATCCTCCTGGTCCTTGTACCTACTATCCTTGGGTGTCAGCCTCATGTGATGCTATTTTATACTCCACAAATGAGTGCAGTCCCTCTTTGTAGGGACAGGTCCATTTTAACAAGGGAAGGCCTGCCCTCTCCCCCCAGGGTTTGGGAGGGGATTGTGAATATATATACTTGATGCAATTAGTCTGGACTGTCCTCAGCTCTTGGATGATATGTTCAAGAGTAGAACAGATTTCATTCAATTATTCATACTACTGGCTGGGACGCTGGGGGACAAGTAATTCTAAACAGAAGCTCATCTACATACAGTGGCATTTGGGGTGATTGTATTTGGGGAGCTTTCTGCAAGCTGTTTGGTGTGGGTGAAATTCAGCTGTGGTAGAGTTCCTTCAGCAGAGCTAAGGTTTCCAGATTCAGGATCATGTTCCAATTCTGGCCTTAGTTTCTTCTTCGTAAAAGGGCAATGAATCCAGGTCAGGTCACCTGGTTTCTGCCAGCTCTTCATGTGTATGTCTGGGTGTGGGGAAGGTAGCAATTCAAAGCCAGTTTTCAACAAGCAGAAAAGTTTTTGTGGGGCAATTGGAATTAGACAATTCCTGGGCTGACATGTAGAAGCTGCCAAATTGGTATGACCTCCTTAATAGCCGAGGCAAAGAGCAGCCAAGCTGGGGTGGAAGGAGTCATGATTGACATTTGGAGAACTGATCAAAAGAAGCCATTGTAAGGAGAGAGTGAAAATCGCACCTAGAGCAGAAAGGGCTGGAGTGATGATAATTTCGGGGCTTCTGTGGTGGAGAGAAATGGGCAAGACAAGTCTCTTTGTGCTGTTTCTGTTCTGGGGTCACACTCTTCTCAATTCACCTGATAATTTTTTTCTTTCCTTTCAGTCATTCCTTTTAAAAATTCATCCCATAAATGTTTTCAAGCCATTTCTGATTATAACTTTGGCTAAAACCAATCAACAAAGTTCTGTCTACAGTGCAGGGCAATTGGGTGAGATGCAAAGAATTGGTCAGAGATGGCATCTTCATTCAGAAGGGCTGTAGCTAGTGGGTTTCACTCAAGCTACATGTGGAAAACCTTGGAATGGTGCAGTGCAGCTTTCCATAGGATTTTAGCAATGCTGTCTAGTGAAATACATGGTTGATATTTTCACAAAGAACGGACTATGAAAATGATAGATTTGCCCTCAAACATTTCTTCCTTTGAACCCATCTCACACTCCTTCAACCTGTCAGCATTTAAAGACAGTGAGGACCATGAATAAAATCAGCAGCCCCCTTCCCCTCCAGTGCAACTCTCCTGACATCTCAGGCTGTGCAGTGGTATTTTGTGCTCTGAAGTCTTTTGGTCAGTTGGATAGAAAGTGACATTGCTGTATGGAATTTGAGATTTTGCAAACGACTGATAAGTAATGTGGCAAGGTACTCAGCTCCAGTTTTGTAGGTTGTGCATTCCCTGAGACTACAGCTTCAGTCGTACTTGTCTTAATTGTATATAATGAATAGGAACCAACACATAAATAGCAACAAGCTGGGAGAAATGAAGAGCCCACGCATAATAATAATCAGTGAAGTGGCAAGCTAGCTTCATCAGATGATTCATCTAATATTATTTTTTGTACAGCTAGAAGACTTCTTTGGATATTCAGAATACTAGCCTCTTCATCTGATATATGATTTGAACACATTTTCCATGGTGCAGGTTGTCTTCTTCATTTCCTTTTTCATTTTAGGGCTTCTCAAAGTCGTACTAAGGAGTTCCGCTTGTCATTCCCAGCAGTACTTGGCTTGGCTGTGTGGGTCAGACAGTTCAGTGGTCAGCTGGCATTGTGATGTTACTTGGACTCAGTGTTATTGTGGGCCACCAGGGCCCACATCCATCCAGTGCTGCTCAGGGTGTTCTGAGATGCAGGAAATCAAACTTGGATCTTTATGCACATCAGACACTTGCACCAACCCTTTGAGCTCTCTCCCCTACCAGTTTTCAGTTTCTTAGTAGTGTTCTTTGAAGTATGAAACTGCTTTAAGTTTTGTGAAGCACAATACTATTTTTTCCCCTTTGATTACTTGTTTTGGGACTGTCATGAGTAACACCCTTGTCAAATCCATGGTCACCACATTTTACACCTAATGTTTTTGTCTAAATATTTCATAGTTTGAGTATCTATGTTTCAGTCTTTCCTACATTAAGATTTGTATTTGGTGTGAGGAAGGGATTAAATTTTAAGGGATATGCTAGAGTTATTTTAGTATATGTGTGGAGCGATAGCACAGTGGCTAGGGCATTTGCCTTACACGTGACCGACCCGGGTTCGATTCCTCCGTCCCTCTCGGAGAGTCAAGCAAGCTACTGGAGTATTCTGCCCGCAAGGCAGAGCCTGGCTAGCTCCCCATGGCATATTCGATATGCCAAAAACAGTAATAACAAGTCTCACAATGGAGATGTTATGGTGCCCACTCAAGCAAATCAATGAACAACAGGACGACAGTGCTACAGTGCTACATGCTAGATTCATATTGCTACTGGGCATTTCTGAGTCTTCATGAGTGATACTGGTAGTCTTTTTCTCTGGCGGTATCTTTGTCTAATTTTGGTATCAGGCTTCAAAGAGTGCTCATTGTTCTTAGAAAAATTCAGGTACTTTCTTCTTTAAATATTTGGCTTTTGGGCCACATCCCAGGAGTAAGCTCCCAGGAGTAAGCTCAGGGCTTACTCCTGGCTCTGCACTCAGGAATCAATCCTGGTGGCCTCGAGAGACCATGTGTAGTGCTGGGAATTAAACCTAAGTAGTCCATGTGCAATCCAAGTGCCCATCCTGCTGTACCATCTCTCTGATCCCTGAGGCACTTTCTTTAATAAATGCTCTTAGAGTGCTATAATAGTGTTTATTTCCAGAACCCTGGTAAAAAACCATTACACTGACCATTTTCTCACTGCTTTTGTGGAGAGTTTTCTGAAGTCCTTATACTGGATTTTTTGATCATATCTTCATTCATGTGTTTTGTTGAATGGCTTACTTTTATTGCTCAGCAAGTGTTTCTTATCACCTAGTAGAGTGTTTTGTTTGATACTGGAAATATTACAACATACAAATCTGCCTTTCTGGGGCCAGAACAATAGTGCATTGAGTAGAAAGTTTGTTCTGCATGCAGGCAACCTCGGTTCCATGCCCAGCACACCATATGGTCCACCAAGTCCATCAGGAGTGATTTCTGAGCACAGATCTCTGAGCTCGGAGCCAGGAGTAAATCCTGAGCACTACCAATTGTGGCCTAAAAACACAACAGAAAAAACTGATATTCTTTAGCCTTCTTGAAGTTTATTTTCTTTTTTATTATTATTATTATTATTATTATTTTATTATTTTTTTTTTTTTTTGCTTTTTGGGTCACACCCGGCAATGCACAGGGGTCATTCCTGGCTCATGCACTCAGGAATTAGTCCTGGCGGTGCTCAGGGGACCATATGGGGTGCTGGGATTCGAACCCGGGTTGGCCGTGTGCAAGGCAAACGCCCTACCCGCTGTGCTATCACTCCAGCCCCTCTTTCTTTTTTATTATTATGGAGGCTACAACTGGTAGTTCCCAGAGCTCTCCAAAGCTACGGTCATACCCATTAAGACTTGAGGTCTTGCAGTGCCAGGGATTGAAACCAGAACCATACACTTGCAAAGTTTGTGCTTTACTTCTTTTTTTTCTGTTTTTTTTGGGTCACACCCAGCCATGCTCAGGGTTACTCCTGGTTCTGCACTCAGGAATTACTCCTGGTGGTGCTCAGGGGACCATATGGGATGCTGGGAATCGAACCCGGGTTGGCCTCGTATAAGGCAAATGCCCTACCCGCTGTGCTGTCAATCCAGCCCCCATGTGCTTTACTTCTTGAGTCACATCCCTAGCCTGAAGCTTTCACCTTTCTTGGAAGAAGACCCCAACTCAGTGTAACAGGTATATTGCAGTATAAGTCTCGTGATGAGGAAAATATAGAGGTTTATAGTAGATTATGGACTGGGATCAAATTCAGACTTGGGGAACAGGAACAGTCTTCCAAAAAGCAGTTACATATAAATTGCGACTCAAAGAATAAGTAAGGGGAATCATTTCTAGGCAGAATGGTAAAACATTTATAAAAACCCATGATGCTATGAATGAACTGACCATAGAATGTGATGGAAGGAATTGATGTCTTTGTGTCATTATTGTTTGCTGTTATCATTGTGAGGACCATACCTGGTGGTGTCCCGAGGTAAACAGTCATTGTTGGGATCTCTTACACTCTTAAGGATCATAGATTTTGAGAGATTTTTGCTTATGTGAATCATATCCCTTGTTATTTAAATAGTCAGAATTGGGGCTGGCAAGATTTTTTACAAGAATTTTATAGGAGTTAAGGCAATTGCCTTGCACGTGGTCGACCCCGGTTCCATCCCTAGCATCTGACAGCATTGCCATGTGTGACCTCACCACAGCAACCAAACACTCGGAGTTTTAAAATATTTCTTTCTTTTTAAAACTAATAAAAGTAAAGTTAGCAGTATGTTCACATTTTCTCCTAAAAACATAATTTCTGAGATAAAATACTTTCACGGAGAATATCTATGCTTCACATTTTTCGCAACTCTTGTTAATTTCTGCTCTCATCACAGACAGTTGGACCCTCTGAGCTGCTTCCACACTCATTCTAGTTAGACTGATGAAAATTCAGCCTCTGTGCACAAAAAGGGTTTTATGTCTGCTAAATCTGTCCATTTCTGAGAGGAGTGTTGAAGTGGCCAACTGTGATAGTAGATTCATCTTTCTCCTTGCAGTTGTATCAGCTTTTGCCTCGTGTCATTTTTTTTTTGCCTTGTGGTCTATTGTTAGGCACATACACAGTACATGTTTTTGTCTTCTTGAATAATTGTCACCTTTATGGTTTTCTGATGCCCTTTTTTCAATCCTGGACATTTTTTTTTGAAATTGACCTGCTATTAATATGACTTCCTGCTGTCTTTGATGTGTCTTGGTATGGAATGTTGTTATCCATCCATTTACTTCTCATTTATATTTAACACAGTTTCTTGTAGGCTTCTATACAGCTAGATCATGTCTTGTTTTTTATAATTACGGTTTTTAAAAAATATAGCCACTCATGGGTGGCCATGTGGTGCTGGGGATGAAATCTAGGATGTCACATATGGAAGGCATGTGCTCTACCACTTAAGCTATCTCCCATGCCCAGGTCATTTGTTTCAAGAATCCAATGTGACGATCCCTTTCTGTGTGTGTTAATTAAGTTTATTTGGGAAACATGAGGGGGGTGTGAATTAAGTTTATTTAGGAAATATGAGTTAAGAAGGAAAGACTACATTCAGGGGAAGTGAGCATTTCCAGAGAGAAGAGAGTCAGATACACATTTCAAGGTGAAAAGTTGAGATAATGGGGGGCTGGAGCAATAGCACAGCGGGTAGGTCGTTTGCCTTTTATGCAGCTGATCTGGGTTCGATTCTCAGCATCCCATATGGTCCTCTGAGCAATGCCAGGAGTCATTCCTGAGCACAGAGCCAAGAGTAACCCCTGTGCATCGCCAGGTGTGACCCAAAAAGCAAAAAAAATGTTGAGATAAAGTAAATGAGCACCCCCCCACACACACAAGATAGTGGGAAGAGTGCAGTGACAATTCCTTTGAATTAATTCATTTAGACCACTGAAGTGGTTATTAATATAGTTGGAGATTGTTCCTGTGGGGGGGAGCGTATTTGGTTTTGAAACCACACCCATCGGCGATCAGGGCTTATTCTTGGCTCTCTGTACTCAGGCATCATTCCTGGTGGCTCAGCACTTCACCCATTGTCCTCTCTCTGGCCTTTTGCTCATATTTTTTACTTTCAACCCTATTTCTTCTCTTTTATGGTTTTAATCAATTTAAATAAATTAATTTTCTTTCTTTGTGAGCGTATCAGTTGTAGTTCCTTTTTTTTCTTCTTTGTGCTGATTTTTTGGAAATTGAAGTACCTTAGTTTACAGGTATTGAAGTTGTTATTTTATCTTTGCAGAGCTATGACACTAATCCCTCCATTACTATTTTGAGATTCCCTCCACCATTGTCCCTTTCACCCACTCCCCCCCCCTGTCAGCTCACCATTCTATTGATCATGTGTTAAGGGATCATCTAATCCCCTGCTTTGTTTCTTTATAGTCTGCATTGGAATGAGATCATCTGATCTGGTATTTATCTTTTACTTTCTTATTTCACTTAGCATGACACTAATTCCATCTAAATTGCAGCAATCAGTCGTAATGTTTTAAATCTTTAAAATTTTCTCTTAGTGGTTGCCCTCAAATTTGCAGTTTACATTTGCAACTAATCTGGGTCCTCTTGTAAACAGCATACCACATGTATCTGTATCTCACAACAAAATGTTCCTAATTCTTTCTTCCCATCCTGCAAATCATTATTTTATTAGTTTCCCTTATAAGTAATATATAAGTATATGCATTTTATTACCTGAGATAAATACATATGCAAACTGCAATATTGAACACATGTCAGATAAATTAAAATAAGAAAAAGAACTTTTCTTTTTGTTATCCCTATACTATTTTTTGATCCTCATTATTTATATAGCTAGAAGTATCTAACCAATATTATTTTTCCATCTTTAACTTTAAAAATCTTATTTTGAGAAAGGTTTGTTACAAAGTTGTCTTTTTTCTTGTTGGGAAAGTCTTGTATTTCTCCCTTTTTAAGGATGTCTTCAGAGTATAGAATTCTAGGTTGCTAACTTTTTCCTCCAAATACTTCAACAATTTCTCTTCCATCGTTGTTACTGTTTTTGGCATATCGAGTATGCCACAGGTAGCTTGCTGGGCTCTGTCGTGCACCCTATTAATATATGAGATTATTAATGTATAATAGCCAATTAATTTTTTTATCATTTTGGACTTGATTGTAGTTCAGTTCAAACATAATTTGTCCTTTTTTGAAAGTTCTGTAACTTGGTAGAGTCATGCTATTGCTTTGGATTCTATTTCAATAAATTGGAAGAATTAAAAAAAAATTCTCTTCCCTTCTTGTTTACATTTTTCTGAGGAGAAATTGGAAGTAATTCTTAGCTTTTGTCGGTAAGGTTTTTTACTCCTCTGGGTGAATTAAGGATGTTTCTCCTTTTTCTTTGACTTCTATCATTTGAAGAAGATGATATGACTGGGCCTGGGTAGAGTTTACTATTCACAATTTGTTTTGTTTCTTCATTTATTCCACTTGATGATCTCCTTAGTCTGGATTTTGTATATGACAGTAAATGGATAAATTATTAGTAATCATTGTTTTATCTATTTTTTGTTTTCTTTTTATGCCTTTCTTCTTTTTATGTTATTCTGATTATATTTGTTATACTTTTTATTCCCATTGTCTCATAGCCTTTGGATAGTTTTTTCTGTTATTTTTCTGCCTTTTCTTTGCCCTTGGGCTTTCAGGTATTCTGTTGATTTACTCTCTCATGTAGAGATTTTCCATAGCTGTGTCCAGTTTACTAAAAATTCATCAAAAGGTTGTTTACTTCTTTAAGTGCTTCTTTTCGCTCCAGCACTTTTTTTGGTTCCTTCAGAGGTTTTCCATCACTTTGCTTGCATTGCCAATCTCTTGCTGTATTCCTTATCCATTAGTAATAAATCATAGTTATTATAAATTCCTGGCCTCATCATGCTAACATTCTTGCCATTTCTGGTTATGATGTTCTGTCTCCATATTCTCTGGGGGCCCTTCTGCCTTCTGGGAAGCCTGAGTAATGCTGTCCTTTGATCCTTCCCCCCCCTTATTATCTCTCCACAATGTACTTGTTAAAAGGAACTGTTGTAACTAGGCCATTAGCAATGTGCTGCTGGGGTCTGAGGGGCGGGAGGCATTCTATAGTCCTCTGATTCGATCTCAGTGTTTTAATGAGTCTGAGTCTCTGGACCATGAACGTTACAAGAGTTTCTCAGTTTTTTAATCCCCCATGTATGGGACTGAATGGTTTGATTGAACTGGTGTTCGGTGTTTCCGCTCCCCAGTTCACTTAAGCTCTGCTAATACCCCAGTAGATTAGACTTTGGTTAACCAGTTTCTCCTGAGTCCAGGCCTTATTGAGAAGAGCCTCATGCTCTATTGTATATCAGACTGGTTCTGTGCTCCCCTCGCAGTGCCGGAAGCCTGCAAAAGTTTTCTTTCCTATGTCTTATAGAAATCTGATGAGCTCTTGAAGGTAAGGGACACAGTGAGTAGGGTCACTCTTTTGATTGAGTCCCCTGTAAATTTCAACTCTGGGGTCCAGGGAGACAGTAATACAGGAGCTAAGCCTTGGACATAGCGTGACCTGTGTTTGACACTCAGCAACCCATTGGGTCCCCCAGCATCACCAGAAGTGATCTCTGAGCAATGCTGGGTGTGGTTTACCTTTATGGTAGGTAAAACTGCTGGCACCTTAGAATCAGTCAGGACAGTAGCACCAAACTCATAGCTGTGACTATTTTGGGAGGGGTTACAAATAACAAAACTGCAAGCAATGCTTAGGGGCTATTCCTGGATTTGTGCCCTGTTGTGACTCCAATGGTATTCAAGGGAATATATATTTTTTTGCTTTTTGGGTCACCTGGCAATGCACAGGGGTTACTCCTGGCTCTGCACTCAGGAATCACCCCTGGCAGTGCTCAGGGGACCATATGGGATGCTGGGAATCGAACCCAGATCGGCCGTGTGCAAGGCAAATGCCCTACCCACTGTGCTATCGCTCCAGCACCTCAAGGGAACATATTTGATGCTGGGATTGAAACAAGGTTTGCTACACATAAGGCCATGGGACTATCTCTTGGACCCTTAGTTATTATATTTTTGTCACTGCTAAGCATTCCCAGCTTTAATATCAGGGAACCAGTTTCACTTAGGAATGTACTCAGAGAAGCCACAAAAATACATGTTCATCAATCTTGACCTTGGACTACGTGTCCCCATAATATTACGTACATCAAAATGGGAAGTATGCAGAGTACACGGCTTCATGATAGTCGTCTAGGGGAAAGCCCATGAGCGACTGAGTTATGAGAGGAACTAGACACATTTTCCATGAAACATTAGTTTCACTTGAAAGAAAGGGTGACAAACTGGAGAATGTGGCAGACATTTTCTTGGAAAGGAAGAGCGCAAGCCTGTTCAAAGCAAACCACTGTGTATCTAGCCAGTGCCAAACTTTGCACTCGCAGCGTGTCTAGTTCCACATGTAAGCAACTTGGATGTTGCTACTGCATCCTAATAGGAAACTAAAGAGACAGATACATTTCCATACTTCTGGGATCTGTAAGAGAGGAGAGAACATGGCAAAGTCCCTGAGATCGGAGTAGACAGGTGAAAACAGGAGGCTGACTAGAGACTCAGCTGTGAAATATCCTTGGGAACCTGTGATGAGACCAGAATTGAAGAATTGCTGGGGCTTTGTGCGGAGTTGGTTTCTTTTTCTTTTTTCTTTCTCTTTCATTTCCTTTTTTCTTGTTTTGTTTGGGGATTACATCCAACAGTGCTCAGGGCTCATGCCTGGCTCTGCCATCAAGGATCACTCCTGGTGGAGCCCAGGGGACCACATGTGGTGCCAGGAATAGAATCAACTGCCTTACCCACTCTACCCACCCTCTATTGGCTGCTCTTTACACCATCATTTTGAGTGCAGGCACAGGTAGTAAACCATGAATTTCCACAATGTGATTCGATATGTTGGCTATTTTAGCACTACTAATATTTTCCCCATTCTTTTAATAATACTGGACACTAGAATACTAGTCATTGAACCGATGCTGGACAAATCTATGCAAAGGAGGAAGTCTAGGGCACATCTGTAGATTTAGCCATTTTGAATGGCAAAATCCGTTTTTTGTGTGCAGCTGAATCTTTCATTTGATGAGTTGCTTTCTTTCAATGGAATGTGCTGTGATTTCCTGTGCTGGCTCTTTATCGCTAGGCATTTGGCAAGGTCATTTCTACTGTGGCTTATTAGTTTCTCCTCTACTTTGTTTATTTTTCCAGTTACTGCAATACAATAGCTTACCTTACAGTATGCTTCAGTGACTTTTTCATTTCCATCCCAAAAAGCTGTAACAACCAATTTTTTTTAACTTTTAAACAGCTCATAACATTGATGTTCAAATATTTAATTCCCTGGTCTTTAAGCTGTGAATGATTGATTTCCAGAGGACCGTACAGCTTCACTTATTCTGTAATATTATTTTTTAAATGTTCTATCAGATGCAATAACATCGTTTCAGACTGGAGAGAAAGTAAAAGGGAGGAGAATACGTGCTTGTATGTGGCCTCCTCTAGTTTGCTTCCTGGCACACTGCCCCACACCTCATTCCCAGCGTCCCCAGGAGTTACTCCTCAGTTCAGAGCCAGGAATACTCAGTTCAGAGCCAGGAATAGCCCCTTGAGCACCAATGTGTATATCTCAGTTCCCAAATTAAATAGTATCTAGAAGGCCAAAGGGATGACAGACCTTCCTGTAGTTTTATTTCTTAGCTATAGTTGTAATCTACAGCTTTGTTCCCTACTTTCTTTACTCAGAAAACCCATATCTGTTTGACATTCTTTTTCTTTTTTTTGCTTTTTGGGTCACACTTGGCAATGCATAGGGGTTACTCCTGGCTCTGCACTCAGGAATTACACCTGGTGGTGCTCGGGGACCATATGGGGTGCTGGGAATCGAACCCGGGTTGGCCGTGTGCAAGGCAAATGTCCTACCCACTATACTATTCCTCCTTCCCCTGTTTGATATTCTTTTGGCATCTTGTTGTTTGCTTGTTTGTTTCGGGACCATACCCAGTGATGCTCAGGGATTACTCCTGGCAGTGCCCCTGAGATCATATGGGATGCTCAGGATCAAATCCAGGTAGGCCGTGTGGGTGCAAGGCAAGTACCCTATCTGCTATACTATATCTCCAGCCCTAATCTTTAGACATCTTTTGACCTAGAAATCACAACTGGGTGTTCAGCACAGGTGTCTTAGGAAGTCCCATTTAGCTGCTTACCTTCCAGCCTTGAATGCAAAAATATATTTGGTCATTTACTTAAATAAATAAATTTTTAAAAAGAAAAAATTAAAAAAACAAAGGGATAAATGTTTTGTCAACAAATTTTATCTTATGGATTAATAATGCACAGTATCCACAATAATCAGTTAACAGTCATTTTTAGCACCCGATTTTCAAAAACTCTTCGTAAATCAGATAGCAAACAAGACCTTAAGGTGTGTTTTACTTATGCATTTGCATAAGCACAAAACTTCTGGAGTTCAGAAGAGCAATTTGGTAAATGATATGCAATTCTAAAAATGACAGGAAATCTACCATCAATGAAATATCCTGTAAGAGCACTAAGTACTTAGCTGAATCAATTCATTCCAGAAAAATGCAAGTATAGGTACCGTACATCTGGCATCTTGGGGAACTCGGGATTATACAAACATGCATTTCAGGGCAACGTGTCATTATGCAGCATGTAGCTTCTGGAAAATTATCTACATACTTGAGAGGAGATAACACTAACAAAGTAAGGAGCTTGCCTTGCACACAGCTAACCTGGTTTCTATCCCCAGCATCCTCATATGGTCCCCAGAACCTGTCAAGAGTGATTCCTGGGCTGGAGCAATAGCACATTGGGTAGGGCATTTGCCTTGCACGCGACCGACCCGGATTCGATCCCCAGCATCCTATATGGTCCCCTGAGCACCGCCAGGGGTAATTCCTGAGTGCAGAACCAGGAGTAACCCCTGTGCATTGCCAGGTGTGACCCAAAAATCAAAAAAAAAAGAATGATTCCTGAGTGCAGAGTAAGAGTAACCCCTGAGCGCTGCTGGTGTGGCCCCAAAGCAAAACAAACAAAAAAAACTGACAAAGAGTTAATATGGTCTTAGTACTATTATGAAAAATAGGGTTCACCTCTGTAACCTCCTGATTTAGTCTCAGAGAGACTGGAGACTGACTTGGGGGAGGTCAGAATGGAACTGGGTGGCCCAGCTAAGAGGATGTTTGGGCTGTGTGGCATTGACATACCACCTTACATTCGGGTCAGAATCCCTCAGAGGGCTTATTAAAACAGTGTGGGGCATAGAGAGAGCAGTGTGTAAGATGCTCGCCTTGCAGTCAGCCAACCTGGGTTTGGTTCCTAGCACCCTGACCTGGGATCACCACCAAGCCCCAACAGGAAGCCCTAAGCAGGGTGTGGCCCCAAAAGCAAATAAATAAAATATCCCAGAGCCCCACATCCCAGGTTTCCAGAATCAGTAGTCTAGGGAGTGGCTTAACATTTCCATTGGCTCTGAGATCCTTAATATTGCTGGTGTCGTTCATTTGGGGACCCCCCTGCTTAGAGACCTCTGGGCCTTTTGGGAGTCACGCCTAGTGATGCTCAGGATTTACTCCTTGCCCTGCACTTAGGAATCACTCCTGCCAGTGCTCAGGAGACCATATGGGATGCCAGGGATCAAACCCAGATCTGCTGCATGCAAGGCAAATACCCTAACCACTGTACCATCACTCCCGGCCCCTGGGCTGCTTTCTCACTTCTCATATCATTGTTTACCCAGACCTCGTGATTACAAATCTACAGGAGCAATATTTGAAAGCAGTTGCCCACATATGCTGGAGAAGCACTGCTCTAAGTGACAGTTTCTGTTGTCCTGCTCATGAGGGTAGAGGGAAGTACACACGTTTAAGCTAATATTTTTTTGTTGGGTTGGATTTTTGGGTTTCGGGGTCCACACTCTGGTGCTTAAGGGCTAGTCCTGGTTCCGTGCTCAGGAGGGACTCCTGGCTGTGCTTAGCGGAATAATATAGTGCCGAGGATAAAATCAGAATCTGCGACCTTCAGGGCCAGCAATTAACCTCTTTACTATCTCCCTGGGGTTGGAGCGATAGCACAATGGTAGGCCATTTGCCTTGCACGCGGCCAACCCAGGTTCGATTCCTCTGCCCCTCTTGGAGAGCCCGGCAAGCTACCAAGAGTATCTTGCCCGCACAGCAGGGCCTGGCAAGCTACCCGTGGTGTATTAAATGTGCCTAAAACAGTAGCAACGAGTCTCACAATAGAGACATTACTGGTGCCCGCTTGAGCAAATCGATGAGCAAGGGGATGACACTGACTATTTCCCTGATATGAGTGTCTTAAGAGAGGAGACTAGGAGCTAGAGGGATAGTACAGTGGGTAAGGCTCTGTAGCAGACCTGGTTTCAATCCCTGGCACCCCATATGATCCCCAGAAGCCCACCAGGAGTGATCCCTAAACACAGGGCCAGGAGTAAGACCTATGCACTCTGGGTGTGGTTCCAAAACAAAACTCCAATGAGACAGGAGGCAGGGGGTAAACCAAGATACTATCTGGTTAGGGGGAACTGAGGCAGAGAGAGAAATGACCAGAAATATTTTTGATGACTACTGACTTGAGCAGCTGAGTAGCTGGTGAATGCTATTTCCTGGGTTAGATGAATTCAGATGAGTAGATTTGGAGGAGTGGAATTTGACATGATTCTTACGTTTATTGACTAGAGGTACATGAAGTTGTCTTTTTTTTTTTTTTTTTTTTGCTTTTTTGGGTCACACCCGGCGATGCACAGGAGTTACTCCTGGTTCTACACTCAGGAATTACTCCTGGCGGTGCTCAGGGGACCATATGGGATGCTGGGATTCGAACCCGGGTCGGCTGCGTGCAAGGCAAACGCCCTACCCGCTGTGCTATCGCTCCAGCCCCATGAAGTTGTCTTTTGATCCTTGTGTTATCGGTCGGGTGCAATGAAACAATAATGTCCCGGGAGCCTGGTGCTGGCTAGGGATTGGTGTTGCATCAGAAGTGCTGGGCACACACGCAAGTCCCTCTTCAGCTCAGCATCCCTCTGTGGCAGCTATAAATTTATAACATGCAAGACACTTCCACAAAAGGAATATTTAAAACCTGCCTTCCCCGAGCCTGGGGGGAAGACTCAAAGGGCCAGAGCACACACTTTGCATGCAGAAGGCCCAGATTTGATCCCTAGCCCAGCAGGATTCTCCTGCCAATCACCACCAGGTACCTGAAATTGCTGGGTGTGGACCCAAAAATGCAACCACATTCCACAGAGTTCTGCCCCCTGCCCCCACAGAAACAAGAATCCAGGTTGGAGATGTCGGGCACCCTGCAGAGATCATGGACTACCTTTCAGTAATTGGAGTTTGGAAGAATAGATGAGGTAGCCCCAAACAACAACATGGGGCAGACTGTGTGGTGCATGAATGTGGACACACCCCCATGTGGTTTCCTTCTAGCTTGGGGACCAAGTGTCCTCCTTTTGCTTTCTTCCAGAAGTCTTCCCTGAAACAACTTCCCCAGATTTTCTTACAGCGAAACCAAGGTCCTGCCATTCATAGCTGACTACAAAAGGGAAGCAGTCTCTGCTTAGAGACAGACTGGATCCATTTTCTGTTTTTTTTTCCTTTTCTTGTTTGTTTGAGCCACACCCGATTGTGCTCAGGGGTTAATCCTGGCTCCGCTCTCAGAAATTACTCCTGGTGGAGCTCAGGGGACCATATTGGATGCCAGGGATTGAATCTGGGTGGGTCAAAATCAAGACAAATGTCCTGCCCTCTGTAGTATCTCATCAGGCTTGAATGCATCCAATTTCTCTTTGGATGTTGGAGCCATTACACATCATTCATTCATTTCTTTATTTCTTTCTATTTGGGGCCACACGTGGCAGTGCTCGGGGTTCACTCCTGGGTCTGTGCTTAGGAGAGACCACTGGCTATGCTCATCCTCTGCAGTGCAGGGGATCAAACTGGAGTTGACAGCATCCAAGACATGTGCTTTTTGTTTACGGGGCGGGGGCCGGGGGACACACCTGGCAATGCTCAGGGTTCACTCCTAGCTCTGTGCTCAGGAATCCATCCTGTTGGTCTCAGGGTTCCATATGGGGTGCCAGGGATTGAACATGGGTTGGCTGTGTGCAAGACAAACGACCCACCTGCTATACAAGTGCTGTAACCCTTGTATTGTCTCTCCAGCCCTTCCTCTGTCATTTTATTTGTTCCACATACCACTGCCTAATATGACAGGTATGGTGATTACCTTCATTTTGCAGATGAGAAAGCTGAGATTGAGGGAAGTGAAATGACTTGTCTGGAGTTCTTGAGATGATAAGGATGAGCTGGGAGTGGTGCCCAGGTCTCCGGACTCCCAGCTGTGTGTCCTTTTTCCACTTGAACATAGGACTGTAGTTCAGCGTTACAGCAGATGAAGCTAAAGGACATTAGTTGCTTGTATTGGCTTCCAATTTGTTTAAAGAGCTCACTTGTCTGTAATGTTCAAACAATGACACCTGATTCCTTAAAATAGCGTGATTCAAATACATTAGACATTATTAGTGAACTTTCATCTTAATGGCCACACAATTCATGATAATTCACAGCCAAACGTCTGGGTGGAAACTGGGGGGAGAGGGAGCTGAGCACATTCCTTGTCACTGGACCTGTTCATCATCCTCTGGGCTCTAGATCCAGATCAATCAATACTTAATTAATAATGATGTGTTTCCTGAAGTGCAAGGTGCCATAAATTCATTTAATGCTCATATGCATAGTTTCTGTAGGAAAAAATGAATGGGAAAGAGCCTGCCATGCCCGTCTCATTGTACAAAGTGTATGCAATGATTACAAGCATATAATAAGAATGGTTCACCCAGCCAAATGTGTGCTCATTTCTGTTCATCAGTATTCACTTGAGCTCCTTCCATGCAGTTTTTGGAAGCAGAGCAATCAGTTGAGTAGTGTGGCAGATTTAAATCAGTAATAAAAGCCCTGGGGAAATTACCAAGACAAAACATTAACCACAGGCTAAACATTAACATATATTAGCATTTTTATTACACCTGTAGAATTGTTAAATGGATATGGTTACTACTATTAAAAAGTTTATGTTGTCTATAACATCATTTCCATGTATATTCTGTTTAGAAACTTTTAAGAGTTAATTAAGTGAAATTGAACAATAGCAATCACTGACAATCGAACGGAATGAACTGAAGTTCCTTCATGATCTCATTGTAACAGGAACCCTTTGGAAATCCCTCTTGACCCTCTCCCAGCCCTTCAGGTTACCCTAAGGAAAATGTCACAGGAAATCTTCCTGAGTGAGCCACAGGATTAGGATTCATGTTTTTGTTGCATATACATGGAGAAAGTTTTAGTTTGCTATCTTTGGGTTTCTAGTTTGATTTCTTTGGGTTTCTGATGACTCCTCTATTATCAAAAAATTTATATATACCAGCTATTTAGCAACAATGCCCAAGATATCACTCCTTGGGATGACATTGATCAGGTAAAACCTAGGCAAGTAGTTTTTATAACATCAAGTAAAACTGGAAAGGACCTTTAGATTTTGAAGTGCTTCAGCCTTGGTGTGGCCTCTGGCATAGCTCTTTAAAATTATCTGGTGGGACTGGAGCGATAGCGCATTGGGTAGTCATTGGCCTTGCATGCGGCGGATCCGGGTTTGATTCCTCTGCCCCTCTCAGAAAGCCCCGCAAGCTACTGAGAATATCTCGCCCGCACAGCAGAGCCTAGCAAGCTACCCGTGGCGTATTCGATATGCCAAAAACAATAATAACAAGTCTCACGATTGAGATGTTACTGGTGCCCGCTAAAGCAAATCGATGAGCAGTGGGATGACAGTGACAGACAGTGACAGGGGTTGGAGCAGTAGTACAGCAGGTAGGGTGTTTGCCTTGCATGTAGCTGACCTGGGTTCGATTCCTGGCATCCCATGTAGTCCCCTGAGTACTGCCATAAGTAATTCCTGAGTTCAGAGCCAGGAATAACCCCTGTACCCCTGTGCATCACCGGGTGTGACCCAAAAGCAAAAAAAATGGTTATCTAGTATATCATGGCATTGCTCAGGCAACTAATTAAATAATAACAAACTTTGCCTGATTATTTTTATTTGTTTTTATTTGTTTATATATTTTTGAGGAAAAAATGGAAAGCCTTTCATTGTCTCCTGGGGAGGGTGGTGTTTGAGCCACACCTGGCAGTGCTCAGGGATTACTCCTGACTGTGCTCAGGAAGCACTCCTGATTGTACTCTCGGGACCATACATGGTGGCTAAGAATCAAATTCAGGTTGATGGAATGCAGTGCAAGCACTTTAGTCCTGCACTATCTCCCCCGCCTACATTCATCTGATTTTTAAATTGAGAGCAAAATCAATCTTTCATGGCCAGATGTTTAATGTTGCTGTGTCCCATCCACCCCATTTCCTGGTTTTTGGGGTACTACAACTAAAGGTCAAATCAATGCATTTTTGTCGCCATAGAATTAAGTGGGGCTTCTACTTGGGGGGAAGAGTAAATAATATACTTGGAGGGGCGAGAGAGATAGTATAACAGGCAGAGTGGTTGCCTTGCATGCGGCTCATCTATGTTCAAACCCAGCATCATATACAGTCCCCTGAGTTCCTGAATTTGATCCTTGGCCACCATGTATGATCCCCTGAGTACAATCAGGGGTAATTCCTGAGCACATAGCACAGGACTTATTCTTAAGTCCTAAGCCTAGACAGGTGCCCTCACACCCCCCTCCCCCACAAGCTCCAACATAAAACAAAAAATAATACACTTGAATCTGACATCAGACTAGACCTAGGCTAATTGTCAGGATCATGGAAGATTTTGTAGCTAATCCAGGACTCTATGACTTTAAGAACCAAGGGGTTATGTACATCCCACAGAACGTCCAAGTCTTTAGGGGACAGACCATAATACAATGGGTAGGGCACTTGCCTTGTGTCCGGCTGACCCAGGTCTGCTCTCTGGCATCCCATATTGTCCCCAAAGCCCACTAGGAATTATTCCTGAGTGTATATCCAGGACTAACCCCTAAGCACCACGAGGTGTGGCCTAAAACAAAACAAGGACTTCTTAGTCCTAGTGTGGTTGCTAATTGACTCTTACTTAGCAGGCCAAAGAGTTTAATTAATTCCACTAGAAATACCACCGGAAACTTCCATTCAAATTGGATGTCATTTTTCTACTTATGTTTAATAGCTAGTCTTTCTTTGAAGTAGATTTTTAATGTTTTTAAATAACGATTATTGTTCTTCAATTCCAACTGGGTGGTCTAGAGGACTACAGGGCTAATACTGTGAAGCTCCAGAGATTTATTTTTGCTGGACAGAAATTCTGGGCCAGAGAGATAAGACAGGTATTGAGGCACTTGCTTTGCCCATCCCAATTTGATTTCTGGCACTGCGTATGCCCCACCACAGTACAACTAGAAGTGATCCCTTAGAGGGTAAGACTAGTAGAAAACAGAATGGTTATATAAGTTAGGTGTGAAACACTAGACTGGAGTTGGTATTTTGTGAAAATTTGTGGGGTATCAGTACTGTTGAGAAGCTTTAATCATAGGTTTTCTTTCTCTTTTGGCCATCTAGAGCAAAAGACCAGCTCTGAAGCTTTGAGTCACTTAAGAGATCCCAGCATAGACAAGAAAAGGGGGCTCAAACATGAATGCAGTTACTTCTTAGCAACCATGAGGGACTCTTGGGCCATATTTTGCAGTGCTCAGGGGCAATTTCTAGCTCAGTGCTCAAGAACGAACCCTGGCAATGCTCAAGGGATCTTATACAGTGCCAGAATCTATGCAGGGTCAGCAGCATAAGGCAAATACCTGCACCTCTGTACTAGCTCTCTGTCCCTGGTGCAGTTCATTTATTTATTTATTTATTTTTATTTTATTCTTTAATTAGTGAATCACCATGAGGGTACAGATACAGATTCACACATGTTAGAACTTGTTTTTCCCTCATACAATGTTCAAAAACACATCCCTCCACCAGTGCCCGTTCTCCATCACCAATAAACCCAGTATCCCTCCCCCCATCCCATCTCCCCCCTATCCCACCCTGCCTCTGTGACAGGGTATTCCCTTTTGATCTCTCTCTCTCCAATTGGGTGTTGTGGTTTGCAATAGGGTATTGAGTGGCCATTGTGTTCAGTCTCTAGTCTACTTTTAGAGCACATCTCCCTTCCCGGGCAGGATCTCCAACCACATTTTACTTGGTGTCCCCTTCTCTATCTGAGCAGCCTTTTTCCCCAGCATGTGAGACCAACTTCCAAGTCATGGAGCCAACCTACTGGTACTTACTTCTACTATTCTTAGACACTAGTCTCCTATTCTGTTATTTTATATTCCATAGATGAGTGCAATCTTTCTATATCTGTCTCTCTCTTTCTGAATCATTTCACTTAGTATGATATTTTCCATGTTGATCCACTTATATGCAAAGTTCATGACTTGATTTTTTCTAATGCTGCATAGTATTCCATTGTCTAGATGTACCAAAGTCTCTTTAAGCAGTCATCTGTTCTCGTGCACTCGGATTTTTTCCAGATTCTGGCTATTGTAAACAGTGCTGCGATGAACATATAAGTGCAGATGTCATTTCGACTATACTTTTTTGCTTCGTCGGGGTATATTCCCAGAAGTGGTATTGCTGGGTCAAATCGGAGCTCAATTTCCAATTTTCTGAGAAGCGTCCATATTGTTTTCCATAAGGGCTGAACCAGTTGGCATTCCCACCATGGTGCTGTTCATTTTTAACCAGTGGTGTATCTGCAGTTCTTTATATTCTCTGTTATGGCTTGTATGGTTGAAGGGCATCTAACTAAATATTTTGCATGATTTTATAATCTTTGACATCAGACTTTACTTGAAAATCAGTTTGTGCTCTTTTCCAAAGGAACCCGGAATCAAATATGGCACAACATAGAGCATAGCTTCCTGGTGGAGTGAAGCTCTGCTTCTGGGTCAAAATGCATTCCAGCTGTGACTGAGAAGGAGAAATAGGGTGTCCCTCAAGGACAGTAGATACAAAGGCCAGGGGGATTGCCCCACAGCTGGAAGCCTGCTTCATAAGCAGAGGGGTGAAGGCAGATGGAATAGAGAAGGGATCACTAAGAAAATGATGGCTGGAGGAACCAGTTGGGATGGGAGGTGCATGCCGAAAGTAGATCATGGACCAAACATGATGACCTCTCAGTGTCTGTGTTGCAAGCCATAATGCCCAAAAGTAGAGAGAGAATATGGGGAGGGTGGGAAAGGGGGGTATACTGGGGATATTGGTGATGGGGAATGTGCACTGGTGGAGGGATGGGTGTTTGATCATTGTGTGTTTGAAACCCAAACATGAAAGCTTGTAGCTATCTCACAATGATTCAATAAAATTTTAAAAAATTTTAAAAAAAGAAACTGGGTGTCCATCCAGGTTTCCTGATGCCCGTACTCCTGGGATTTTCCTCCCTTAATGGTGTCGATCTGTTCATGGAAGTTTCACCTTTTCATAAAAGGACACGAAAGGAAACCCAGTCACTTTCTCTACAAACTGCTTTGTTCCATTTCAGCTGCCATCTTTCTTTACTACTCAAAATTTGAAAGAAATCATCTTGAACAAAAAGACAGTCTTTGAGCATGTGCAGTGCCTTGCCCAGCCCCAGGGGTGTCAGTACCATTTGCTGCTGGGTATACTTAGGTGTATTTTTTCCATCCAGGTGAGCCAAGAATGGGACTAAGGTTACTGGAATGACCTGCTGACCTGGATGCAATCCGGAGCCCTGGCTTCTTAGGTTTCAGAGCTCCTCACACTTCAGAGCATTATTACTTTTCCTGCCCCGGGTTCTGGCACTTTAATAAAAGCACCATTAGGAATCTCAGGTCCTGGAAAACAAAAAAAAAAGGTTTTATATTTCTGGGCTATTGATAGAGAGGCTTCAGCTATTCAATAAATTCACTCCAACTAACTACGCTGAAAGGCAGTGGCCTCCTTGACTAGGTACATTAGTCTGTGAAAGGAAATTGGATTGCACTGTTTGAAGAGCCCTAAACTCCTAGGCAGGATACTGATTTTTAAAGTGCTACTGGGGGGAGGCAGCTTCTTGAGCGAGTGCAGCTGTTAAATGTGACCTCGTTCTGCCGCGTGCGGGGGCCCCCTCCCCGCCTGATTCTTCCCGAGGGTGGACTTGAAAGACCCTCGTTAATGGGAAGACTCCATCTCTTTGTAAATCAGACTTGCTTTCTTGAGTCTATGTCTCCCCATCAGCACGTAATATTCCTCTATGTTCCACACAGAGTGGAGGTGAAAGATGTGGGGCAGAGGGCCCAATGAAGGGGGGAATCTACCTTTGACAAATGTTTTGTGTATGAGAGGAATTTGCTTTGTGATAGATTGGGAGAAGAAAATACAGCCTGTCTGATATGATGTGGCAGATTTTTTGAGGGGGGCTAGGGGTGTTGGCAGGATATCATTGTTTGTCCCCTACCCGACACTGAGTCTTGGGAAGTGAGCTTGTTAAGGCCACATTGGGTGGCTTGGTTGGGGGGGGGGCGAGGAAAGGTCAGATCCCACACTGGCTACATTTTCATTGGTTCTTACCCTTCCAACTTTTTGCCTCTGATGTACCATTTTCCCATAGGTCAGGAGAGGTAGAAAAGATTTTCAAGTCTTGCTGTGGCCCAATTAGTATTCACTGCAACACAAAGGGCAGGGTTTCAATGGGGAAGGAGGGGTTACAGCTGTGGGGTGCAAGTTACCCTGTGCTGGGGGAGATGTGGATTCCGGGGCTGGACTGGGAACAGGTGTCTGTCAAGCACATATCCTGATGGTGCTGACTTAGAATAGGTTGATGCTGGTGAAAGTCTGTCACATTGATCTCTGATCACAGAAGAAGGGTAAATAGAGGCTTATGCAGTGAAAATCACAGTTCAGTTCCACTCCACTTCACCTTCAGCGTAACAAAGTAAACATGTGCACATCCCTGCACATATTTACGGTACACACGCTGCCCTCACTTGAACCTGTGTTTCATTTTCTGGGAGTGAATGGAAAGAGCTTAACTCTGTCATCCATCCAGTTGCTTAACATAAAGCAGAATTTCTACACCTTTTCACAGCTGTGACCCCATTCCTATTTTGTTCCCTTCTTGTGATCCCTCCTTCCTATTGGTTGGTCCTCTACTCTGGTGTCTTACCCTCTCCCTCATTGATGTGATTTTCAACCCTTGGTTGAGATAATACTGATGTAAAGCTCCCTATCTGACGGCCACCAGTTAAGACCTATTTGTAAAATACAGGTCATTCCTAGGATGTTAATATGACCCCCAATCCAACAATATACATCTGAAAAACTCCACAACATACAGTCCCAAATCAAATGGTACATTTTTAAGTGTCTCCAACCTTGGTTTCATTCCTGTTCAGACACTCCTTTGAGAATGGCTGTTCTATGTTGGAACATAGCTGTCATTTGTGGAGATAATGCTACTGTTGATACTAGGCATTTTACTAATTCCAAAGTTTAATCTTGGCACCGGACTGATACTACAGCAGATTGCATGTAGCTATACCAGGTTCTATTCCTGGAACTTCATGTGGTCCCCGAGCCCTCCAGGAGTGAACTCTCAGTACCAACAAGTATGCCTACCACACCCCTCCCCAAAATTAAGAGTTTCATCATTATAAAAAAAACTTTGCAAAGTTAGACAGCCTAGTGTGCTGGGAATGTTATTCAGTGGTAAAGCATTTTGCTTGCATATAGGAGGTCCTGGGTTTTATCCCTGTACTGCCAAGAAGAGATAGAAATGTGATAAGGCCAAAGTTATATAAAATGAAATATGGGGTTGCCTTTGTATATAAAAAATAATAACCTAGTGATATGGGGCCCATCCACCTGGTCTACTAGTCCATGATGGCCTTGCAGCATAGTAGCTGTCAGACTTGACTCTACAGTTCCCCTTCAATACAGTTAAGTTAGTTTGCCTTTACTAAGTATTTCACTGTGCCCAGAGTGCAGTGCAGTCTGACTGTCATTGAAGTGCAAAGTGTCAAAGAACAGTTAGCATTTTTCCTAATACATATACTATACTGGGACTGGAGAGATAGATCAGGGATTAAGATGTTTACCTTGCATGGGACCAAGCCCAGTTCAATCTTTGACAGCACATGTTGTCCCCCAAGCCTCACCAGGTGTCACTCCAGAGCACAGATTCTGAATTGCAGTGCTTGTTGCCCAACACGGCTCCATTAAAAAAATAAATATACGATACATAGACTCACCTTGACCTTGTCAGATCTGCTTTTGAGGACTGAAACTTAATCTTTTTTAGAGATATAGTGGAGAGCTTGGCAAGCTACTGAAAGTATCTCGCCCACCCGGCAGAGCCTGGGAAGCTACTGGTGGTGTATTCGATATGCCAAAAACAGTAACAATAAGTCTCAGAATGGAGACGTTACTGCTGCCCGCTCGAGCAAATCAATAAGCAACAGAGTGACAGTGACAGTGACAGAATATTAACAAATAGACATCAAACATCAGTATCTTTTTTTGGGGGGGGGGTGATCATATTGCTTATGCTTTGCTGTCAACAAAGTGAAACAAATCTAGTCACAAGTCCCTGAGGGATGAAACAATAGTACAGAGGGCAAGATGCTTGCCTGGCAGGCGGCTGATTCCAGTTTGATTCCCATCGCTGCTGAAGGTCCCCCAAGCACTATCTAGAGTGATTCTTGAGCATAGAGCTGTGAGTAAACTCCAAGGATACCCAGCTCTGGCCCAAAATGTGTCCCCCCTGCAAAAAGTAACCGAGATCACTTTATACATGGGAGATTGTTTCAGTGGAGAGTATCTTCATCTCTCACATGCTTTTTCACCTCCTGTTCCAGTTCCTCCTAAACTTTGTGATTCCCAGTTGTGAAGTCTCCTATGTATAAATCAAAGGCCCCTGAACGATAGTCTTTAAGTCCTATGAGGGGAAAATGTTTATCCCTCTTTGGAAATCTCTGATGAGTCTATACTCAGAGTGCCCCATCCCCACAGTCTTCAATCTTCAGTTTTGCTTTGTATGGATGGTCCTTGGTGTTAAAAGCACATTCCTCTCTTTGTTTCTAGGTTCTTGCCATAGATTTATTCTGTTCTTGGAAAAAAAAACTGAGGAAGAAATTGACGTGTTTCGAATTTTGTTACTTCTATCATATCTGCGAAGGTACCACATAATTATATTGCATTTCTCTCTTCTTTTTTGTAGATTGGCAAGTTGTGTGCCTATTCTCAACAACGCCAATATAGATCGGCTTATTATCCCGAAGATCTGTTTATTGACAAGAAGGTATTAAAAGTTGCTCATGTAGAACATGAAGAAACCTTATCCAGCCGAAGAAGGTGAGAGGATTTTTTCCCCTCTGTTTCAGCATACAATTAGCAATTGTGTTTTCAGGTCAAAAATCATTGGAGTGAAACTTCTTAAATACCTGTTATTTAGTTCATCTGAGTCAGGTGCTTGATGAATTCAATTCTATTCTCTGTCAGTATTGAAGTGAAAGATATTTTATTATGGCCAATCCAAATTTAAATGTAAATTGGCTATATGTAATTGTCTAGTATGGCTGCACTGAGTGTAATGGACTTCTCCATTCAAGATATTGATTAAACACAACACGACCTCTTCAGTTTAAAATCTAATCTCATAATTCCATTTTTTGGTTTGTGTCTTTTCCCATTCTGAATAGTGTATTAGTATTGCAATGACTAGAGATAAACTAGCAGGACACACTCATGTGTACACATGCACACTGTCACTGTCACTGTCACCCCCACCCCGTTGCTCATTGATTTGCTCCAGCAGGCACCAGTAATGTCTCCATTGTGAGACTTTGTTGTTACTGTTTTTGGCATATCGAATACGCCACAGGTAGCTTGCCAGGCTCTGCCGTGAGGGTGAGATACTCTTGGTAGCTTGTGTGGCTCTCCGAGAGGGGTGGAGAAATCGAACCCGGGTCAGCCATGGGCAAGGCAAAAGCCCTACCCACTGTACTATCGCTCCAGCCCCTGCACTTTCTTTTAAAACAAGAAAATGAATCGATTCTGTTTCTAAGCCAGCAAATGAGGAATTAAAGTTTCTTTCTCTTTCTCCTGCCTCCTCCCCCATTCACATTGCCTCCTTCCCTAGTCTGGCTTCATGGTTCCAAATCAGCGGTAGCAAGCAGATGGCAAATCCAACATAAATCTGGGTGAATTGTCCTCCACCCAAAGGAAGGTAGCCAAACCCCACCATTGACTCAGCTTCCTACTCCTTGTTGACTTGGAAGAGACTGGGAGATATTGGCTTAAAGATAGAAAATGAGGAGATCAAATGAGTAACATGTCTGATTGCGTCTCAGTGGTTTTAGTTCATATCCACTGACTACTGCGGGTTTGAAATTGTGATTCTTTTGCTTTTTTTGGGTCACACCCGGCGATGCACAGGGGTTACTCCTGGCTCTGCACTCAGGAATTACCCCTGGCGGTGCTCAGGGGACCATTTGGGATGCTGGGTTTCGAACCTGGGTTGGCTGCATGCAAGGCAAATGCCCTACCCGCTGTGCTATTGCTCCAGCCCCTGAAATGGTGATTTTTTTATCATTTGTTTAGAGTGAGGGAAGGCAGGAGGACTTTCCAAACAATCCTCTCAGAAAGCCCCATTTTCTTCCCTTAAGTTCTTTTCTAAACTCATGGGTTAGCAGCAATATTAAAATATGAGTCAAAATCTTCAAAAAACCTGTTAGAGGCTCTGTGAGCCCCTCCTGTTGCTAACTTCCTATAGATGTCAAGCTTGAATTGTGTTCTTGTCCTTCATGTGAACAACAACTTTCAACAAAGTCTAAGCAGAAGCTGATAGGCAAATTTAGCGGTGTCACAGTAAACCACACAGTCAAGATTTTTTAAATTTATTTTTTATTGAGTCACCCTCAGATATACAGTTACAAAGCTGTTCATGATTGGGTTTTAGTCATGAAGTGTTCCAGCACCCACCCCTCCACCAGTGTACATTTCCCACCACTAATGACCCCAATTTCCATCCCACGACCCCTCTTCCCTAACCTGCCTCTATGGCAAATACTTTTCTTTTTTCTCCTTCTCTCCCTCTCTCCATCTCTCTCCCTTCCTCTCTTTCCCTTTGTCTCTCTCTCACTTTTGGGTATACTGAGAGGTTGCAGTCAAGATTTGTAAAAATTCAGTAATAATACCCTTTTATCACTACTTTTTTGTTTTCATTAAAATGTCATTTGTAGCCCAGAGAGATGGTACAGGGGTTAAGGAGCTATCTTTGCATCCTGCCAGACTGTTTCCATCTCACACAGCATACCTGGTCCCCCAAGTATCACCTGAGGTTGTTTCTGAGCACAAAACCAGGACGAGCCCCCAAGCACAGCTAGGTGTGGCTCCTAAACAATCACCTGCGGAGCTTTTGTAAAGTAAGCACAACCCAACCCATTGCCCCTTGGAGATGACCCTTTCTTCCTGGGCACATGTCTGAACAATGGGAGCTTGAACAAAGCCTCATTGCCATGGCTTCTATCTTGGCGACCATGCCCATTGGCCATTCCAAGATACTTTATAGGTGTTAATTCGTGGCAGGGGGATGACAGATGGATTCTTGGCTGGGCACCTGGATTTAGTACTGGATTTAGATTCATTTGGGACATCAGTGCTCACCCTGAAAAGTAAGGAAAGATGGAAGGAATCATTACAAAACCTGTAGACTTGAGGATGCAGGGGCCAAGGAGAGCTACTTTGATCAGTGGAAACCTTGGTTCACCCTATGATGTTGTGCTCATCTTTTTTTTACGCCAAAGCATGGGGCTCAACTTCCCTATTCCTTCCTTGGGCAGAATGAGAAAACAAAACTGCCTGAGAGGGGGCTGGAGCAATAGCACAGCAGGTAGGGTGTTTGTCTTGCATGCAGTCGACCCAGGTTTGATTCACAGCATCCCATATGGTTCCCCAAGCACCCCCAGGAGTAATTCCTGAGTGCAGAGCCAGGAGTAAGCCCTGAGCATCGCTAGGTATGACCCAAAAAGCCAAAAGAAAAGAACACTGGAGATTGTTTGATGTCCTTTCACTCCCTGGAGGAGGTCATTGTAAGCCCTTTGGAAAGAGGAGAGACTTGGATCCACACTTATAAAAGACACAGCTTTGCATTCCCCAATCTGATGTGATTAGGGCTTGTTTTGGCAGAACATTCGTACTTTTATACATTTCTCAGTATGTTCTGTACAGCATTTCACATTGTCCCGGGGGAGTGGGGGGGTGATTGTGCGCTTTCTAGCACCCTTCACACCCATGCACAAGCTCCATACTCTGTGGTTAAAAATATGATAATTGGAAAGGAACCCTTTTGTAGCATTCGGTTGGTGGAAGTTGTGAGCAAGCTGTCTGGATCTGATTATGAGCTGCAAAGCCCTTTGCCTTATTAAAATCACAACACACAAAGAATGTAAGGATTTCATTGCCAGCCTTCTGAAGTCATCTGTTTGTTTGGTCTGCCCCCAACTGGGTAGTTTGCAGCACACAACAAATCTTAAAAAATAGCTGCCTCCATGTAAAAGCGATTTAGAGACACAACTGGGTGTGTGTGCGCACCCAGTGTTCCTTACGGGGCTGAGAATGGAAAATAGCTGTCACCATACAGTGAGGGGCAGGCAAGAGGAGCAAGGGGCACAATTAGATGCGAAGGAATAAGATCTTCCCAGCCCTGCCAGCTCTGCTGTTTTCAGCATTCGATGTCAGGCTCTCCTTTTGCCCTCTTGAATGTCTCTTTTCTTCCCAATGATCCAACCTTCCTTGTCAGTCGTCTCCCTATTCCCCCATGAAGTTGGGTGGCATCCATCAGCACCATCTTTGCCTTTTCGAAATCCCTCAGTCTTTAGGGGTATCGTCCACCCAACGTCTGTATCCCAGGCGGCTGGCTGAAACTGGAACCTGGGACGTGTTAACCCAGGATCACATTATCCTGGGGTCACTCAATCCCTTTCGCCTGGGGAAATTGCAGCTTTGCATTCCAGCCTTCCCCCTGCTTTGCCCTCCCTGCCTCCACCTTCCCTTCTGACTTGGTCTTAAAGGGCAGTGGATTAAATGACACTAGTAAATGACCCTGAAAGAATAGAACAAAAGCTGATCTCGGCTCCCTGGTCTGAAATCAATGCTTCCTCTCACCCCTTCTCAGACTGCTGCTCCCCATTGGCCAAAGTGGCTTTGTAAAGCTTACTGGTGTCTTCCCTGCTCTGAACAAAACAACAAAGTATGTCCTGAGTGAATCAAGTGTGTTTCGGGTCTGGTCCAAGTCATTCTGCCCTTCCAGAGGACTCTCCTCCTTTCCCTGTTTGTCAATACTTCTGTGCTAAGCATTGTGGAAGGATTAGGCTCTGATGAATAGGAGCTTGCCACCTAGTGAAGGAGACAGATACACAAATAAATGAGTTTCTAAAGGGGTGAGCGAAGGCCAAACCCAGGCAATGTTCAAGTTCTGGTAGCCTGATTCCCGGGACAGATTGAAAATCTCCACATCAAATTCAGGAAATGTCTTGAAAAAAAAAAGAACTTTGGAGGTGGGCCTTGAGTGGAACATCAGAACTGCAAGTACTGGAGAAGGGCAAAGAAGCTGTCGCAGGTAGTAGCGACAGTAGAGAAATCACCTGGGCTCATCTCTAGAAGGGGGCGGTGAGGGGGGCGAGTGGGAAGTGGAATTTGGGGTCAGAAGTTGTGGAAAATTCTCAGCAGCCCTCTTCTGCATCATTCCAATTACAGCTAAGGTTTTGTATTCTTTTGTTCGTTTATGTTTTCCTCGTTTTTGAAATGTCATAGGACTTCCTATTCAGCATAAAAAGAACCTTAATGATAAAGGAGAAAAGTTCAGAATTTGCAATTGCAGGGGGTGAAAGGCTGGTTTTGACTTACGATGGTTTCCAATTAATGGTTTGATACCTGCTCAAGAAAATCATGGAGGGGCTGGAGCAATAGCACAGTGGGTAGGGCATTTGCCTTGCACACGGCTGACCCAGGTTCAATTCCCAGCATCCCATATAGTTCCCCGAGCACCGGCAACGGTAATTCCTGAGTGCAAGGCCAGGAGTAACCCCTGTGCGTCGCTAGGTGTGATCCAAAAAAGAAAAAAAAAGAAAATCATGGAAAGAAAGCAAAGAGAATGCCCTTCCCCCACAACCCAAGGAAGGGTTGCTGGGAGCCCTCCAGGGGAGATCACGTTCACCCAGCCATATCATTTCCATGTGGGTCATGTGTGCAATGGGGCCCTCTCCTTTCATTCCACATTAAATGGAAACTTCGGTGAAGAGAGTTTTTTTTTTTTTCTGAGCAGAAAACTGTCCTCCATCGTAGGTGCCTATCACAAAGGGAAAAAATCTGGATTGAGTTCTCCTTGGGTAACTTAATGGGTCATTTCATTTAGTTTTCAGGTACCTTATGAAAAGAGGGAAGTAAACATATTCAACTTCTCTCCTTTTAAAGTTATCTGTCACGGGCTATAGAGATAGTACTGGGGTTCAGGTGCTTGCCTGGCACGAGGCTGACCCTGGTTTGCTTCCTGGCGCTGCATTGTCCCCAGATCACCACAAGGGGGCGCGCCTGAGCACAGAACAGGGAACGTCCACACACCCCAGTTGTAAACCAGGAGAGAAAGTTTCCTTTCAGACCAAAGAAAAGGCAAAATTCACTTGCTTCTCCTGTCAGAACAAGTTTAGGAAGGAAGAATGAGAAGTGGCAAGGAAGAAGAAAAATGAAAGAAGCCCTGTAAATGCCATGAGGGGTGGGGCTGTAAGGGGCTCCTGACAAACTCCAGTGCTTGCCAGTCTCAGAGGACGTTATCACCTACTTAGCTGTCTGCCTTTTGTAAGACTCATCAATTTTCCAACCATTTAGAAAGTCTTTCTTCTAGCCTCCACAATCAGACATTTAGATTTCTTTTCAAGAATCAGAGTTTCGGGGCTGGAGCAATAGCATGGCAGGTAGGGATTTGCCTTGCACGTGGCCAACCCGGGTTCGATCCCCGGCATCCCATATGGTCCCCCAAGCACTGCCAGGAGTAATTCCTGAGTGCAAAGCCAGGAGTAATCCCTGAGCATCGCTAGGTGTGACCCAAAAAGAAAAATAAAAGAATGAGAGTTTCTTTTCTGACGGCTAGGGACACACTGGGCAATGCTGAGGGCTCACTCCTTGCTCCACCCTCAGGAATTTCTCTTAGTGGGGTTTAGGGGACCATCTTGGGGTGCCAGGGATCAAACCCAGATTGGCCACATGCAAGGCAAGTGCCTAGCTTGTAGTATTGCTCCAGCCTAACCTAAGGATCAAAGTTTCTTGGACAAAACAAGGCTTCTTTCCCTACCATATGTGTAGGATTTTGCATGGAAGGATTGGCCTGCATGAAAACATTGTACTTTGGGACTCAAAGGTAAGCTGTCTGGACTGGAGCCTTGCTCTTTCTTCTCCAAACATGCATATTGCTTCCAACCACAGCCCCTGGGAATTATGTGAGAACTGGCATTTACTTAATGATTCTGAGGCTTTTTTTTTAAATTAAAGCCATCTTGGATATAAGGTGAGTTCTGATGGGAATAGTCTACTTTGAGAATGAAAAATAACTCAGTGAATAAGCCTTGAATAAGTGAATAAGCTACATCTAATAGCCTTGTTCTCCCTCTTGGAGAACCTGACAAGCTACCAAGAGTCAATTGTCCACACGGGAGAGCCTTGCAAGCTCCCCAAGGGCGTATTCATATACCAAATACAGTAAAAAACATATTCATACCTCTCAGAGAGCCCAGCAAGCTACTGAGAATATCCCACCCGCATGGCAGAGCCTGGCAAGCTACCCTTGGCATATTCGACATGCCAAAAACAGTAACAATAGGTCTCATTCTCCTCACCCTGAAAGAGCCTTCAATCGTTGGGAAAGACGAGTAAGGAGAGGCTCCTAAAATATCAGGGCTGAGTATATAAGAGACGTTACTGGTGCCCACTCCAGTAAATCGACGAACAACAGGATGACAGTGATACAGAATAAGCCTATCAAGAAGAAAAAGTTTTAGAGGAACAAAAAACATTACTGGAGAGGAAAATCTAAGAGGAAAGAAGTCCAAGTATTAGTGGTGATTATTCCTGCTTGGCAAGACTTAGGTTTCTTTTATCCTTCCCCCTTTCCTTACTTTCTAGATGTCCCAGAGTGAGCAAATATTTCCTTTACAACTGGAAAGAAAACCTGCAGATTTCATTTTGAGACATGCAGGAAGAATAGTTGTACACTGCCATGTACAGACTTGGCAGTGCTGAAGTAGCTCTTACAAATTTCTCTTCTCCCTCTCAGCCCTGATTTCATTTCCTCTCTGTACAAAGCAGGCCCTTGCCCAGCTCTGCTGATTATTTCCTTTCAGACTTCCAAGGAGCGGTGCCCAGGAGAAAGTCCTCGCTCTGAGAAATACTTTTTCTTCTCTCTTCTACACCCTTTTTTTTTTCATTCTCTCTCAGTCATGCTTATGCTGAGATATAATCCCACATACCTTAATTCATCCATATAAATCCATAACTCGGCTGATTTTTTTCAATATTACCAAGTTCTTTTATTAATAAACTAAAGTACATTGATATAAATGACCAAAATGTCAAACTAAAAAATTATAAAAGGTAATTAATTTTTAAAAATCTGATTCTACTTCTGGTATTCCCTATTGAAAATGTGTATATATATATGTATATATAGTGAATGCACACTCCCGCCCGGGAAGGGAGATGTGCGCTGAAAGTAGACTAGAGACTGAACACAATGGCCACTCAATACCCCTATTGCAAATTCGGGTGATTTTTTTTTGAAGACTGACAGTTCATTTTGTGGAATATGTGTTTGTTTCTTCATTCATCAGTTCGCAGACATCTGTCTTTCACTTTTTGCTTGCTGTTAATTCTGTCTTGTCTGATGTGAGCCACATGTGTACTTGTACTTTTTTGAGAACTTTCCTTTTGTAGAGTGGGGGAGAAGTGGATTGGCCACACCTGAATATGCTCAAGGGGTTATACCCTTGACTCTGTGCTCAGGAATCACTGCTGGCTATATGCTGCTGCCCCTAAGCAGTGTTGGGTATTGAACCCAGGTCAGGCCATGGACAAGGCAAGTCTCTGGTCCTACTTTCAATTTTTAATTGAGAGGTGGGGCTGGAGCAATAGCACAGCAGGTAAGGTTTGCCTTGAACGCAGCTGACCCGGGTTGATTCCTCCGTTCCTCTCAGAGAGCCTGGCAAACTACTGAGAGTATCCTGCCCATATGGCAGAGCCTGGCAAGCTACCCGTGGCATATTCAATAGGCCAAAAACAGTAACAACAAGTCTCACAATGGAGACGTTACTGGTACCTGCTCGAGCGAATCGATGAACAATGGCATGACAGTGCTACAGTGCAGTGCTGCAATTGAGAGGTAACATTGGTTGGCAGGAATGTAAATGATAATATGATAATATATTCTATAGGCACAACATTGCCACAACACCCCACTACCACCACTAAAGCTTCAGTATGACTCAACCACTGTTCGTAGAGCCCTAGCACTTCTGTCCATTCCACGTCTTGATAAAATCCATTCTGTGATCAGGGTCTAAGCAGTTCTCATTGGACATTGTCTAGTCCCTTGGCTTGTTTCTTCAGATCCCATCTCTGAGTAAAATCATCTGCTATTTGTCCTTTTCTCTCTGACTTCACTTAACATGACACTCTCTGCTTCCATTCGGGGTAGACTTTTAATTCTTTGGGAGTAGAGAGCAGAAATTGCTAGATACTCTGGCAGCTCTAGGATGAGTTATGTGAGGAACACCAAAACTATTCTTCACAGTGGCACTCCTATTTGCATTCCCACCACCTATGTGTGAAGACTCCAGTTTCTCCACATCTTCGCCAACATTAATTTTTCTCTTTTATCATGATAGTCATTCAAATGGATAGAAAGTGGCATCTCACTGCGGTTTTGATTTGCCTTTCCCTGTGACTCATTTACCTCTTATAACTTGACTTCATCTTGACCCTCCATAGGTGATGCTTCTCATTTTTTGTCAGTGTGATTACAAATGTGTCCATAAGTGAGTTCATTAGAACATTAGAACATAATATTCTAACACCAGTCATACCAATAGTGTCAACTTCTCTCACACATGTCCTCAGGTTCTCTCCTTCCCCTAATCTATCTCTTTAACACCCACAATTCTAAGTTTAATTATTGTGGTTTGTCATTTAGATATATAAATGAACCACCCCTCTAATCACCAATATGTGTATAAGGCCCTGTTACCTCCCATTTGCTTATTCTTACTCCCCCTCCTATGCTTCTTATTTGCCGCCTTTTCATTTCCACAAAGGGCCAAGAGTTTACCCACATTTGTTACCTTGCATTCCATTGTTGTGTTATTGTATGTACCACAGATTATTAAGATACCTGGTATTTGACCTTTTTCTTCTGACTTACTTAACATGATATCTTCAGCCCCATCCAAGTTGCAGCCAATTTTGCATGATTTGCTCATTCTTTGCATTTGCATAGTTTTACATTTTGTATATATACCGCTCCTTCATTATCCACTCACCAGTGTTAGAAACCTAGGTGGATTCCATATCCCACCTATTGTACTAAGTGCTATATGTGATTGTTCAGTATAAATCCTTGTGAGCGTCACCTTTTTACTACTCAAAAAATTCAAATGCCTGTGCTAAATTAGTCCTTAAAATCACTAGCTAACTTTGGAAAAAATACTAAGAATGGTATGTTGGTAAATAACCTAGTATACTTCCTAATAAACACCTCCGATGATGAAAGATTTATTTTTCTTAGGCACAAAAATGTTGGCTGGAACTTGAAAATAGCCGAATCATCTTGAGTACATTCATTTATCTGACTATGGCAAATATTTTATACCAATATCTTTCTGTTTTATAGGGTCATAATAGTGGAAATTTGGTAATGGCTAGCATCATGGGGTTTAGTGTTTTGCTAAAAATCTACAAATGGGGCCCGAGAGATGGTTCAGAAAGTCAGGCACTTGGTTTGCATGGGCCGAGCCCATTTCAAACTCATCAATTTGAGCACCTCCTGGAGTGACTCCTGAGCTCAAATCAACTGTGTTCCCTTAGTAACACTGAGTATGGTCCAAACCCTCCTCCCCAATACCAAACTGTTCATTCATTGTCTCATTTCATCATTGCAACCTCTCATTAGTTTCATTTTACTGACACAGAAACTTCAGCTCGATAATTTTGGTATTTGACAAAATGTAGAATTTTCCACTGCTGAGTAATTGAGGGTGTGGAGTAGCTGGCATTTGAAATTCACAGGAATCAACCTCCCAAATTATTGCTCTTTGCTTTAGTCCTGACAGCTTTAAAGGGGGCTTTTCTGACAATCCATTCATCATTACATTATGATTGCTAAATACAGCTGTATACTAAATTCAAGCTTAAGAATTATGAGGCAGTTTTTTTTTAATTTTTAAAATTGTATTGTATCACAATGAGAGAGTTACAAGCTTTCATGTTTGGGTTACAGTCTCACAATGATCAAACACCCATCCCTCCACCAGTGAACATTCCTCACCAATATCCCGGGTATACCGCCCCCTTCCCACCCTCCCCCTGCCTCCATGGCAGACAATGTTCCCCATATTCTCTCTCTCTACTTTTGGACATTATAGCTTGCAACACAGACACTGAGAGGTCATCATGTTTGGTCCATTATCTACTTTCGGCATGCATCTCCCATCCCAACTGGTTCCTCTAGCCATGATTTTTCTTAGTGATCCCTTCTCTATTCCATCTGCCTTCTCTCCTCCGCTCATGAAGCAGTTTTCCAGCTATGGGGGAGTCCCCCTGGCCCTTGTATCTACTGTCCTTGGGTGTCAGCCTCATGTGATGCTACTCTACACTCCACAAATGAGTGCAGTCCCTCTATGTCTGTCCCTCTCTTTCTGACTCATTTCACTTAGCATGATACTCTCCTTGTTTATCCATTCATAAGCAACTTTCATGACTTCATCTCTCCTAACAGCTGCATAGTATTCCATTGTGTATATCTCTTGGGTTGCAGCGATAGTACAGTGATTTAATACAGCAAGTGTTTGCCTTGCACACAGCTGACCTGGGTTCGATCCCAGCATCCCATGTGGTCCCTCAAGCACCAGCAGGCATGTTCCCTGAGCATCACTGATTGTTGTCCCCCCAAAACAAAATAAAATAAAGAAACCCCACAGACTCTTCCTCTACCCATCATTTGTGTCCTGTGGAGTAACAAGTACTCAATGATGTAGGATGGCCTTTTATTTTTCCAAGTTACCTTGCTCAAATTCCAAAGACATGCTGCTGAGTTCAGGGTTTTGATGGCCCAAACTGTGTTCACATTATTCACATTCTTTGTGGTTTTCTCAAACTTTGTATCTTGCCCTCCACCAAGGTATACCACTATTTCTTCATTAAAGAGGTCCTCATATTCACTCAGTCCCTCTTAGTTCCTCTTGCCCCCAACATTTAACTGGACCTTTTTTTCCTACTCTTCCACTATTCAGTTCCAGCGTGTTAAGCCAAGAAAACAGTAAAAGCTTTTGGGCAGCTGGGAGAAGTTTAGAGGGCCTTTTGAAAAAGCTTTTACTAGGGAGGTTAAATGGGAAGGCTTTGCTTTGAATTCCATTTTTCTTGCCACGTGCTGTTAGTGAGAGACAGTTTGGAGGTAAGAGAAGGCCTAAGGGATACTCTTTTATTAAAGATAGGCCCATCATTTCCCATAGACTAATGGCCATATTCCATTTTCTCATGGAGCGGGGGTAATTATTCAGCCTCACTCTTTAGTCTCCGCTTCCACTCTTGGGAACTGTGTTATTACCTTGTAAAACAGAGTATCTCTCCTATTAGTGTTAATTGAACCCATCTTTTTCCTTGGTGAGAAACTCTAATGCTGCCTTTTCTTTGCCCTATTTTGAGCCTGTTCACTATGGGTATGGAAGGAGCAAGGCTGTGAAGTTCAAGCTTATGGGGAAGCAGCCATTGGGTGTCAGGACTGTAGCTGTCCCACTAGCCTTCCTTGCATGGTGTTATTATCCATCACCCTTGCTTGATGGCGACATGAAGCAGCAAGCTGTACATTTTCACTGACCAGTCGAAGCAAAAAAGTGTGATGGTAATAAGATGCAAAGTCGCCTTAAATTCAAGAGAATCACGGTGTTCCATGGTGTTTCTTCCGTGGGCCAGATCTGAGAACTGTCCCCAGAAGGCATTTGTGGGCTCCGGAGTCCCACCAGTGTCCAAATGAGATTCTGGCCTCCGGCTCCTCTCTCTCAGCCTTTATATCAGGGCAGTCCATTCCTAGCCTAGAGACACTGCTGAATAATTACTCAACTGCCAGAAAATTCCCTGACAAAAATCTTCAAACACATAGTAGAAACTTAAGATAGACTGGGATATGAAGGTAGTTTTAACTCTCTTTCTAACAGGAGCTCTACTTTGGAAATTGTTTTCTTTAGGTTTGTTGACTACGGGGCATCCATTGTTTAGATACTGCAATATTTCTGTATTAACATCCCCTTCTTTCCACTCTGCAGTATCTTTGTGCCTATGCACATCCAAAAGAAGATAATATCCTGGATATTTGTTTTTATATATTTCTATACCTAAAACCATACCCAAAATATTCTCTCTCTCTCTCTCAGACACCCCTTATCATCTAAAGCGTAAAAGGCAAGGCAAGCAAATAATAAAATATGCTAGGATCCCTTTCCTCCAGCACCTTCCCCATAAGATCCACTCTCTACAGACAAAGAACAAAGAGACCCCTGGCCTCTGGCAGGTGTGAGTTCCTCTGACTCCGAGGTCAGCAGAATTTCAGAGAGCTACTCTTGCTCTGAGCACCCCTGCGATTCTGAACTGCAACCATTAGCCAGAACCTGTACGGAAAGGGCCCTGTTCTAGGGGTAACAGCCTTGTAAATTACAACCAGCACACTCAATTGCACTCAGAAACCCAGAGATATGTAGAGCTCCAATATGCCTTGTAATCAGCAGCACCTTTGAGAATGTAAGTAACAACATTGTGAACCCAAAAAAATGAAAGTGTAACATGCGGGGAAGTGAATGTGAGAATTAAATCATCCTTCAGATGAGAACGACACCTTATATGGCAGGTGACTTTTTACCTAATATCATTTTATTGATTTAGACAGGGGAAGAGAAAACCATGAAAGTGTGGCCTCGTGGCCCAGAATGTCTTTAAAAATCACGCCTGGGTCTAATCAGTCTGGCAGAGCCTTCCTGTCATGCTGATAAGGAAATGAAACCTTCCTCAGACTGGGGTTTAACTTGCCTCTTACACGCGGGTGTTTTGTTGTTCTTTCAGGGAACTCATTCAGAAGTTGAAGTCTTTCATCAGCTTCTACAGTGCTCTGCCCGGTTACGTCTGCAGCCACAGCCCTGTGGCCGAAAACGATACCCTTTGCTGGAACGGACAAGAACTTGTGGAGAGGTAATGGTTTCTTTGAGTGTTAAATAGAGCAGTCTTTGGGAGTCATTGGTTGCTTCTCTCAACATCAGCTGCATCTTCTCTCTGCCTTTGCGAGGTTCCCTACAGTAAAACACACAGATGAGCATCTAGGACATGTCTGATGCTCCCTGTAATTTAAAGCCCTCACTGAATTGGATCACTTTGAAGCACGTAGAGAACTGCACATTCAGCAGTATTGTACTGTTTTTCAAAAGCACATTAACAAATTTTCTCTTTCTGTATTTTTGTTGGTGTTGCTGTTGTTTTGGAGTCACTCCCTGAGCAAGATATCTCCTGATGGGCTTTGGGGACCATATTTTGGGGGACCACAAGGGATAAAACAGGGAGTTGGTCACATGCAAGGCAAGTCCCTGATCTCCCGCTTATCTCTCAGGTTCCTAAACAGCTTTTCCTTTTTTGTTTGTCTTTGGCTTATTTTAACTCCTCATGCTATAGACCCTTATTAATTGTTGAAGAAATCATATTCAAACCAATAGATATCTTTTGAGAGTCTGCATATCAAATACCTTGTTAGTATTTACAATATTCATCCTGATACTAATTCTAGGAAACAAATATTGTTACATTTTCACAGTTTACAGATAAAGATAGAGGGAAAGAGAAAGGTGGAAGAATGTACTGTTTTACTAAGCAGCTTTACTGAAATGGGTGATCATAAAGTATTAATATCATCTGTGCTTATGTTCCCTTATGAAGAATTTGCTCAGAGAGCTGCAGTGCTAGTACAGCAGGTAGGGCATATGCCATGTGTGTGGCTGAATGGGTTCGATTCCTGTCACCCCATATGGTCCTCTGAGCTTGCCAGGAGTGATCCTTGAACTCAGAGCTAGTCATCAGCAGTTAGCACTGCTGGGTGTGGCCCCAAACCCAATAAAATAAAATAAATTGCTCAGAGCCAGAAAGAAAATAATAGTTATTCTTGTGTTGAGCAAATATTTATTGAGCATATTGAGCACCTTCTAAGTGACAGTGACATTGACAATATTTTTGTCCTCATGAAACTTTTAGTGAACTACTAAAATTAGTATTCCTGACCTCTATTACTTCACATGAATGTAGCATATCTTGCCATCAAGGAATGGCCTCTGGTTCACTATTTAGGAAGTCTCCATCCTGAAAGGACACAGTGTCAGGACATAAGCTAATTAATCATGATGGAAATGAAACTAATTAGCAGCATTATACAATGAATCAGGGAAGACTTCGGAGTCAGCTGAACTTGGGTTTACATCTCTGTTCTGCTTCTTACTTTGTACAGTTGAGAGTGAATCATTTAGCCTAGAACAGCATTTTCAAGACATCAGTCTCAGGCGTAGAAAGATGGAGACATCTGGTCTACTGCCTAAGTTCTAACTGCCAGTCGGACCTGTATGCAGGTCTTTAGGGCTCAAACAGAAGAATGATGCCCTAGAACGTCTCAAGGTCCTCCCCTGGGAGGGGGCTAGGCTACTTAACTAGCAGGTGATGTCATGAAAGTAAATCCCAAAGCAGACGAACACATGCTAGAATCTCAGTCCATGTAACTTTTCTTTCTCCCTTTCCAATTGCTCTCCTTTTCCTACACAAGGCAAAACAAAACAGCTAATTTCTTGGCTACGCTGTTTCCCTAACCCACAAAGGGGAATGAGATGCTCAGGGCTACTAAGATTGCAGGCCATCTGCGAAGAGGCACCGCACTCTCAAGGAGCTAGATTTTCCCCGTAGCGAATGCAAATTCATCTGGTGGGATGATTGACTCTACGAAACCCGTTGCATTCTGGGAAATGGTGTCTATTCATCAGCCCCAAAGCTCATCGGGTAGTAAGTAGAATCATGAAAATGTACTTAACTGTTAGGATGTGTTTCATTAATTGCCATAGAAAAGCAGTTGATAATTTGACTTTATTAAATTAAAGACAGCTGCTTTAAGACAGGTGTAAACAATATATTTTTAAAAGAAAATGCACAGTGGTTCTTGCAGACACTTGAAGAAAAGACGGTCCCCAATGACTTTCCAGTTTTGTCCCTCAATGAGAAATTCCTGGACTGGACAGTCAGTACAGCTGGTAAAGTAATTACCTCCCAGGCCCTGGTTCCATCCTCAGCACCACAACATGTTCCCGGATCTCTGCCAGGAGTGATCCCTGAGCATAGTACCAGCAGTAAGCCATGAGCACAACCAGAGGTTTCTTCCACGCCCAAATGAGTAATTCTTGAATACTGATTTCTTTGAAGCAGTGTCATTCCTGCCAGAGGTCTCTTATTGCAAAGGAAATTAAATTGGACAACATTTCTTTTTAATGTTGCCATTCGTTCATTTTTGTTCTTTTTTGGGTCACACCCGGCGATGCACAGGGGTTACTCCTGGCTCTGCACTCAGGAATTACCCCTGGCGGTGCTCAGGGGACCATATTGGGATGCTGGGAATTGAACCTGGGTCAGCTGCGTGCAAGGCATACGCCCTACCTGCTGTTCTATCCAGCCCCGCCATTCATTCATTTATGAGCTCATTTAACAAATATCTGAGCACCTATGATTCTTAAGCACTAATGCAACTAACTTACTCATTGTGTTCCTTAAGGCAAATGTCACCCTGATGGGTGTATCTTTGCTTGTTTTTCAAGAAAAAAATCAGAGGGTAGAGTGTCTAGAGGCCCATCTCTGTTGTTTCACATGTCAAGATTTCCCACTTTCTTAATAGAATTTTGCTTTTATAACCTATTTCATGCCTAGGATACTTTTCTGAGGTATGTTGCCCTGACACTAATAAAGTTTTCTATCAAATCAAAGTCCTTTCCAATTGGCAGAATCTGAAGCCGGCTAAATTTAAATGAGTTCAAAAGTTAGTCAAAGGAGGGGCTAGAGCAATAGGAAAGCAGGTAGGGCACTTCCCTAGCATGCAAGTTTGATCCCCAGCATCCCATACGGTCCCCCAGCACCACCAGGAATGATTCCTGATTACAGAGTTAGGAGCAAGCCCTGAACTCTGCCATGTTTTTCCCAAAATCGAAAAAAGAAATGTCAGACAGGTAAACCTTTGCACCATTCAAGTAATCCTGATAGCAGAAAATGTGTTGTTCAGTTGACTAATTTTCAGTTAGTGTATTGAACAACAAAAAAACCATATTATTCTTATGGATAAATGCCATTATTCCAAACTTATTTATATATTATGAAAAAAAATATTTGTTTCAACTTTTATTCTTGACATGTATATTATGGAAGGAGGGAGGAACACCAGAAAGGAATGTAATAGGTTTATAGACAGAATAGCAATGGTACGGTCTAACAAACAAAATAAAACAAATTATTGTGTGCCTGCTAAGGGGGGCAGGCTGGGATGGTGGTTGAAAAAATGGGGACAGTGGTGGAGGGAAGGTGACTCTGGTGGTGGGATTGATGTTGGACTGCCAAAATTGATAACTGTGTTATGAACAGCTTTGTGAACTATGGTGTTTAAATATTTTATTTGAAAAAAAATTTTAAAAGAATGGTACAGTCCAGAGGGGTGTGGAGAGATATTACAGACATTATGATATTTGTCTTGCATGCAGCTGACCCTGTTTTCATCCCCCTTTCTACACCCCTCCCCAGTAATGCTATGGTCCACTGAGCACTGACAGGGATCACTTCTGAGCAGGGACCCAGGAATAGTGCAATAGCACCACCAGGTGTACACCAGAAAGCCCAAGGCCCCCCCTTGCCCCCCCACAAAGTACTATAGTTCCAGAAGTGATCTTTGGGGAGATGCCAAAGATCCAACTCTGGGTTTAAATCCCCAGTCCCACATATGACCCCCCCAAAAAACACTACCAGTGATCACCACCAGATGTGGCCTTAATCCCTTCCTTCCTCCTCACCCAAAAATCTTGAAAGGAAATGAGACTTATTAGAGGATACACATAATTAAAAAAATTGATGTGGAATAAAATATTGATCAATATTCATGTCAATTGCAATATTCATGTCAGTTGCACTGAGAGAAATTGGAAGGAAATGGAGGGAGGACTGGAGCAATAGCACAGCGGGTAGGGCATTTGCCTTGCACACAGCCGACCCAGTTTAGATTCCCAGCATCCCATATGGTCCCCTGGGCACCACCAGGATCCATTTCTGAGGGCAAAGCCAGGAGTAACCCCTGTGCATCGCCAAAAAGAAAAAAAAAAGAAAGAAGGAAGGAAGGAAAGAAGCATAGCTCTTAGAATCAAGTCAATTAAAGGCAACATTTTTCACTTATCTAGTCCCAGGAAGTAGCACACTAGCTGAAAATTTGTTCTCACCTTCCTACCAGCACCCTGAGATAAACATTGACTTGTGATAAGCACTGACTTCTGTATTTAGCTGGGACTCCTCCAATTAGCAAGCCACAGTATATCGCATAGGCAAAGACTTCCTGCAGCTGCCAAAGGCAGAAAAATCTTGTCTTTTGCTTTTGTGAATTAGATAATCCCCCAGACTAGGAGACAAGGGAAAGCACCTGTGGATATAAGTGAACACTGAACTTTAAATGTGGGTTTTGCCTGCATTACACATTGTGAATCCCTATCAGAAGAGTGAAGGTTTTTATAAATACAACCACCCCCCCCCGCACCATTTAGCACTGTTAGGCCAGATATCTGGATTGATTGGCTGTCATTTTCATGCTTCTTCTGGATGATTTGGCACAATGCAACCCCTGGTTTAGTGTGGACTCAAATTTCTCTTAGAGTCAGTGTGACGAAGAAACTATTTAAACCCAAATACCCGGGGCTGGAGCAATAGCACAGTGGGTAGGGCATTTGCCTTGCACGCGGCCAACCCAAGTTCGATTCCCAGCATCTCATATGGTTCCCTGAGTACTACCAGGTGTAATTCCTGAGTACAAAGCCAGGAGTAACCCCTATGCACTGCTGGGTGTGACCAAAATAAAAAAATATATAAATAGATAGATAAATAAATAAATAAACAAATAAATAAACAAACAAACCCGAAACCCATACATGTTCAGACGCCGTATGCAGAAGAGAAACAAAATACTGTTCTTTTTTCTTTCCATTTGACCTCTGACGATTCTGGTTTATTATACAGAGATTGAGCCCTTGCCATAGACAAGGCCCTGTGGGACTCTTCCGTGACCAGTAGAATCCCCTACTGAGGAAGTTACAACTTTTGAGGAATTTACAACTTAATGAGAAGAACAAGGGGGAAGAAATCAGTCCGGGGCAAGTTAGTGGTGCTACCCACGTGTATGGAAAGCCTGCCTGCATGCAAGCAAGTGTGTGCTTGTCTATTGAGGTGAAATGCATGTAGTATGAAGTTAGTATAATTGGGGGGGTGGCCACACCCGGCAGCGCTCAGGGGCTGCTCTGGTGGGGGGTTTGAACTCGCCTCAGCCGTATCCAAGGCAGGAATTTTAACCCTTATACTGCCTCTCTAGCCCCTTAAATTAATACAGTTTTCAGGTGTGCCACATGTTCCTTTGTCATAGCCGTAAGATGTACAGCCATCACCTCTAGCTCATTCCAGAGCCTTCTCTCATTCCCTAAAGCACCCTGATACTCAGTAAGGATCACTCCTCTTCCTCAGCTGCGGGAAGCAGTCATTTGCTTTCTGACTCCACGTATTGATCTAGTCTCTCCGTTTCCTAGCAAGGCTCACTGAGCACCATGCTTTGGAGGTCCGGCTGAGCTGTAGCATGTATCAGTGGGTTCTTTGGAATAGCTCGTAGTTTGGAAGTAGCACATTTTGTGTATCTGATCTTAAGTTCTCCATTCACTTTGCTATGAATCCCAGCTCCTACTTTGGTTCCAGCAGTTATTCTCCCACCCTTCCTGCACTCATTTTAGCTCACCGTGACCCCTCAAGATGCACAGCCTCACCCTCAGGCCTCTCTAGCTACATTATCCTAGTCTGCCACCTAAATGCTCGCCTTTCCTTCACCAGACTGATCTCTATATTCCTTTACCACTAGTGCTGACTACCTGAGTTTTTTCTCTCAGCCCTTGATGTGAAGTCAACTCCTACACTCGACATACCTCCTGTGGGAGTTTTTCTAGTTCCCTAGTAGCTTTAAGGGACCAGAGAGATAGTATAGCGGGTAAGGTGTTTGCATTGCACAGGACTGACTCGCTCTCTGGCATCCACTATAGTCCTCCAAGCCCTGCTAGGATTGATTCCTGAGTACTGCCAGGTGTGGCCTCAAAAAATAAAAAAGCAGAAGTTACATTGAGGGCTGGAGTGATAGCATAGCTGGTAGGGCGTTTGCCTTGCATGCGGCCGACATGAGTTCGATTCCCAGCATCCCATATGGTCCCCCGAGCACCACCAGGAGTAATTTATGAGTGCATGAGCCAAAAGTAATCCCTGAGCATCTCCAGATGTGACCCAAAAAGCAAAAAAAAATTAAAAGTTACAATAAAAATTAAAAGGTACTAATTGTGCATGGGGCCAGAAAGATAGTACCATAGGTAGGGGGGCATGCTTTGCATGTGGGTTACTCCTTTTTGATCCCTGTCACGCCAGAGGATCACCCAAGCTCTGTCAGAAGTTATCCCTGAGCACAGAGCCAGGAGTAAACCCTGAGCACTGCCAGGTGTCACCCCAAAACAAAAACAATGCTTATGCAACTACTCGTACAATGCATCCTCATTGAACATCAACTATAGATTGTTGGAAACTAACTATAAGTGAAACAGTGCCTAGTGTAAAACTAATTTTACCACAGTATATTTGAAATAGACAATCACTGAGTTTCCAGAATGTACTCTATAGACACGATATCATCAAACTTGTAGACACCTAGAACTTTTTCAGCATCTACGTACTCAACAATAAGTTATATTCACATGGTCACTCATTTTTTGACCTCTTTATTGTCACTCAGGGGTAAAGGTGGGTAGAGCCTCTTCCAGCAGCTGAGGGCACAAGACAGAACATCTGTTTGGGTGGGACATCTCCATCAGATACACATGTAATTAAGAGGTGGTCAACTCAGCACTGCTCAGTGCTCAGCAGTGCTCATGCATGACGCACGTGCATGCACACTCACACACTCCGAACTGGACCAGTTGAAAGCACATCAGTGAACCTTAACTGCACGTCATTGGGATGTGTGTGGAAAATGGGAGTACCTCAACAAAAGCCACACAGACATGGGGAGAATGGGCATACTCCATATAAACATTGGCCAGTGGCTCCAGCCCAGCCAATAATTGATTTTTTTTTTCTGATCAACTTTAAAACAAAATATCACTTGGGGCTGGAGAGCTAGTACGAGGGCTATGGGCCTTGCCTTGCATGCATCTCATCCTGATTTGAATCCCTGGCACTGCATATGGTCCCTGAGCACTTACAGGAATGGCCCATCCCCGCCCCTGCATAAAATCATCATTGAATGAAATGACATCTCCTGAGTATCTGCTGAATCATTGATATGATGCTTTAGTTCCCTTTGATTCAGTCCTAAGACGTGTTGCTCCTTTTTCCTGTGGCCTGGCTCCCTTAGCTGACTGCTGTTGTTTCTAACTGATGTTTCTAGGTACACATTGTACTGATTATGAGTCAGCTTTCCTTCTTCCTTCCTTCCTTCCTTCCTTCCTTCCTTCCTTCCTTCCTTCCTTCCTTCCTTCCTTCCTTCCTTCCTTCCTTCCTTCCTTTCTTCCTTCCTTCCTTCCTTCCTTCCTTCCTTCCTTCCTTCCTTCCTTCCTTTTTCCTTCCTTCCTTCCTTCCCCTTTTCCTCCGTTCCTCCCTTCTTTCCTTCCTTCCCTCCCTCCCTCCTTCCTTCCTTCCCTCCTTCCTTCCCCTCTTCTTCCGTTCCCCCCTTCTTTCCTCCCTCCCTTCTTTCCTTCTTTCCTTCCCTCGCTCCTTCCTTCCCTCTTTTCTTCCTTCCTTCCCTCCTTCCCTCCTTCCTTCCCCTCCTCCTCCGTTCCCCCCTTCTTTCCTCCCTCCCTTCTTTCCTTCCTTCCTTCCCTCCCTCCTTCCTTCCCTCTTTTCTTCCTTCCTTCCCTCCTTCCCTCCCTCCCTCCTTCCTTCCCTCCCTCCTTCCTTCCCTCTTTTCTTCCTTCCTTCCTTCCTTCCCTTCTTCCTTCCCCTCTTCCTCCGTTCCCCCTTCTTTCCTCCCTCCCTTCTTTCCTTCCTTCCTTCCCTCCCTCCTTCCTTCCCTCTTTTCTTCCTTCCTTCCCTCCTTCCTTCCTTCCTTCCTTCCTTCCTTCCCCTCTTCCTCCGTTCCTCCCTTCTTTCCTTCCTTCCTTCCTTCCCTCCCTCCCTCCTTCCTTCCTTCCCTCCTTCCTTCCCCTCTTCCTCCGTTCCCCCTTCTTTCCTCCCTCCCTTCTTTCCTTCCTTCCCTCCCTCCTTCCTTCCCTCTTTTCTTCCTTCCTTCCCTCCTTCCTTCCTTCTTTCCTTCCCCTCTTCCTCCCTTCCCCCTTCTTACCTCCCTCCCTCCCTCCCTCCCTCCCTTCCTTCCTTCCTTCCTTCCTTCCTTCCTTCCCTCCTTTCCCTCTTCCTTCTTTCCTCCCTTCTTCCCTCCCTCCTTTCTTTCCTTCCTTCCTTCCCTCTTTTTTTCTTCCTTTCTTTCCCCTCTCTCTTTCTCTTTGGCTCTGTGCTCAGCGATCACTCCTGGCAGGGCTCAGGGGAGCATATCATATGTAGTGCCAGGAATCAAACATATGTTGACTGCATGCAAGATAAGAGCTTTACCTGTTGTCCTATCTCTCCAGATCACTCTGTCTCTCTCTCCATCCAACTGTCTCTCTCTTTATAATTTTTAGGTGTGCTGGGGTGCTTGGGGGTCAAACCCAGGGCCTTGCACATGCAAGGAATCTTCACTTTGTATGAGTCACTCTGGGACTTTCTGGAATATGCCGGGTGCCTCACATTAGAGCATCAACTCTTCAAGATTCACAGAAATAAATTACAGTAAAGATATCTTCTGTTCAGTTTGTGCATATCATGGTGTTTTAGTTTTGTTCTGGGGCCACACCCAGTGGTACCTAGAAGTCGCTGCTGGCAGTGCTCAGCTGACCTGTGGTGTTGGGGGATCAAACCCAGGGCTTCAAAACTCAAAACTTGCACCACAGCCCTTTGAGCCATCATCCTGTCCTGTGAAGTCAAACCATTTCACCAGAGAAACTCTGCCCATACACCAACTGTGAATTCCATGGAGCAGCCAAGTCTTCCCATGTTGCTAATGCTGCTGCTGGATTTTTTTTCCTGCTTAATTGGAATGGCGGTGGCAGGAGTATACAGTGCAGCGATTTTAGTTCTCAAGAAGTTGTGGTCTTGCCTCAGAATCATCTGGATGCTGCCAAAAAGTAGGGTCAGGAGACTCCTTTGCTCTTTTGCCTTCTCGGTTCGGAATGTGACAGCATATCTGCAAATGAGAATGAATGTGAGAACTCTTCACACCCGGTGTCTGACGCATACAAAATAATTTAAAAAGGAAATCAACAAAGTGGCTTATTTTCTCCAATTATCCAGGCAAGGGGAAGGGATTGATTCTGTCTTTTACAATGCACCTATCTGGGTGGCAGGGAATGTGGGCCACACCTATCAGTATCCAGGGGCTATTCTAGCTTTCTGCTCAGGCATGGTCCATGGCAGTGCTCAGGGGACTTTATGTAGTGAAACATTCAAGGCAAGTGCCTTAACCCCTGCTCTATCTCTCCAGTCCAATGGCGCACTTATTTTAGGAATAAAATAAGTATTTGGAAGACTTTGGTTTGTGGGAAGGCCACTTTTCATTTTTATCTTTTTACTTTTGTTTTGAGCCCATACCGTGCAGTGATCAGGGCTTACTTTTGGCTCTGGACTCAGGATTCACTCCTAGTGGTGCTTCAGGGATCCTATGAGATGCAGGGGAATATGTGGGATACCTAGGATCGAACCAGGGACAGATGCAAGGCAAGCGCCATCCCCAGTGTACCATTGGTCCAGCCCCTCCCATCCACCAAAATAAAAAATTGAAAGCAAAATACACAGAACATCAAGAAGAAGTGGTCACAAGAAAGAGTAAACAAGGAAGAGTGGAAATATTCATTGATTACGAACTTATGAAGACATAAGCCAGACTGCTATCATGCTGTAGCCAACACTCAGAGCTCTTCTTAGCAGCCCCTGATGTCATGATGTGTGGGTAAGAAACTGAGGCACAGAGCACTAGCTCTTTTCTATCTTGTTCTTCCTTTGCCCCATATCCTACAAGAAGTTCTGCTAATGGCAGATGGTCAGGAAGGACAGCGGGGCAATATAAAATTCTAGTATTTGCTTTGAGGGAAGGGTGGCACACCCAGATGTGCTCAGGACTTACTCCTGGCTCTCCACTCAGGGGTCAATCCTGGAGGGTTCACTTGGGTGGTGGACTGGGGAACATGGGGTGCCAGGGATGAAACCTGGGTAGGCGACATGCAAGACAGGATCCCTCCTCACTGTGTTATCTTCTCTGACCCCTCCCGTATTTGCTCTTCTTTATTTTTCTGGGCCACACCTGCTGGTTCTCAGGGTTTACTCCTGGCTCTGTACTCAGGAATCACTCCTGGTAGGTTCAGGGGACCATATGGGATGCTGGGGACCGAACCTGGGTCAGCCAAGTGCAAAGCAAGTGCCCTACCCATTGTACCATCGCTCTGCCCCTTCCAGGATTTACTTTTATCAGCAGCACTGATTTTCATGGTTCTTGCTTCCCTTCAGACATATATTAGAGGGTAGGGCAGAGTGATAGTACAGTGGATAAGGCAGTTGCCTGGCATGCAAGTTCATATCTGGGCTGAAATTCCAGCACTACTCAATGTTGCCCCTCACCAGATGGAATAGAGAAGGGATCACTAAGAAAATCGTGGCTGGAGGAACCAGTTGGGATGGGAGATGCATCCCGAAAGTAGATAATGGACCAAACATGATGACCTCTCAGTGTCTGTGTTGCAAGCCTTAATGCCCAAAAGTAGAGAGAGAGTATGGGGAATATTGTCTGCCATAGAGGCAGGGGGAGGGTGGGGAAGGGGCGTATACCCCGGATATTGGTGGTGGGGAATGTGTCCTGGTAGAGGGATGGGTGTTTAATCATTGTGAGATTGTAACCCAAACATGAAAGCTTGTAACTCTCTCATGGTGATTCAATAAAATTTTAAAAATTTTTAAAAAATGTAAAGTGAACCAAAAAAAAAACCTCGCTGCTCTGAAGTTCTTCCTATCATCAGGGGCTAACCTTTGTAGAAGAGGATAAAGCTCATTAAGAATCTTTAAATTGTTCTAATTTCACAAGCCAATGAACTTGATTCTCCTTGGGGACCATGGCTTTGATCATTGAGCTTGTCTGCCTTCTACTGTTGTTTCATTTCCTTGGCAACTGATCATTTTCACTGTGCTCCTATGTCACTAAAGTTTTTTTTTTTGTTTCACTTTTTATGTTTTAGGAATTCACATGTCAGCTGGGCCTTAAAACTAATCCAAATGGGAGCTGGAGTTATAGTACAGTCAGTAGAGCAGTGGCCTTGCATGTGGCCATCCCGAGTTTGATGCCCGGAATCCTATATGGGCCTCTGAGCACTGCCAGGAGTGATTCTTGAGTGTCACTGGATGTGTCCCCAAAAGCAAAATTAAAAATATCACTCAAAGGGCTGGAGTGATAGCACAGCGGGTAGGGTGTTTGCCTTGCACGCGGCTGACCCGGGTTTTATCCCCAGCATCCCATATGGTCCCCTGAGCACCGCCAGGAGTAATTCCTGAGTGCAGAGCCAGGAGTAACCCCTGTGCATTGCCAGGTGTGACCCAAAAAGCAAATATATTTATTTATATATATATATACACACATATATATGTATATATATATGTGTGTATATATATATATCACTCAAGTGTGGGCCTGGGCGATAGTACAGGCCTGAAGGCACTTGCCTTACATCCCTGTGACCTTTGTTCAAATCCTCAGCACCTTGTCTGTTCTCCTGAGCACCACTAGGGGCCACTCCTGAGTGCAGAGCCAGGACTAGCCCCAGAATACTCCTGAGTGTGAAGGCAAACCCAGACTAGAACAACAACCACATAAATCATTCAGATGAACTATTGCCTGGTCTGGCCATTCATTTTCCCATTTTTGTCAACCTTCTTGCTCTGAGCTGAGTTAGGGCGCATGGTTGAAGCTGGTCTCTGTGCACGAGGAGCCTGAGCCAACCACCTCTGTGCTCTGAGCTGATGCTTCAAGCTCTGTATGGGGCTTTCTCCTCCTGTGAATGGTGTTTTGTGGTGCCTCCTTTGCTCACCTCTGACGATGGTTATGAGCCTCCAGAAAGAAAAGGAACTTGAAATATATTTGTTGTTGTTGTTTGGTCGATTTCGAGCGGGCACCAGTAACGTCTCATTGTGAGACTTATTGTTACTGTTTTTGGCATATCCAATATGCCACGGGTAGCTGGCCAGGCTCTGCCATGCAGGTGCGATACTCTCGGTAGCTTGCTGGGCTGGAGCGATAGCGCAGCGGGTAGGCCTTGCATGAGGCAGACCTGGGTTCGATTCCTCCACCCCTCTCAGAGAGCCTAGCAAGCTACCAAGAGGATCTCGCCCAAACAGCAGAGCCTGGCAAACTCCCCGTGGCGTATTCGACATGCCAACAACAGTAACAAGTCTCACAATGGAGACGTTACTGGTGCCCGCACGAGTAACTCGATGAACAACGGGATGACAGTGACAGTTGTTGTTTGTTCATTTTGTTTTGGGGCTATATCCAGTGATATAGACTTACTCCTGGCTCTGCACTCAATAATCACTCCTGGCAGGGCTTGGGGTTGTTCTTTGAAGCGCAGAGATGAAACTTGGGGTTGGCCAAGTGTAGGATAACATGCAAGATAGCAGGTAGATAACCCTTACCTGCTATACTATGGTTCCAACCCCATGAACTTGCAGTATTTTTGAAAAAGATGGGGGCATCCTTTAAATATTACATGTTACTATAGGAAGGCCCAGGTCAGTTAGGAAGGAAAATTCTATTCTCGATAAAATGAACTATATGCTGCTGAATTAACACAGGATCGCTGGGCTCTGTGGACAGACCCAGACCTTTTAGCACATTGCTGAATCTCCCCTGCTCTCTCGGTCTCTGTCTCTCCCTCTTTCTCTGTGTCTTTCCTACCCTCTCCCCCTTCTTGCACCTCCAGGCGTATTACTGTCTTCGTCAGCAAATCTGCCAAACGCAAAAGGCTGGAGCACAAGCTTTGCCTGCAAGAGACCCTGGTTCCAGGTCTAGCTCTGCATGGCACCCCACGCACTACCAGGAGCAACTCCGGAGCTCAGACTGGCATAGCTCCTGAGCATCACCAGTTGTGCCCCAGCCCTGCAAGAAAAATCTGTCTACCCCTATAAATTTTTTATTTTATGTTTATGGTAGTGAGGTTCACAAATTCTATGTATACACAATGACGCTAAACAAACCAATTGGCTCTGGGTAAGGAACTGCTTTGAGGAATTGTTAGGGCCCATTCAAAGCAGTAAACGTCGGAGTGGTAAACCGTTTTTACAATAAATGCAGTTTTATGACTCTCCAACACATATAATAACAGTGCTGGGAATGGGCCTGGAGAAAGGCAGCCTTTCTCGGAGTCAAAGCAAACACTTGCCTCAGAGTCAGAGCAAACAAAGATCATTGGCAGCAGTCCTGTGCACGTCCTGCTATAGCCCATCATCCTCTAAATGGGCTCATGTGAAACCCAGTTATTGAAGAATTCTCTTTTCCTTCTTTGACATGAATCAAGGTCCATTAAGAATTTCCTTACCTGGGGCTAGAGTAATAGTACAGCGGGTAGGGCTTTTGCCTTGCATGCGGCCAACCCGGGTTTGATTCCCAGCATCCCATATGATCCTCCGAACACTGCCAGGGGTGATTCCTCAGTGCAGAGCCAGGAATAACCCCTGTGCATTGCCGGGTGTGACCCAAAAAATAGGAAAAAAAAAAGAATTCCCTTACCTGAACAGCATACATAGTCTAGGGATTGAGTGAGATAGTTCAGTGGATAAGGCCCTTGCATGATACTGGGCTGACAGGAGTTACATCCCCCGCACCCCATTTGGTGAGGGCACTTTATTTCTTCTTTTGGCTTTTTGGGTCATACCCGATGGTGTTCAGGGTTTACTCCTGGCTCTGTGCTCAGACATCACTCTTGGCAGTGCTCACTCAGGGAACCAGATGGGGAGCAGGGATCGAACCTGGGTTGACCGCATGCACAGCAAACACCCACCCCACTGGATGGTCACTCCAGCCCCGTGAGGGTCCTTCGTGATCGAGCTGTCCAGCTGTCCCTGCGTGCAGGTCTGTGAGCTTGCACTAACTAGTCTTGGCTGCGGCATTTCCATTTTATAAGACCGTGCTTTCCGGTCCCTGTTTCCTGGCGTGGGGGAGTTTGCCCTAGAAGCCCACCTACTTGGTGAGGGGACAAGGCCTTTCTGTGCTGCTGCCCCTGATGGACCACTTGTTCCTGCAGGTGCAGAGAGTGGAGTGGCCAGGGCACTCGCAGCTCCTGAAGCAGGGGCGTGGGGGAGCGGGAAACTTGGTGACGCTTCCGTTCCCCCTGCCCTTTCCTCTGTCATTCTTTTCAGGAAGTAGGGCACCCAGCTGTGCTCAGGGATGACTCCTGGCAGCCGCGAGGGCGGGGGTGAGGGACAGACACAGGGGGTGCTGGGGATCAAACCCAAGTCCATCATGTGCCAGGCAAGCACCTTCCCTGCTCTGACCCAAATTCTTTCCTTGTGGGCAGCTAGACAGGTGCAGGTCCAGGCTGGGGTCTGCCCAGGGCAAAACGGTGGGGGTGCACAGGCCCTGGCCCGGGAAGACTCTTCTCTTTTTGCTCTCAGGCTGAGGTGCAGCCGTTGCCCCTGCCTTGCAGCAGGCTGACATGCTGGATGTCTTGTCTCCCTTTGCTTCGGGGATCTGAGCGTGGCCTCCCTTCTGGGCCTCTGAGGCGGGTTTTGTGAGAAAAGAGTGAGGCGTGGACAGAGAGCGGCAGGCTTAAGGCAGTTGTCCTGTGTCCAGCCTGATGCCACTGACCCTAGTTCTAATCTCCAGCACCACATGTGGTTCCCTTGAGTACCACCAGGGGGCAGTCCTAAGCTTAGAGCCTAGAAGAGCCCCTGAGCACTGCAGGCTCTGAGCTGCCCTGTCCCCACTAACCAAGATGAGAGGGAAATTAGACGTTCCAATTTCTATACACAGGACTTTCTGTGTACCTGGGCAAGTCTAATGGGTTTATCTTACTTTTTTTCTTTGTTTTTGTGTTTTGGTGATGCTCCAGGTTTACTCCTGGCTCCTCGCCATCCAACCCGTTGTACTGTCGCTTATAGCTCGGCCCCTTCATCTTATTCTTGCTTGAATCTTTCATCTCCCTTCAGCCACCGCCCCAACTGTGTGGTGTCCATCACCGCTCTGCAAGAAATCCAGCCATGACTAGTTGAATATTTCAGTGCTCAGGAGTTAGCCCTGACAGTGCTTGGCAGTGCCGTTTTAGGTGGTGCTGAGAATTGAGCTGGGCTTGCCCCCAGGTTAGGCAAGCACCTTACCTCCCTTCCGAGTTCTCTGGACCCACTTTTTCTTTGGGGGGACGTGAGGGATTGCCACACCAGGCAATGCTCAGGGCCTACTCCTGGCCCTGCATCAGTAATTAACTTCTGGTGGTGCTCAGGGGACCATATGGGATGCTATGATCGAACCCAGGCCAGCTGCATAAAAGGCAAGCACCATACCTGCTTCCCCATCCCACTGTTTTCTGAGGACCATTTTTGCCAAAGCCCAAACCAGAATCCAGTCTATGAAGTCTCAGTCAGAAATAGTGGAAAATTCAGATGGTCCCAGTACCAGGGACTTGCAGCAAAGTAGATGCCTTGTGGGTCAGTGTAGACTAAGGAGCATTAGAACATTCGCCCAGGATTGATGGAAGATAGCAAGTCCTTTCCCTGTTGCTGCACCCACACTCTGTCCCTTTGTGACCCCTCCCCACCAAGAGCAGAGAACCTGAATGGGCAGCATCAGATTATTTTTTAAAAAATGTATCGGTTGAGGGGCTGGAGTGATAGCACAGCGGGTAGGGTGTTTGCCTCATACTCGGCCGATCCGGGTTCGATTCCCAGCATCCCATATGGTCCCCTGAGCACCGCCAGGAGTGATTCCTGAGTGCATGAGCCAGGAGTAACCCCTGTGCATCGCCAGGTGTGACCCAAAAAGCAAAAAAAAAACCTTATCAGTTGAGGGGCTAGAGCGATAGCACAGAGGGTAGGGCGTTTGCCTTGCACACAACCAACCCGGGTTCAATTCTCAGCATCCCATATGGTCCCTTGTGCACTGCTAGGAGTATTTCCTGAGTGCAGAGCCAGGGGTAACCACTGCACATCACCAGGTGTGACCCAAAAAGAAAAAAGAGATTCTTTGGTTAACATTTCTGTTAATAATGGTTTCTCATGCTAGGAATTTCAACACCACACCCCATCGCTCCCCCAAGCACCCTGGACCCCTAGCTCTCAAGCCCTCCCCCTCCAACTCAGCTGTGTGGATCAGTTTTCCTGTCCTGTTGCCTTTGGCCCTTTGTTGCTACCTCACTGGATTTTTAAGTCCCACCTGTGAGAGATCATTTCGGTATCTCTCCCTTTCCTACCCACTGACTTCACTCCGCATGACATCCTCTAGTTCCACCCATTCAGTATCAGGTTCTTTTAAACTTTCTTAATTAAAACTTTTTTCCATTTCTTTTTTTGCTCTTTGTATTGAGGCCCCATAATTTCCAACACTGTTAGTGATAGTTTCATGCACACATAATTCCAATGCTAACCACCTCCACCAGAGCGCCAGCTGCCCCCCATCAATGCGTCATGAACTCCAGAAAGAGCCCCAAGCACAGCTGAATGTCTCCCAAAACTGAAAGAATGAAGGGAGGAAGGTAGGAAGAAAAAGAAGACAGAAGGCAGGGGAAGGAAAGAAGAGAAAAGGAAAGAAAGAAGGAGAAAAAGAAAGAAAGAAGGAAGGAAAGAAAGAAAGAAAGAAAGAAAAGAAAGAAAGAAAGAAAGAAAGGAGAAAGAGAGAAAATGAGAAAGAAGGAAAGAAAGAAAATGAAAGCAGGAAAGAAAGATAGAAAGAAAATGAGAAAGAAGGAAAGAAAGAAAAGAGAAAGAAGGAAAGAAAAAGAAAGAAAGAAAGAAAGAAAGAAAGAAAGAAAGAAAGAAAGAAAGAAAGAAAGAAAGGAGAAAGAAAATGAGAAAGAAAGGAGAAAGAGAAAATGAGAAAGAAGGAAAGAAAGAAAATAAAATGAAAGAAGGAAAGAAAGAGAAAGAGGAAGAAAATGAGAAAGAATGAAAGAAAAAAGAAAGAAAAAAAGAAAGAAAATGAGAAAGAAGGAAAGAAAAAGAAAAAAAGAAAATGAAAGAAAGGAGAAAGAAGAGAAAGAAAGAAAGAAAGAAAGAAAGAAAGAAAGAAAGAAAGAAAGAAAGAAAGAAAGAAAGAAAGAAAGAAAGAAAGAAAGAAAGAAAGAAAGAAAGAAAAGAAAAGAAAGCTAGCTTCATTTAGGGTTTAACTCCAATGGGACAGCACCCCCTGATTCTGGAGGCTAGGAGGATTAGGGACAGGAGCTTGGGGTAATTGAATGGTAAATGCCCATCACCTGCTGTGGGCTATTACCGCCCCTCCTCTCCAATTATTCAGCTTGTGAATTGCATACTTTTGTGAGCTAAGCTAGGTGGTGGTGTTCTATTGGGAGGGGGGCACCAGTTTGAGAACTCCGCCCACCAGCCATCTCTGATGGACTTCGTAGCCTGCCTGCTGGTGGTCTGAGTCCAAGAGCCAGTTCTGCCCCATTCCCACACTGCAGGTTCCCTCCTTGCTGCTCTTCCTACCACATTCACATTTTTTGAGGGGGTGGGGGAGGCGGAGGTGACTTGGGCCACACCAGCGATGCTCAGGGCTTCCTCCTGGCTCTGCACTCAGGACTCACTTCCAGTGCTGCTGGGGGACCCTGTGATGCAGGAAAGGCAGACGAGGGTGGGCCACATGCAAGGCGAATGCCCTACCCTCTGTACCATTGCTCCCCGCCCCAATCACTTTTGCTTACTTGTAGACTTTGCGCTCCCTTTTCCCTCCAGGCGCTGCTAGTGTGTGCTGCTGCAGTTAATATTTATCAGATGATTGCACCCAGGCTTTTGTTCTCCCTCCCTTTCTTTTTTTTTGGGGGGGGCAGGAGAACTGTATTCCCCAACCCACTTGTCTTGCCTTTATGGCCCAGGATAACCACTTTGTAAACTTTCCTCACTTATCATATTCTTGAAGTGATTTGGGGAAGGGGCTGGATAGTACAATGGATATGCCGCACTTGCCTCGCACACAGCTGACCAGGGTTTAATCCCCAGCACTCCATATGCTCTCCCGGCTCATGAGGAAACCTTGAGCACCGATGGCTGTGGCCCAAAAACTAAACAAGAAGGAAATGATTTCTTGATTATATTCCAAGACTGGACTTTTCTGTTTCCCCGCCAATAAGATTTGCAGGTAGACCTAAAAACAGGTCCTGGGACCAGAGCGATGGCACAATGGGTAGGGGGGCTTGCCTTCCACTTAGCTGACTCAGGTTTTTCAGAGGGTCACCCGAGCCTAGTGATCCCTTGGTGCAACAGGGGTAGGCCCAAACAAATAGGTTTTCACACAGTTCTTTTCCAATATGGCTAAATGGTATCCACAAAACAACATTAGAAAATTATTACATTTTCTATGACTCTGATTTGTGTGTGTGTGTGTGTGTGTGTATAGCTTTCTCTTTCTCGGTGGACATCTGCATTTGCGAAAGACGTGGCGAGAAAATGGTTGCTAGCACTCTCCTGGCTGAAATTTGCTTTGAATTGGTGCCGTGGCGCTGACAGTTATGAAAACCAGTTCTCTTTAATTATGCGCGTAAATAAATTAGAAGCAAATTGTTGCTATCTTTATGAAACTCATTTAGCAAACTTGGCTTGGCTTCACTTTTCTGCTCATGGACGTAAAGGTCTGCATCCTAGGGGCGCTTTCTTAGGCTTCTTAATAAGATGGCTTTTTTTTAACCTGTATTCTAATTTGTTTTTAAAGCCTTTTATGCGCTTTAAATGATCCCTCTGCCCCCCAGTCATTATCATGGCTAGGGTCTGTTCTTTACAAGGAAACTGGTAAGTGACTCCAGTGGAATTATGGACTCGATGCAATACTGCGGTGTGGCCATCAGGTGGCGCTCCAAGAACGTGAGAGATGGAACTCGCACACGCGCGGGGGCAGCAGATGTAATTTTTGTGAAATTACAACCGTTTTTTGAATCGCCGGATTAGTCCTCAGACGGACGTGCTCTCCAACACTTCCCACCATCCTGACGCCTAGGGGAGAGAAGGAAAGTACGTTTTTCTTGTCCTAAAAGCAGCTACCTCGTCAAACTCGGTACTGGCCGTGTTTGAAACTAGCCTCGTGTGCTTCCAGCTGCTCCAAAGAAAGGAATTCCTTCTAAATGTGCGAGTGGTTGAAACCGGTGTTGTTTGGCAGGCTGACTCTCCGTTTCCTCCTCTCCATTCCTGGCGGTGGATTGAACAGGGTGATCTCTTAGGGCTGTTTCCCTTTCAAATGTTCGGCATTGGAATCCCTCGATTTCCTTCCACGGCACCCTCGCGGCTGCCACCCGCACAGAAAGTCGAAGACAAGAGCCCCATTTGACGCTTGTTTGACTCTGTTCCTCTTCCATGAGTACCCACTTTGCTTCAGCTGTCCCAAGACAAGCATACCCAGATGCCCTGTTTTAATTAGATTTCTGTTCTCTTCGTGGCCTTTTTTTTTCCCTTTTCACCTAGCGATGCTCAGGGGTTACTCCTGGCTCTGCACTCAGGAATCAGTCCTGGCAGTGCTCAGGGGACCAAATAGGATGCCGGCAATGCAACTTGGGTTGGCTGCCTGCAAGGCAAGCACCTTACCGCTGTCCTATCTCTCTAGCCCCAGGAATGGAACTGCTGACTGTATTGCAAGACAAGCTCCTTTACCCCTTCACTCTCTTTAAAACTTGCTTGAATCCCCGGACACTGGTAGCAATAGAAAGAATAAGAGGAAATGAAGTGAGGGATGAAAAACTTGCATGCAAAACTCTGGAGACAAACCTAATAGAGTCCCTGTGGGCTGAAAGCTCAGAGCAGGCATGCTACGTCTAATTCACTGAAAGCACATCCCCCTAGCGGTGCTCGGGAGAACTACATATGCAGTGCTGGGAATCAACTAGTGTTGGCGCCACTGCAAGGCAAGCATCTTACCCCCTGTACTGTCTCTCCTGCTCCTCTCCCCAAGGATTTTAAAATTTTTTTCTATTGAATCACAGTGATATACACAGTTTACAAAGTTGTTCATGATTGGGTTTCCGTCTTATAATGTTCTGACACCTGTTCCTTCACCAGTGTACGTTTCCCACCACCAATGGTCCCGTTTCCCTCCCACCCCACTCTCGCCTGCCTCTGAGGCAGCGTTTTCTTTTTTTTTTAAATTTTTTACTAGTGAATCACCGTGGGGTACAGTTACAGATTTACAAACTTTCATGCTTGCGTTTTAGTCATACAATGATTGAATACCCATCCCTCCACTAGTGCCCATTCTCCACCACCAGTGGTCCCAGCATCCCTCCCACCACCCCCCCTGTGGCACGGCATTTCCTTTTGTTCTCTCTTTCCTTTTGGGTTTATAGTTTACACTAGTGGCATTGAGTGGCCATTGTGTTTGATCTATAGTCTACATTCGGTTCACATCTCCCAACCCAAGCTGGTCCTCCAAATACCCTTTACTTGGTGTTCCCTTCTCTGAGAGGCAGCGTTTTCTTCTCTTTCTCTCTCTCTCTTCTTTCTTCCTCCCTCCCTCCCCACTTTTGGACATTATGGTTTGCAGTACATATAATGAAAGGTTATCAGATATATCCCTTTACCTACTTTCAACACTCAGTTTCCCCAGGGACTTTTTTTTAAATTTTTTGAATCACACCCGGCGATGCTCAGGAGTTACTCCTGGCTCTGCACTCAGGAATTACTCCTGGCAGTGCTCAGGGGACCATATGGGATGCTGGGAATCGAACCCGGGTCGGCCGCGTGCAAGGCAAATTCCCTACTCCCTGTGCTATAGCTCCAGCCCCTCCCCAGGGACTTTTAAAGGGAAAAATCAGGTATCTTCAGAGCAGCTGTTCATGACAGTCATGTGGACAAGCTTTGAAGCCCATTGCAAGTAGCTTTGTGTCTCCTGCCGTGGAGCTGTGTGGCGAGGAAGTCTAGTTAGGCAGCATGGATTAGTCCTAAGGAAGCAATAGCAGCCTATAGACCATCTGAAAGCAGAGGTAGCCAGAGATGGACTCAGAAGGGTCCGAGTTTCCGCTTCAGCTCTGACTAGCTGTGTGGCCTTAGGCAAGTGACTTAACTTCTCTGGGCTTTGTTGGCCTCCTCTGCTAAAAGGGGGCTGATGAAAAGCACAGTGTCTATTGGCCAGGCGCAGTAGGACAGCATGGAGGGCCCTTAGCTTGCACGTGGTGGTCAACCTGGGTTCAATCCCCTATAACCCATATGGTCCACCGCATCCACCAGGAGTGATTCCTGAGCACAGAGCAACGCCCTGAGCAACGCAGGGTGTGCCCCAAAAATAAACTTAAAAATGAATAGTGTCTTAGCTCACTTCCGAGGCTTGTTAGGAAATTCAGTGGAAAAAAAAAGCCTATTTTCCCCCCTTGGTGCTTGCAACAGGCTAGATCTAACTAGATCAAACCAGATTGGCTGTGTGCAATCCTACTCGCTGTCCTGGCTCTCTTACTCGGGAAAATTTGGTGGAGGTCCTGAGAACTTGAGTTTGTTTTTGTTTGTGACCATGCCTGGCCTCAGGGAATCCTCAGGGATTCCTCCAGACTCTGCACTCAGGGCTCACTCCTGGCAGGGCTTGGGCGGACCCTCTGGAGTGCCCGAGATTGAAAGCAGGTCAGCTGCGTGCAGGGCAAGCACCCTGCCCGTTGTGCTATCTCCCTAGCCGCCAGAGTTGTTATTCCTTTTAGGAAGGCAAGGGGCTCTGGGGAAAGAGCGAGAACAAAGCAAGCCTCACTTCCTTCTCATTCTGCTCACATCTGAATTGGCAGATGAATTGGGCTTAAAAAGCAAGCAAGCAGATGTCAGCACAGCGCCTACTACAGGGCAGATGCGGGGGAAGCCGGTCGCAGTGCTTCTGAGGGGTTAGCGAGGTCCCCTCTGATTCATCAGCCGGGGACTGGAGACCGTTGCCAGAGGAGGGTGAAGCAGTCAAACACCATTTAAGGGTTTTTATAATCACGTCCATTCATATTCACATCTCCTGTCCTCACCATTATCCTGTTCTTTGAAATAAGCAGGTCAGAATGACCTCGTTGAAATCATTTTTGGCTCTTAGTGCTTTGGGTGTCGTGTTTTTTTTGTTTTGGAGGTGGAAGGAGGATTGGAGCCCTACCTGCCAGTGCTAGGGGCTTGCTTCAAGCACTGTGCTCAGGTTTCACTACTGATGGGGGCTCAGGGGACCCGATGGAATCCTGGGGATCAAACCAGGTTGGCTGCGTGCAACCCTACTAGCTGGACTGCCTCTCCGGCCTCCAAATATAACTCTTAGTTGGAAGCGTTTTATGGCGGTCCTGAGTCTGTCCCACTTTTTCTTTTGGTTTCCTTCTTGTTCTTGTGCCTTAGTAAAATAAATCAAGGCCAGAGTGATAGTAGACCCGGTAGAGTTCTTGCCTTCTTGCATGTGTCCAGCCGGGGTCTGATCCCCAGTATCCATTAGGGTCCCTGAAGCCCTGCCAGGAGTGATGCCTGAGTGCAGAACCAGGAGTAAACCCTTAGCACAGGGTGTGTCACTTGTATCACTTGTCATCCCATCGATCTTCAATTTGCTCGAGCAGCACCAGTAACGTCTCCATTTGTCCCTGTCGCATGCTAGTGACATTATTGGGCTACACTAGCACTAGCACAGGGTGTGCCTCAAGAAAATACCCCCTTCCTCCCAAATAGTAACTATCACAGGGGTTGGGCACATGGCTAAAGTGACAGTTTGCAGGCCTTCTATGCACAAGGGCCTGGGTTCAGTCGCTCGCAGTACGTTCCCCCACCCCTGCACTACTAGATGTGGCCCCCACAAGAATAAAAAGAATCCTCCAGCCAATCCTTTTCTTAGTGATCCTTTCTCTATTCCATCTGCCATCTCCCCTCCGCTCATGAAGCAGTTTTCCAGCTATGGGGCAATCCCCCTGGCCCTTGTATCTACCGTCCTTAGGTGTCGAAAGTAGATAATGGACCAAACATGATGGCTTCTCAGTGTCTGTGTTGCAAGCTATAATGCCCAAAAGTAGAGAGAGAGTATGGGGAATATTGTCTGCCTTAGAGGCAGGGGGTGGGTGGGAAAGGGGGGGTATACCCAGGATATTTGTGGTGGGGAATGTACACTGGTGGAGAGATGGGTGTTTGATCATTGTGAGATTGTAACCCAAACATGAAAGCTTGTAACTATCTCACAGTGATTCAATAAAATTTTAAAAATTAAAAAATAAGAATAAAAAGAATCGTAGGTAAAAATTTAAGGTTATCAAGGTAACAGAACTCAAGGCTAAAAGAAAAAGCAAAACCTCCTTAGTATCTATCACCTTATGCTGATTCCCCTTAAATAAGCTTTATTACCATTTGGTTACGTGTGCGTACACGATTTTTCTCTTATTTGAATAATGTACAAAGTTTTTACATTATCACCCAGATGGGATTGAATTGTGCCTGCTTAACTAGTACTTGGATCTTCTTTTCCCTTTTTTGCCTTTTGGAGGGGAGACTTGAGGAGCACCCCTCTTGGTGTCAGTGGTTACCCTAGAGGTTGCTCAGAGGACCAGGGAGCGCCAGGGATCGAATCTGTGTTGAACTACATGGATGACAAGTGCTTTAACCCTTGTACAATCTCTCAAGGCCCAAAGACATGGAATTCTAAAATAGTGTTTCAGTCGCTGTAAGGCATCCATTGATGGAAGCTTTGGGTCACTGTTTTCCAGGATAAATTGAATAGTCAGGTTTTAGGTCTGAGCTATAGGCCAGCTCTTCCCAGCACATTTTATTTTGGATCTTTGGCCATACACGGTGTTGCTCGGGGATTACTTCTACCTCAGAATTCACAAATTACTCCTGCTGGTTCTCAGGGGGGACCATATGAGATGCCGGGGATCGAATCCAGGTTGGCATCCTGCAAGGGAAAGACCCTCCCTGCTGTACTATCACCCCAGCTCCCTTCCCAACACTTCTGTAACCAGAAACCATGCTGAATTTACCAGAGTCCTTTGAGGATTTAAATAGCACATGGATAGAGCAGAACAGTGGATGCTGTTTCAACTTTCCAAAAGTTTGGCATGCTTTTAAGCCCAAAGCTGTTTTAACAAAATTGAGTCACCCTGGAATTGGGGAACAGGGTTTTGTCCTGCCTGTTTATCTATGATTGGAGGGAAGACACCAAAAAATAAATCGAAAAGGGCCCTCCTCTGAATGGTAGAAAAATTATACAGCAGGGCTTGAAAGCATCAGCCATGAGACTAATTTTGATTTCATATTTCTAAATGATTTGAAAAGAGGGACTGCAGGGTAAAATTGGTCAGTTGGCAGATGTCGTCACAGTATTATTCCAATGAGGATAATAAACTTGGGGAAGATGTTGGATTTGTATGAGTGGGCATCAAAAAAAGGAAGCCAGCAAGCTTCAGTGGGAACAAATTCAAGGAACTGTCTCTCGGGGCACATTCTCGAAGTTCATGTCGAAAGATTTATAACGAGCCTTACCTCGTTATCTGCGAATTTGGGTCCGTGCTGCAGGCATCAGTGTGTGTAAAGAGAGAGAAGATGGCACTGGAGATGTCATCTGGAGGGGGTGATACTGAAACAGCCTGTTCTGTGAACAGTCAAGGGGAGGAGAGTCACGAACTGCTTCCTGCCAGATAAAGACAGTTCCTTGCCTGTCTTCCATACGCCCCCAAAGGCAATTGGTTTTAGATGGTGGGCGATCTGTGTATTCACTAACTGTGAAAAAGTGGAAGAAGCTGAGGGTGTTCGGCCACCGTGTGAAAGCAAAGGCAGTCAGCTGGTCTCTTTCCCTGGCCCCCAGAATACTGTCATTTTCCTACGACAACTTCTGAAAGCCAGAATTGTTTCCTCCTCGGCTATCATCCAGAGCACTGTAGCACTGTCGTCCCATTGTTCATTGATTTGCTCGAGTGGGCACCAGTAATGCCTCCATTATGAGACTTGTTACTGTTTTTGGCATATCGAATGCACCATGGGTAGCTTGCCAGGCTCTACCATGCGGGCGGGATACTCTCAGTAGCTTGCCGGGTTCTCTGAGAGGGATGGAGGATTCGAACCCAGGTCGACCATGTGCAAGGCAAACGCCCTACTCGCTGTGCTATTGCTCCAGTTCATCATCCATATATTTTAAAAAAATTTTATTAGATCAACATGAGCTATAAAGTTACAAAGTTGATCATGATTGGGTTTAAGTCACACAATATTCCAATACCCCTACCTTCATCACTGTACATTGCCCATCACCAATGTCCTCAATTTCCCTCCCACAGCCCTCCCCAACATGCCTATGTGTTTTCTTCTCTCTCTCTCTCTCTTTCTCTCTCTCTTTCTCTCTCTCTGGGTTTTCTTCTCTCTCTCTCTCTCTCTCTCTCTCTCTCTCTCTCTCTCTCTCTCTCTCTCCTCTCTCCCTCCCTCTCCTTTTCTGTGGTGTGATTTACAATACAGGTACTGAAAACATTCAGTTCTTGTCCAGCGCGATCATTTCCAGCTGTCATTATTATGGCAGTCACTTCTCTGTCATAGCTGCCTTCCCACCCCCGACTGTGGCAAGCTTCCAGCCATGGGTCACCCATACTGGACCTCATTTCTACTGTCCTTGGATATTAATCTCTTAGTATGTTTTTTTATATGCCACAAATGAGTGCAAACATTCTGTATCATCTTTAGTTTTTTCAAAGCTTGCCCTTATCATCTGTCAATGCTCTAGATCAGGGAGGGGACTGTGGACTGGAACTGGATCAATAGCTTCTGAAATTGGAAGTTTGGTAGTAATAATGAGACCATAAGACCCTCCCACTCCACCTCACAGTACGGTTGTGAGGTAATGACAGGTAGAACATGGCTTTGGAAATTTGTCAATACACGGTCCCCTTAGTAACTTTTTCCTGGTGTCACATGGGGCCAGAAATATCACTGATTAAATTTGGGTAACTTAACCTTCTAGAGCCCAGCAAGCTACCAAGAGTATCCTGCCCACACAGAAGAGCCTGGCAAGCTCCCCGTGGCGTATTCGATATTCCAAATACAATAACAATAACAGGTCTCATTCCCCTGACCCTGAAAAGAGCCTCCAATTGTTTGGGGAAAATGAGTAAGGAGAGGCTGCTAAAATCTCAGGGCTGGGACGAATGGAGACATTATGGGTGCCCACTTGAGTAAATCAATGAACAGTGGGATGACAGTGAACCTTCTAGAGGTATGCATGTACATATGCAAAGATTGCTGATCAAGGCTGTTTTTTGTTTATATTAGCAAGATATTAGAACCAGCTCCACTGTTCATTAGTAAACCTTTAAAATATTGTCTAGTCATATAGCAGAATCAAGGAATATGAATAAGTGGAATGGAGCACATGAAATATATTTGTGATGGAATATATTGTGATTAAAAACTGGCATAGCTCAGTCGGAGAGATGACTCAGAAGCCTGAGCACAGGCTTTGCATGCAGGAGGCCTGGATTCAATCCCTGGCACTGTAAGCCCTCCCCTCCTGCCCAGGCACCATCAGGAGTGACCCTCACGCACTGAACCCTCTGTCTCCTCCAAACAGCAAATGGAAAAGTGGCAAATTATTATGACTTTTATGATTCCAGGGGGATCTGTTTGTTTGGATGTCTCATCCCATGGTGCTCAGGGCTCACTCCTGGTGCTGTGCTTAGGGATCACTCCTGATAGTGCTCAGGTGCCAGGGATCAAACCTGCCTCAACTGCATGCAAGGCAAGGGCTTTTACCTCTGTACTACCTGTCCATCTCAGATTTCAGTTACACATAAGGGTCAGGAAGCTAGTTCAAGGATCCAGGAACACTTGTTTGGCATACTGGAGACCCAGTTTCTATCCCCAGAGTCGCCATGTCCCCCAAGTACCATTGGAAGAGACCCCAATGCACTTTGCCTGTAGAAGCCCCAAGTACCAAGTGTGTGATGAAGTTAAATCAACAAATGAATAAAATTCCATGTGAAAACTGTGAAGCATATATATCAAATGATAGCCAAATTCTTTCTTGGGAGGGTAAGATTAGGTCAGATCTTCACTCTTTCTTCATTTCTGTACCACTTGAGTTCTTTGCAGTAATATGATTTTGCCAGCTAAGAACAGACAATGGGCATGAAATTGGAAAGAGATTATGAATCTACTCACAGCCTGGTTGTCTAATTCATAAGTGGAGGGGATTGGGCTACACCTGGCAGTGCTCAGAAGCTACTTGGGCAGACCATATGCAATATCAGGGATCAAACCATGGTCAGCCATGGACAGACAAACACCTTAATCCCTGTACTATCTCTTTGACTGCCCATTTATAATTTGGGGGGTGTTAGGGGAATCTGTACATGGGGATCCTCAGGGGAACTCACAGCTCAGTGTTCGAAGGCTTCTTCAAGCGGAACTTAGGGGGGCATGTGTTTCTGGGGATCAAACCTAGGGTTCCTGGGACTGGAGCGATAGCACAGCAGGTAGGGCATTTGCCTTGCACGCGGCCAACCCGGGTTTGATTCCCAGCATCCCATATGGTCCCCCAGCACCGCCAGGAGTGATGCCTGAGTGCATGAGCCAGGAGTAACCCCTGTGCACCACTGAGTGTGACCCAAAAAGCAAACCTAGGGTTCCTGCATGCAAAACATGCATCCAGCCAGTTGAAATTTCTCTTCGATTTGCTCTTCCCCACATTTAAAAAAAAATTACTGTATGAAGTGACATTGAAAACAATGTGTAATTCTTTTCATTCCTTTAACAAACTTTTCCATGATCAGAATTGGGGGACAACAACAAAAGAGAGGATTCTAAAACTTTTGCCTCCGTTTATTTTTTGGTAATTATGTTCCAGGCTTTCTACATCATAGAAGAGAAAGAAAGACGTGGACTGGGTTGTTTTGTTGTGTCTTATGTTTGTTTGCTTTGTTTCATAAGAGGAACAGTAACTTGCTAGAGCTCTGGAACCATGGGTGCCGTCATGAAGCCCCTTCAGTAGTGAGTTACTAATCCCAGTAAAAGTTGGAAAGCCTCACTGCATGAGCAGGGTTCCCCAGCACTGGAAATCTCCCATTCCCTTGAGGGCAAGCAAGCATCCACGGGTACCTGGAAACTTCAGTTCTGAGGTTGAGTTGATCCAGGGGGAACACATTAAAATCTGCCCTTGAACCTGGTGTTCTGCTTCTCACGGATGCTGACAGGCGTAATTGATGCTGCAAATGGCTTGAGGAAAAAAAAAAAACTCCTGAAATGAATCCCAGCTCCAAGGCCTACAGGAAGTGGGAGGAGGAAGTGGAGGAGAAAAGATGAAGAACATGCAACATTTCTCCATCAGATGAACAGAAAGCACACATAGGGAGAGAAGATTCTTCCTCTGTGGCTCTCAAGATCTTTATTAGCACAATTTGATTGTGGAGGGGGATGATGGTGAAGAGACTGAGCTACACCTGGTGCTCAGGGGCTACTCCTGACTCTAGGCTCACCAGTGACCCCTGGCAGTGGTGGGAGCATCATCTACAGTACCAGGCATTCTAACCTGGGTCACAGGCAATGCCAGCCCCTTAACCCAGAGCTGTACCTCTGGCCCCTGGAAGGAGTTTGCAGCCAAATATACAAGTTGGGTGGCTGGGGAATGTGAGATGGGGGGAAAAGGAACCAAAAGCCCACCAGAGGCACCAGGCAAAAGGTGTGGTACAAGATGGAGTGCCTGGAGACCATCTCGTGCTCATGCCTTGGCCTGTTCATCCTCCCACCCGTCCCTGGTCTGTCCTGGTCAGTCCCTGTTGATAAAGCCTTTTAGCTTTACTAACCATGCCCTGCTGCTCCTCATCACTCTGTCCTATCCCAAGTGCCGAGAGCCAAGGATTTGGGGGAAAACTATCTGGGGTGGGGCTAGGGCCACAACCAGCAGTGCATAGGGGCTATTCCTGGCCCTGTGCTCAGGAGACCATCAGTACTGAGGATCCACCTAAGGTGGTGCTAATGTGGCCACATGCAAATGCCTTCTCCTGAATTGTAGCACTGTAGCACTGTCATCCCGTTGCTCATCAATTTGCTCGAGCGGGCACCAGTAACGTCTCCATTGTGAGATTTGTTACCGTTTTTCACATATCGATTACGCCACAGGGAGCTTGCCAGGCTCTGCCGTGCGGGCGGGATACTCTCAGTAGCTTCTCTAAGAGGGATGGAGGAATTGAACCCGGGTCGGCCACGTGCAAGGCAAACGCCCTACCCGCTGTGCTATCACTCTAGCCCTCCTGAATTGTCACATGCGAATATCTTCTCCTGAACATGCAGGGGCCTTCTCCTGAATTGTGTCTCTGCCCCTGAAAACTTGACCCTGCCCTTGACAGTAGCTGATTATTTCCCACCTCCCCACTGTTAAGCTCCATCCCAAATAGGCGGAAGCGTGTTGTGTTCAGCTTGACCAGAAGTGCCAGTAACAGACAACTGTTCCTTTGCTTGAGTTTTCTTCTCCCGTGGCTAATCTTTTCTCTATCTCTGCAGATACAGCCAGAAGGCAGCGAGGAATGGAATGAAAAACCAGTTCAACCTCCATGAGCTGAAAATGAAGGGTCCGGAGCCTGTGGTCAGTCAGATTATCGACAAGCTGAAGCACATTAACCAGGTTTGTGCCCACAACACTAAAGCCGAAGGGGGGCAACTGTGAAAACTATACTCTGGGGTCTCGGGAGGGGGTGCCTTTGTTCTTTCCTTCAACGATGCTTTGGACTCAAAGGAACCTCTGGCCTGTGGCCTTCACCTTCTCTTTAAACTACAAGGATCATTTTGTCCTATCAGAGAATGCTTGGACGATAGGGGAAAGGCAGTTTCTCACAGCCCTAACCTCTACTCCGTCCTGTTTTCACTCCTGGCCTATTTCTCTTCGGATGTGTTCTTTTCCAATATTTGTTTAGAAAAATCACACCCACAGAGTTGAAAGGATTTGAGTACCAGAGAGATAATGTCCTGAGTAAGGTGAGTGCCATGCATCCTGCCAAACCTCGTTTGAAGTCCTGAGGCCACCTATGGTCCCCTGCAAGTACCACCAGGTGTGGCCCAAACCTCACCCCCCAAAAAAAAGTGTACAAATGATCCATAGTCCTTAAAATGATCTTCATGCCCGAAACACCTTTTCATGCATCATCATAGTCATCATTCTCCAGAGCTGTACGTGATTTCCTTGAGGATTTATCATGATTTTGTTCTGTGGCATACCCAAGCAGCGTCTAGGAGGAATCATGTAGTTTGGGGGATGGAACCCAGGGCTTCCACATTCCAGGCATGTGCTCTGGCCTTTTGCTCTCTCTCTCCAGCCCCATAGGAATTCACTGTAATTCATCAGCTGACATTTTGTGATTGTTGTCGTTGTTTCTTGGGCCACACCCAGCCTGTGCTCAGGCTCTTTGCTCAGGGAGCACTCCTGGCAGGGTTTGGGGGACCCCTTGCCATACCATGGATTAAACCTGGGTCAACCCCAGGCAACGCAAATGCCCTACCCACTGTACGATCTCTCTGGCCCGTCAGGCAGCCTTTTCTGGAAATTCAGATTGCATCTACTTTATGGTTCCATCCCAAATGAAGCTCTGTCGGCATGCATCACTTTTTCTGTTGGCTCTAAGATCAGACTTATTAATGCCTGGGGTGACCGGATTCAAGAATTCGAGCATTCGAATATCTGCTTCCAATTTGTTGTTCATTGGGGATGCAACAGCTTTCTCTGTTGCCAGCAAGATGTGAAGTGGAAGACCAGCTTCAGTGCCCTTGCCAGTTTGTGACTCACTGAGACACCCACAGGTTCCCTTGACCTGTGCACAGAGTTTTTCCTCTCAGAAGGAATTCAGTAACTAAGACACAAACAGGAGTTAGTCTTGCCATCTGCTTGTGATTGTTTTGTGGCCACAGTGGGGCAGGGGGATGGCAAGCCACTGTAGAACAGAGTGACAGGGACAGTGTTCCTGCCCCATGATCCATGAGTGGGAGGGCCCTGGCACTGCTGGCTTCTATTTGTATTCTAGGAGGCACTTTGGATGCAACGCAGATCCTCCTTCCCTGAGGACACGAGTTTCTGTAGGGAGCCATTGGCCCGCTTGTGTTTTTGTGCTCGGAAGTTTCAGAGTGAGACTTCTGTGCTTCTTCGAACTGTTGGTGAGGGCTTTGGAGTCACCGTGTCTTTCAGTGCAAACTGCCTGGCACTTGACAGCTCATTTGGGGGTGACTCTTCCAAGTGCCTCATCTAATGCCCAACACCCAGTGAGCACTTGATAAAAGAGCTGGTCCTGCTGCTGAACACACAGTAACAGCCGCATTTGCACGTTCGAGCCTTCCTTCTGGGACCCTGCCACCTCGGAGAATGCTAGACATTATCATGAGAAATCCTGTGATTCATTCAGAATGCCTCATGGAAGGGTTTACAACCTCACAGCCTCCTTACAATGGAACCCCGGGCGGGGCCAGAAAGCCAGTACAGTCAAGGAATTTGCCTTGTACACAGCTGACCCCAGTTTGATGTCCGGCTCCACATGTTGGTGCCACGTGCACCACCAGGAATGATTCCTGAGCACTGAACCAGGAAACACTCCCTGAGCATCACTGGGTATGGCCCCTGAACCAAAATAATAGTAATAATACAAGAGTCACAAAAAGCCACATAGATAGTACAGCAGATATGGTGCTAAGCATACATTTAGCTGGCCATAGTTCAATCCTTGGTACTACATATGGTCCCCTGAGTCCTGCCAGGAGTGATCCCATGAGACAGAGCCAGGAGTAAGGCCTGAACACAGCTGGGTATGGCCCTCTTCTTCCCCCTGTCAAAGAATGTAGGCGGTGGAATCTCATGGCTCTGTATTCTGTTGTGGATCTAATAAGATATGTAACCATAGGCAAATCATTGAAATTCTCTGAGCTTTAGGTTTTTCATCCGTAGAAGATATAAATAGCAAAGTCTCAATTACGAGGTTATTGTGAAGCTGAATCTATTGATGATTAATATAATTATATATAAAATACATCATTTTATGACATTAAAATTATGCATTTTAGAGATTATAGGTTGATATAATACATCAAATTGCATGTGTATGAACGATAATAAGTGGCAGGTGGCTAATCTGAATATAACCCAGATGATTGAAATCTGGATTTTCTCTTTCAGCAGGACTTGTGTTGGACACAGCGGTAGTGCCATGCTTTTGTCCAGACAAATTCTTTTCTCCTTATTATGTATGCTTGCAGATAACTTTGATGCATCTTATCCTCTTTCTCTCCCCCCATACTACCCCCTTCTTTCCATTTCCTCTCAATTCTAGCTAGAGTGGAACTGGAGTGTATCCTGTAATACTGGAGGAGCTCATTTGTCTGTGACAGAGAGAGTGAAAAGACAAGGCTGTACGGAATGATGACAAACCTTTGGCCTGGATTTACAACACTCATTAGCAAGCAGTGAGGGGAGGGTTGGGGTGGGAAATTAGGATCAGAGTAGAGGTGGCATAGGGACAGTGGTGGAGTGCATGGGCACTTGGTGGTGGTGAGATACAGTAATTTGGTACATCGATACCATCAACTTCAAGACAAGTCTAACCATCGTCCCTAAGCTGAAATCACACCCTAGGTAAGGAAGTACATATGATCAGAGTCGGAAAGGTCCCCGTGGCTTTCTCTTTCTCCTCCCTCTAGCAATGCCTATGTGTGAACATCTTTGGTTTCCTTACAAATACCGTTGAGCAACAATTAATTCTCATTGATAGACCAGTTTTACCTGTTTAAGTAGAGCTGTTGAGATTGGTTGGCCTCCAAACACCCACATTGATTTTTTTCCCTTCATCTGTGGGGCTGTACATGGCACAAACACATTTTCCTTCAGACCCTCAATACAGTTTCATATTTTGGCCATGACTCAACCTCAAAGGAAGTTTACTTTAGAAGTCCAGTGCACTAGCCATTGCCGCCATAGAGCCACCAAGAAAGAGATACTTTAGAGAAGTCTGAAATAAGAATGGGAGGCTAAGAGTGAGAATTATGATATTTGTATAGCATTTAATCCTATGGCAAAGTACTCACTTGTTCTCAAACTCTGTTTATATCAGAGCAGACTCTCCTCTCAGGCATTGTATAAAACCATCTTGTCAGAGAATCATGGTTTCTGAGAACTCATGGGCACCCTTGGACATTACTTTTTTTCTCACTGCCTCCCCCCAAAAGGGAAGGGCTAAATAATGAGCTTCCCCTTTTTTATAGCTAGGGAAACTGAGGCAGAAAGCCATTAAATGCAGGCTGGGCCTGCTGCCCAAACAGCCCAGGAGTCCTCTTGAAAGTTACATCCATCATCCAGATGTTGCTTCTGCATCATTGCCAAACATCTGGATTCACTGAGGGCCTGCCTAGATAGACCCCAAATTTGTCTTCTATTTTTGGAGCGGGTGGTCATATCCAGTAATACTTAGGGATTACTCCTGGCTCTCCACTCAGATATTACTCCTGGTGGTTCTTGGGGGATCATGTGGGATGCCAGAGATCAAACCCGGGTTGGCCACATGCAAGGCAAACTCCCAACTCACTCTTCTATTGCTCTGGCCCCCTAGACCCTAAGTTTGAAGGATGGGGGTAGAAGCAAGTGAAGTTGACTGCATTAATACATGAGTGGCATTTCTAACAGTGTCATGTTATTTTCCTAACCCCCTTGTTCAGGGCACTCTCTGTTCCATAACATCCAGGAGGAGGTTTCCTGCCTTCTTGCCCACCGAAGTGAAAAGCCAGAGATTCTTTGCTCTGTCCCTGCCTCTCTCCTCCAGGGCCTGCATCTTAGATGGACCAGAGCTATTTCGCCTCTCACCACATTCTAGAATAATGCTCCCCTTTCTCCTCATTTCTGCCCTCATCCTATCTTGCACTCTATTGACTATGTGCCATTGTTTTCTCCATTTTTCCTTTTGAGCTCTTTAAACATCCTCAACGTTTCTTCTCTGAAGCCCTTATTCTGAAAAAATTACGTAGCTGGTAGGACAGTTCTCAGCTGCCTCCATTCTTGTTACGGTTATTGTTGCTCACACTGGACGTCAGATCCTCACGCACGGAATGCAGTAACAGTACTTCCCTATTGACAGGCCTCAAGGGGTAACCCTGCAGGCGGGGATTTGGGATCAAAGCCAGGCCCCTGTTCCTGGGAAGGCCTGCAGGTGTAGAAGGCCCATTGCTCCTTCCACACCCAAGCCCCTGGTGCAGCATTCCTACCATTTGGAAATGTGGACTTTGGTTCCTTTTTCTGCTGATAATTTGGATGTGGACTTACTGCCTTGTGTTTGGAGCGGAACAGAGTCCTTTGTGGGGAATGGTGCTCCGCACTTACTCCTGGCTCTGTGCTCAGAGATCTTACCTGTTGGTGCTCAGGGAACCCTATGCAGTGCCGTGGCTCAAACATGTGTTGACAAGTGCCTTGCCCACTCAATCATATCTCTCTGGGCCATGTCTCAGGGTTGTGTCCGATTTTACCCAATTTTAGTTTGTGTTAGTGTTCTGCTTCCCAGATTCCAGGCATATGGAAAGAAGACCCCACAAATCTCAAGAATGAGCCCAGGACCTACTTCCCTAGATGATCCTTTGAGTCATTCATCCTTCAACCCCCTTGCGGTGTCTCTCCAACTGTAGCTATGGTGGTGGGTGCTGATTCAGCAGTCCCTAAACTGCCTTAGCACTCCACTGTTCCCAAAGAAAATCTGCAAGTGTATTTCTTTTCCCCAGGTTCCGTTCAACTAGGATCCCAGAAATTATTTTCCTGCTGTTGCAAACAGTTGAAGCCAGAGCAGTTCCTCTCTGCTCATTGGGTGTCGGAGCTTTTCATACAGACTCCGCCTGTTTGGGATGGTTGAAGCAGCCTGTTGAATGCTAGGGGAGTGGACAGGATGACCTATTACAGCTCTTCCCGGCTGTGTGATTCTGTGATTTGTGGCTTAAGGTCAGGCGGGAACCCAGCAACCTCTTGTGAACAAGTCTTGTGACTTGATTCTCTGCTCTGCCACTCTTTTGAATGCCCCCTGTTCCCAGCTTTACCCCCTTTCTACTTAGTAATCTCTCTTCTTTTCAGAGCCTGCTTCCTTCCCACCAGCCTTTTAGCCAGGGCAGGTGGGGGGGACTTCAACTTGCCCTTCCCTCCCCCACCCAATTCTTCCAGCCTCCTCTCTTGTTCCCACTGACTTAGGCAAACATGAAGCTTAAAACCACTTTTTTTGTTTTTTGGGGGGAAGCATATGCAGCAGTTTTCGGGTCTTGCTCCTGGCTCTGTGCTCAGGATCTCTCCTCACGGTGCTTGTGGTCCTTGTGGGCTTACAGGTCTAAAATCAGCAGCAAAGGAACGTTACCAAATGGCACTAAAGAATTCTTAATAAAAGAGGCAACACACTCTGACTTGGAATGGGAAACACTTTATGGCAAAGACTTGACTTATGAACAGCAGACGTCTGGCAACTAACCATCTTTTATGCAGACAGTGATGTGAAGTGGCAAAAAAAAGGGCACAGTGCTAGGACAGGGGTGAAGGCATTTGCCTTGAATGTGGCTGATCCACATTTGATCCCTGGTACCATGTTAAGTCGCTCAAGCGTACTGGGAATGACCCCATGCACAGAGTCAGGAGTCCGCTCTGAACAGTGTCAGGTGTAGTCTAACTCCTCACGCCCACCCACTCTACAAACGCAACCATTTTTTTAAATAAAAATAAAATGGGCTGGGGGGGCGGAGCAATAGCACAGCAGGTAGGGTGATTGCCTTGCACACAGCCGAGCCGGGTTCAATTCCCAACATCCCATATGGTCCCCTGAGCACCACCAGGAGTAATTCCTGAGTGCAGAGCCAGGAATAACCCCTGTGCATTGCCGGATGTGACCCAAAAAGCAAAAAAAGGGGGGGAGCACTGGGAAGAGAGTACAATGGGTAGGAAGTTTGCCTTGCACATGGCTGACCTGGGTTGGATCCCCAGCACCCCATATAGTCCCCTGAGCACATCCAGTATTAATTTCTGAGTACAGAACCAGTACTTAGCACTGAGCACCATTGGATGTGCCTCCAAAACCAAAAAATAAAAGAGGAAAAACTAAAACACAAGGCAGACATTTGACTGTTTCCGCCTTCACTTGCCTTCAGGAAGTATCTGCAAAATATTTGAAGAAGCCTGGCAGATGAGCCTTCTATCATGCAAAGACATTAACTTTTGAAATAGAAAGTTAGCATGTTTCAGAGGTTAATTAGTAATAAGACATTCCTTACCAGGGACTTTCCAAAAAAAAATCTCTTTAAGTGAACCTCGGGACTGATGGAAAGAACTCTGAGTACCATTTTTACATCATGTATTCACAACAAAGCAGTGACCATCGGAAAACAACTGACTGGAAAAGCAGTCGATCTTAAAATTTGAAATCCAGGGAAAATTTTCTGAGAGACAAACTTTTTTAAATTTTTTTAAAATTTTATTGAATCACCATGAGATAGTTACAAGCTTTCATGTTTGGGTTACAATCTCACAATGATCAAACACCCATCCCTCCACCAGTGCACATTCCCCACCACCAATATCCCAGGTATACCCCCCCCTTTCCCACCCTCCCCCCTACCTCTATGGCAGACAATATTCCCCATACTCTCTCTCTACTTTTGGGCATTATAGCTTGCAACACAAACACTGAGAGGTCATAATGTTTGGTCCATTATCTACTTTCTGCATGCATCTCCCATCCCAACTGGTTCCTCCAGCCATCATTTTCTTAGTGCTCCCTTCTCTATTCCATCTGCCTTCTTCCCTCCACTCATGAATCAGTCTTCCAGCTATGGGGCAATCCCCCTGGCCCTTGTATCTACTGTCCTTGGGTGTCAGCCTCATGTGGTGTTATTCTATACTCCACAAATGAGTGCAGTCCTTCTATGTCTGTCCCTCTCTTTCTGACTCATTTCACTTAGCATGTTCCTCTCCATGTTTATCCATTTATAAGCAAATTTCATGACTTCATCTCTGAGAGATAAACTGAACCCAGAGGTCTTTCTCAGTGGAATTTGGGCCTGGTATTGCCTGTTACACTTCTTCACCTACCAATATGTGACCACCATCCTCCAATTGCCGATTCCATATGGAGCCAGGATGTGTGTGTGTATGTGTATGTATCTCATGTTAACAAGGATCAGTGAATGACTTCTGAGTTACAAAGGAACAATGGGAATTGGTCTTTAAATACCAGACCTAGACTCTATGGAGCTAAACATTATTTCATGAAGTAAAAGGGAATTAGCTGATGCATTTCAAAACACATTTATCAGGCAAAAATATCTTCTGTCGTTGTGCTTAATAGCCTGAAAAATAATTACAATGTCTGCTGGCTTGGGGGAGCATATGTTTTTAATATCTTAATTACTATGTACAGTTTAATAACATGGCACCAAGAAGAATTCCCAAGTATTTCATCTTGCTTCTTAAAAATGAACTCTTTGCTTTATTTAGAATATGTGGAACCAAAGGTGCTTCAGCTGGTTGTGTATTCGGGATCTTGCATGTTAAAATACTAAAAAATGGAAGATGAATCAGAAGTGTTAAGGCAAAGTATTGTGGGTATGTCTCCTCTGGTCCTCTTGATTTAAGCATTGAAGAGACCATATATGGACTCTTTTTATTGCATTACTGTATTCTTTCAAAAGATTTTTTAAAGAAATATGCCAAGTGTTAGATATGGAAAACCATTCTACATTTCATTGGTTTTGGGTTTTTTTTTGGGGGGGTGGTCTGTGGGCCATACCCAGCAATACTCAGGGATTACTCCTGACTCTCTGACTCCTGGAAATGCTCTGAGGACCATATCGGGTGCTGGGGATCAAACCCTGGTCAGCTGCATGTAAGACAAGCACATTTTCCCCTATACTACCTCATTGCCTCCCATTCTATATTTGAAAAGGGAAGGCTATCAACTTATAAAGGCTACATTTACCTACGATCCAAATACAACATATTTGAAAATAAATTATTACAAAAGGCTGCTCTCTACCCCCCCTCCGTACTTTTATTGTAAGTAGTATAGAGATATTAAATGTTATTTGAGAAATATAGAGATAACATTTTTACCTGCATATATTTATTAACACGTATCTGGCTTTTCAGTTCAGTCTAGAATCATATTGTTTCCTCTAGCAACTAACCTAGTATTATAAACAGAATAGACACCCCATATAGAGGTATATGATATTTAATTGACAGTTGATTTCAAGAATTCCATCTTTTCTGAGCACAAATTTCTTTCTGACTCTAGATTCCATTGAAGGCCATTTTCACACTTGCTATTAACCCATCTTCATGCTAAAGGGCAACCTGGCATCCAGTCAGGTTTATATTTGTAAGTTGGGACCTTTGGATAATTGGGTCCAACCCATTGATTTTAGAGATGGGAAAATGCAAGAAAAGAGAAAGAAATGACTTGTCCAATGTTGTATTACTAGGAAAAGACAGAAACTTGGTACTAGGAAATGAATAGAACAATTTTCTCTGTGACCATTGCTCTGATTCTAAAGTGTCTTATTTATGGACTGGAGAGATCATACAGGGGTGAAGGCTTCTGCCTTGCATGTAAATAATCAGGATTCAATTCCTGGCACAGCATATGGTCCCTGAGCACCGTCAGGGTTCACTTCTGAGCACAGAGCCAGGAATAGCCCCTAAACATTGCTGGATGTGGCGCCAACACTTCCCACCCCAAGTGTCTTAAGCAAGCTTATAAATATACAAGCACATTGTCTTGGCTGTGGTGGTAGGGACCGGAGTTTCACCTGGAGATGCAAGCCCAGTTCCTTCCATTGGATGGGGGGGTGGGTTGGCCCATACCCCTCAACGTGCTCAGGGCTTCCTCCTGGCTCTGCACTCAAGGATCACTCCTAGTGGGGCTATGGGACCATCTGCAGTGCCAAGGATAGAACCCAGTGGACCGTTGGCCAAGCAAACACCTTAGCCACTGTGCTATACCACTAGCCACGAGCACATGTTTTTGCACCATCCTTCCAGGCAGAGCAGAAGGCCAGACTGAAGCCGTTCATCTTGCAAAGACAATATGGTCCCGTGGGAGGCAGGCACTTGCTAATTATTTCTCTCTTCTTTGGATATTAACCAGTGTTTGGTCAAAACAAGTACAGCTCAGTGCTTCCTGCCTCGTGAAACCCATTGAGCTGTGGTGGCATTCTGGAGGGGTTAGGCAGCTGGAGTGGGGTGGGTGACTGCCAGAATCACTGAACCTACAACAGACAGAGTCAGCAGAACCCTTTGCTCAGGTCCTTAGGCCAACTCACAGAGCCTCATTGGTACTCCCTTCCCCATGCAAGATCACACAGCCTTGCCGCTTATGCTGTAGATCTCCACGCCTTCCTGTTCCTTTATCCCCTTTAATAATTTCTGTGGTGCCTTGTCTGTCCTTCCAGCACTCAGTTGTTGATGCTTTGTGCTAAGATGGTGTTCCTTCATGGGTAGGGCTATGGGTGAGGTACCGTGGTGGTGGTGCTTTTGTTGTGTTTTGTTTGGAGACCACATCTGGTGATGTTCAGAGGTGACTCCTGGCTCTGCACTCGGGAATTTCTCCTGGCAGTGTTGATAAACAGAGGACCATATGGGATGCTGGGGACTTAATCCGGGTCAGCCATTTGTAAGTACCCAACCCTTTGTACTATCTCCCTCCCATCCCCCTTTTCTGTTTTAAGCAGCACAGCTCGATTTTTTCAATCAGATTTGCATCTTGGTCTTCTAAGTGTTATTTCACATCATGGATTACAACTGCTAAAACAACACCAATCTCAGGACAGGCAGATGTACTTGGGGTAAAGCCTTGCATCCCCCATACCAGGTTTGATTAACCGCTACCATGTTTGGTCCCCCGAAGACCACTCGGAATCATTCTTGAGCACAGAGCCAAACCTATCTCCTGAGCACTGCTGGGTGTGGGCCAGAAGCAAACAAACAAAAGATCAATCTCCCAACACCAATCACATCGAGCTATATCTTCATTTGTGGGTTTATTCAATGAATCTGGCAAATAGCTACAATATGCAAGGTAGTCACCAAATAATGGGCTCAATTCTGTATCCCTAACTATAGGCTTTCCTGAGATAGCAGCCACCGTGATTTTTGCCTAGCAACTGTGAAGTGGCATATTTCCAGCAGAGTTCTAATTAATGTCCAAAGTGAAAATCACATTAGTATTCATATACAGTAGACGTTACTGGATAATATCCTAATAGTGTTAAAATATGATCTTATTTGCTTAATTAGTTGATCTAGATATTATTCTCCTCGCAGTCCATATGTTACTAGGCTGGGCCTTTGCAGCAACATGTCTGCTCTCTAATATGGGCAAGCAATTGACAAGACTACGAAAAGCTAGGAGAATTGCTCGTGGTATGTCCCACAGAATGAAGGCCAAGTGTCAGCAATATCACAGGGCCTTGAGAAATATGATTATGTTCATGGCCTCGCTGTTAGCAAGTTTTGAAACTGCACAATAAACAGAAGGAAGAGCCAAGAGACACTAGCTCAACACAATATTTTTCCCACCCTCCTCATTAATAAGAGGTCAAAATGGAAGCCACAAATCTGGGTGCCTGATTGCATATCTTAGCAAAATTCTAAACTAGGTTCTAAGTAAAGTGCTAAACTTAGAGCACGAATTTTCTTAATAGGTCATTCTCGTGCATGCGCACATGTATGTGTGTGTGAGGCAGAGATTTAGTAATTTAGCACAATGGTATAAATAATGTACAGCTACATTTTAGTGATTGTTTGAGGATCAGAGGCCCAGTTTCCAGTGTGGGGAATGGTTCCCCACACTGACAAAGCAAGCTCTGGACAACAACTGGGTGTTGTAATATTTAACTGAGTTCTGAAATTAGCCACAGGGACGATGCATCCAGTTCCACAGGTTGTGTTCCACAAGATGTCATGATTTCCCTCTACTTTCAGGAGCCAGTTGTGAGCCCAGATATGGCCCTCTGCTTCTGACTGACCAACAACAGAACGGACTTTCCAATGCCCCCCGCTCCTTGGTCTTCTTTTGACATGAAGTCAGATTAAGTTGTTAACTGTCTTTCTGATGAATGGCTCTACATCAGAGATTCCTGTCACCCTCTCCTGCAGGTTGATTAATATTCTAGAGTAATTCACAGAACCCAGAGATCTTCCTAGATCGTCAGTCTATTATAAAAAAAAGCAGAACTCAGAAATGCCAGATGAAGCACAGTATGGACAAAGGACATGGGGGGCTTTTGTGTGTTCATACAGTGTGCCACTCTCCCCAAATCTCTACATGATCACTAACCAGGAAACTCTTCAAACCTTATCCTTTAGGATGGATGGTCTCCCCAAATTTCTGCACGATCACTAACCAGGGAACTCTCCAAACCTTTGGGGTTGGTAGTCGTCCCAAGTCTCCAAATGGTCACTCATGAGGGAACTCTTCAAACCTTATCTTTTCTTTTTTTTTAAATTTATTTATTTTTTAATTAGTGAGTCACAGTGAGGGTACAGTTACAGATTCACACATTTTCGTGCTTGTTTTTCCCTCATGCAATGTTTAAGAGCCCATCCCTCCACCAGTGTCCATTCTCCACCACCCATGAACCCAGTATCTCTCCCACCCCCCAGTCCCATCCCCCCACCCCACCCCGCCTCTGTAGCGGGGCATTCCAATTTGATATCTCTCTTTCCTTTTGGGTGTTGTGGTTCCAAATAGGGGTATTGAGTGGTCATCGTATTCAGTCTCTAGTCTACTTTCAGCACGTATCTCCCTTCCTGTGCAGGATCTCCAACCACATATTACTTGGTCTTCCCCTCTCTATCTGGGATGACTTTCTACAATAGCCAGAATCTGTAAAAACCCGAGTGTCCGAGAACAGATGACTGGTTAAAGAAACTTTGGTACATCTATACAATGGAATACTATGCAGCAGTTAGAAAGGATGAAGTCATGAACTTTGCATATAAGTGGATCAACATGGAAAGTATCATGCTAAGTGAAATGAGCCAGACAGAGAGGGACAGATATAGAAAGATTGCCTCATCTGTGGAATATAGAACAAACCTTATCTTTTAGGGTCGTGTGTTTGTTTGGGGCAGGGATAGGGGCTTCTGTGAACCATGGGGTATCACACCCAGGTCTCTTGCATGCAAAGCATGTATTGGCTGTTTAAGCTGTCTCTTTGTTCTTAACCCTTTAAGGAATTTATATTTACGATGGGGGCAGCACGTAGAGGTTCTCAGGGCCTACAGATTGCTCTGTGTTCAGGAATTACTCCTGGCAGTATTGGGTGGGAGTGAGACCGTACACTGTGCTGGGCATAGAACCAAGGTCAGTTGTATGCAATACAAACATCTTAACCCCTGTACTATCTCTCCAGCTCTCCATAATGACAAATTTGAAAGCCACAGGGCCAGTGTAATTTAGTTTGAGACATAATACAAAGGCTTTAGCGCTGAAGCTAGAGTACAGCAGGTAGGGTGTTTGCCTTGCATGTGGTTGAACCAGGTTTGATCTCCGGCACCTCATGTGGTTCCCTGAGCATCACCAGGAGTAGTTCCTGAGCACAGAGCTAGGAGTAAACCCTGAGCACCACTGGGTGTGGATAAAACATATAAAGTCCAAAGGCTTTAGTATTAAACCTTTATTGTTCAAGTCCTAAATATGTGATGTTTTAGCTGCCTGAATTTTGGGCAGTTTCTTTAAACTCCCTGTACTCATTTCCTGGGACGTGAAATAGCCATCCTGTGATCTATCCTGAAGGGTTAGTTGGTACAAATATTAGCTATGATGCATGTAATAGATGCTCAATAAATTATAGCTATTCTTTTTCTTCTTTCTTCTCGGGTAGCTTGAGGAGTTAGAGTAAATCCCAGAAGTGACCTTTTAAGTGGCTTGATTTTCTGTGCCTGGGTTGAGCCATTACTGCAAAAGAGAGTATACATCTTTTCTAGTTGGGATTGTCGTTTAAATCACATTGCCATTCGAGATAAAAGATTCCGAATATGAGATTCTTCGAAATATATATCTAGCCAATCTTCAACAGATTTCGGATCTATTTAAGGTACTGTTTCACTCCAAGTCACTGAATGGAAATGAAGATGATTTGTTTTTGAAAGGAGGTACTAGAAGATGAAGGCATGTATATTTACATCATGCTCTTGAGATTTTCCCCAAGTTTGAACTCTGCCCTAAAGTGGAGAACCTATAAATAGTCATGCTGCCCTTAGAATACAGCTCAGAGATCTGACCACATGATCCACAAGTCTCATGTTAATCTATAACCCCACCAGAACCTTTCACGGAAGGATGGTAGCTAGCAAAGAGATGTAAGGGCTCTAAAGTTCAGGGAAAGTTAATCTGCATTCCTTTTGCATTTTGCTCTCTGAAGATGGTGAGAGGTTCCTATATTTAAAACCTGGCTGACATGCTATCCTTATTAGCAGATGTCTCCTCAAAGGTATTTAGAATGATTTCAAGCGGCATCTAATATGTCCCTGAGTGTGTGTGTATGTATTTCACATGCCGACAGGGAATAAAGAATTCACAGGGCTCGGGGCTACTGAGATTTCTTAAGACATCAGCTGTTAGGGGTGATTCTACACATGCCAGGAACACTGCCTAGGCGCAAATTTCCAAAGCTCTAGTTTGCACTGCAGGGCCGAAGGTGGACAACACCCATTCCAAAGGCGCTTCCAGCAAAGAACTATGGATTTTTTTAGCCGCAGGCTGGGACCAGCGACCACTTGTTGTGGGGTGAAAGCAAAGCTGCTCCTGCTGCTTGATCCTTTGTCCCTGCCTGGGATACCATGGAAAATGGGGCAGGAATCCAGACTCATTAATGAGCTAATACAAAAGATTAAGCCAAGCCAGAGGCAGTTCGTTATAGCTGCATATGGATTTTTAAAGACAGCTGAGAGCTGAAAGATCTCCACACCAGAATGCAGGGGTGCCATTACCTTTGTTCCCCCAGGACCCAAGTAGAGGAAAAAGGTATCATTGTAGGGAGCAATTTTGTTCTGTTTTCTCAAGGAGATGCCATTCCCTGAGCTGTGTCAGGTAGCGAATCGGTTGATCAATAATTGCAGTCTGATAACACACAGGACAAATTACTGTTCAAGCTCCAGCTTTCATCATGAGATGCCTAAATGGAGCTCAGCTCTGAGCTTCTGCTTGGTTGAATGGACTGTTTTCTTTTCTGTAGTTCTCAGAAACTACACTTCCAACTTCAACACTGACCACTTCTCCGACTCCTTTTCAAGATGAAAGTCACCAAAGAAAGCTTTTAAAGACAATAAAAAGGTTGATACGTACGTATAGCTCTCACCATTTAATTAGCGGGATTTTACTGAATTGCCCATGTTGTGCGCAGTGCCGGGTTGAGCAGGCTCTGCTGCTAGAGAAATAATCCCTCAGACATATTGATCACAGATCATCAAGTAATACATTGTTTATTGCCTTTTGAATTTGTTGGGTTTTTTTTTATATTGGGCCATTCTGTTTGTCCGGCATCGGAGACAGGCACTGTGTACAAGGATCCAGAAAAAACTGAAGCATAATTGTTGCTTTCAAGAAAGGTGATGAAAACAGAACTGTGTAACTATAGTCCAAAGCACAGGGTAAATGCCATAAGAAAAATAGAAAGCAAGTACTATGCTAGTCCCAAGAATGGGGTAAGTATTAATTCCACCCAAAGGAATTAGACAAGACTTCAAAAACAGGCGGTCTTTCATTTTAATCAGGCTTTGAAAGATGTGGAGACAGGGCTTGGAAAGAAAGATCTGCCTGGCACAGGTATGTGGTATGAGCCACAGGACAAAGAAAGACATGAAAGTACTTTGGTAGCCCTGTGTGACCGGATAGCTAAGGCCGCAGGCTGGATTGGAAGGAGACATGGGGTGGTGCAAGATGAAACGGAAAAGTAGGTATAAAACGGGAGGCACTGGGCAGGTACTATAGGAAGTAAGGTATTTTTCTTGCCTACTACCAACCCCGGTTCTATTTTCCCAGCGCCACCTATGCGTAGTCTCACCAGCTCTGCAAAGGTCACTCGTACGCACAGAGCCAGGAATAAGCTCCCCTCCCAATAAAAATGAAAATAACATAAAATGTGAGAGCGTCGCGAATCATCTGATAAGGAAACTGAACCGGATGCCGATAGAGAGCTCTGGAGGGCCCGTGAGACTATTAGAGCAAGACACTGGCAATGTCAGATCAGGGTTTTATGATGCTCTCTCTGCCTGGCACAGGATGGGTGCTTTGGAGATCCGAAATTGGCTGCAAGGAGTCCACTCGGTAGAGTTGACGAGGCAAAGGAAAGCTTGTTGGGGCTGGAGCGATAGCACAATGGGTAGGGCGTTTGCCTTGCACGCGGCCGCCCCGGGTTCGATTCCCAGCATCCCATATGGTCCCCTGAGCACCACCAGGAGTAATTCCTGAGTGTGGAGCCAGGAGTAACCCCTGAGCATCGCCAGGTGTTACCCAAAAAAAGAAAAAAAAAAGAAGTGAAGCTTGTTATTAAAATTCATTAACCTTCCTTTTCGCTGCGTGACAGAACAGGGGATGGGAACGGCTCAGTCCCTAAAGTCAAGCCCACCATCATTTGGCCCTTAGCCTGGAAGTAGGAGGGTCCCTCACCTGCCCTGAGTGGGGGCTTGGAGAAGATATCATACAAGGCATATCCTGAGCCTACATAGCCCACCTGCTCCTTCCCCCAGGTTCCGAGGTAGAAAACAACAATCACAAACAAACAAAACCCTAGTATTTTGTCACTTGTGGAACCTTAAGTGCTGGCAATGAATTATTTAGCTTCCCCGACGAATGTTTTAATTATTACTTCTTTTTCAAACTCAATTTGTTCCACCCCTTCCCCTCCCATACCCCCCATCCCAGCCTCCCCCTCCCCCCCTCCCCCCCCCGTAGGAATTCCAATTAGAAGTGTCTCCTTGGCTGTTGAATATTGAGTGCCATTTTGTCTCCAAAATTACCCAAACTGTGAGAAAGACTGAGAGAGATTATAGTGTTTTTCTTTAGCTGCCACTGGGGTGCTTAGACGTGGGGCAGAGACGACTGTGTTTCCTGACAGCCTCACAAAGAAGGTAGGGGAACCCCAGGGAAGCAGCGACTGTTCGCCTTCTCCAACTCTCTGAAAACACATTTTCCCATTTGTTACCAACTCCTGTGTTGCAGGGGGTGGGGGGTGGGGGGGACGGCCCGGAGCTTCTGAAGAGTTTGCGGCGTTTCCATAGAAGGGGCTCCGAGGACTGATACACTTTCTACAGAGGATCCCGCTTGTTAATTTCACTCGAGCCCGTGCTGACAATGAGCCGGCCTGACCTTTCCCGAGCGCTGGCAGCTTCGCGCTCGCACTGTGTTTTCTCCCCACCTTAGCAGATAAGGTGTCTTGTTTAGGCAGTGAAGAAGGCGACGCTTGTTTACAGCACCTGCGCGCGCACGGGCACGGTCTTGTCTGCTTTACTCAGCACAGAATCTTTTGCAGCTCCAGCAGTACCTGGCTTGCAGTCAGCGACCAATACCTACTTAGCATATGAATAAGAGAGGGTTTCTGTTCTGTTTCTGCTCCACTCCTCTCCTCCAGCCTCGGGTCCTATCTGTGGCTATTATCTTGTGCTCTTCTAGCCTAGGGAGATAGGAAGCAAATGCCTTGCTTGCTTGCTTGCTAGTTTCCCAGCTACAGACAGAGGCTAGATGAAGCAGATTTTAACCTGGAGGGACCCTTATCCAGCACCTCGCCAGTACTCGATTTCGATGTTGAGATTTAGTTGGGGGGGGGAGAATATAGGTAAATGTGCAGAGAAAAACTGAGAGAATGTAGGGGCATTTTCTCCAACATTAAAAAATGATTTAAAATTCATTAAAATGTAACATTTTTATGTTTTTATTATATTTTTTATGTTTTATATTTTACATTTGGGGATTTTTTTGCCTTTATACACAGTCCTCTAACTCTGCCCGAAATAATCTAGAATAGTCCCTATTTCACTTTACAAATTATTCTATGATATTTATTTCTGCCAGATCTACAAAGATAGATCATGGATTAAACACTGGCCCCGGGGGCTGGACCGATAGCACAGCGGGTAGGGCATTTACCTTGCACGCGGCCAATGGGGTTCGATTCCCAGCATCCCATATGGCTCCCCGAGCATCGCCAGGAGTAATTCCTGAGTGCAGAGCCAGGAGTAACCCCTGTGCATCACTGGCTGTGATCCAAAAAGCAAAAATAAAAAACCAAAAAAACAAACACTTGGCCTCACATAAAGCCTGCCCTGATTCTATCCTTAACAGTGCAGGAAACCCTGAGCACAGAGCCAGGAGTATCCCAGAACACAGCTTAGTGTGATCCAAAACCCCCAAATCAAAAAGGTAGGTGGGGCTGGAGTGATAGTACAGCAGGTGAGGTGGCCGACCCTGGCATCCCTAATATGCCCCCCCCCAAGTACCACCAAGAGTAATTCCTATGTGCAGAGCCAGGAGTAACCCCTGAGCATTGCTGGGTGTGACCCAAAAAGACACACAAAAATTTTTTTTAACTTAAAATATAAGGAGCTGGAGAAGTAGCACAACTGGCGAGCTATTTACCTTGCAAGTATGAACCTAGGTTTTTTTTTTTTTTTTGCTTTTTTTGCTTTTTGGGTCACACCTGGAGATGCACAGGGGTTACTCCTGGCTCTGCACTCAGGAATTACCCTTGGCTGTGCTCAGGGGACCATATGGGATGCTGGGATTTGAACCCGGGTCGGCCGCGTGCAAGGCAAACGCCCTACCCGCTGTGCTATCTCTCCAGCCCCTGAACCTAGGTTTGATCCTAGGGTCCCCTGAGTCCTGTCAGGAATGATTCCTAAACACAGGGCTGGGAGTAAGCTCTGAACACCACAGGGTGTAGCCCCACAACAACAAGAGTGTTTTTTAATAACTATTTCTTCAAGTTTTATTGAGATACAATTACCATAGTACATTGTGAAAGGTAAAGACATCAAATATACTGATATGAGATGTGAGAATATTGCTGTTTACTGCTTTGGCCTTAACTCTCCACATCATGTCACATCACTCTCATTTTGTTTTGGGGGTAACAGCATCTCATATCTATTTTCTTTCCTTTTTTCATGAGGGGGTTTAGGGTGCCACACCCAGTGTTCCTCCGGGCTTACTCCCAGCTCTGAGCTCAGGGATCACCCCTGGCAGACCATATGTGGTGTCGGCACTAGAACACCGATCAGCAGCATGCACGACAAATGCTTGACCTGCTGTACTATCTCTCTGGACCCATCTATTCTCTTTCTTGAAAGATATGGGGGAAGAGCCTATATCCTCCCCTGGCAGTCTTCATTTCTACTTGCTCAGAAGGCCCTCAAAGTGGAAACCTGAAAAATCCATGACCTTTCTTCCCATTGCCTCTCCCTTTTCTGACTTTGACTTGGCATTTATGCTGTGGCTCTCAGTCAGTGACATTCTTTTTTTTGGGGGGGGGGGGAACACACCCAGCCATGCTCAGGATCTACTCCTGGCTCTGTTCTCTGGGGTCACTCCTGGCAGGACTTAGGGAACCTTCTGGACTCAGGGGATTAAATTGGGGTTTGCCAGGTGCAAGGAAAGTGCCTTGCCCTCCGTATTAGCTCTCTGGTCTTTGGTGGACTTGCTTTTGACATTGATCCCAAGCTATGGACCTATCCCCTCCTTCTGTGCCCACTCTGTCACTGTGAAATACCCTATTGAGGGAAGATAGAAAAATCTACTTTCCCCAGCTAAGCCTCAGTAATAGGAACTTTCATTTTCTTGGCTGTCTCCTTTCGACTCCAAGCTCAGCCTGTTGAGACTTGAAGAGCGGAGATGCAGCAGTAATTCTTGTACTTGTTTTGTTTTTAGATTCCATTCTTCTAGGTCCTGAAGGCCCATAGTGATTGATGCCTCAGGGGTCGGTGGCGAAATATTGGGAAACCTTATTTGCAGGTTATGAAAATCCAGCCATTGATCAATGTCCCTGGCAGACTGGTCCTGTTTCCACTGATTTTGAATGATTTTCCTTAGCCAACTGTTGCCGGGAGGAATGCATGATGAATCTGTGGCGCTGTCTGCTTGCAGCGTATGCCTTGGGCCTACTCTGTGTCCCAAACTCTTTCCTGTAGCCAATCAACCACCAAGTGCTTTCAGATCATTTGCTGCATATCTGTCCTTGGAGGTTGGAGAGCTAGCACAGGGTTTAAGTCACTTACTCTGAATGTAGCACACCCCCGTTCAACCTCTAGCACCTCAATGATCCCTTAAGCACCACCAGGGGTCATTCCTGAGCATAGAGCCAGGAATTCCTCCATGAACACGCCTGGGTTTGACTCCAAAGCCCTGCCCCTCAGAAGGAACTCATTCTTGCTGTGTTCCGTTTCCATCCCTTTGTTATCTCACTACTGTAGGACTCCTTGACTTTACCATCAACAGCCTGATGGGCCTATAAACTAGAAAACCCACAGTTTTGTTCTAGCACTGTAGTCTCCAACATGACATTTAGCAGATTTGGCTTGATAGTTTGCTTCTCTTGACCCATGGGCAACTGTTGTCCCAGCCACAACAATCTTACTGCCCCTTATTTCTAAGCCCCATTCCTCGTGGATCTCCACTTTTGACAAGCCACCACCTCTTCCCCCACAACTCCTGACTCCTTTTGTAGGCACCCTTTCTGGCCTCCCACAGAATTTAGAAGCATTTGTCATAAATATTGGCTATTGTTCTTCAGTGCCAGTAGGGACTCTTTCATGGAAAACAGTGAAAAAGAAATTGGCCTGGAGAAAGACAGTGATCAAGATGAAAGAGCAGCTTGATAGTGCAAAGGATGAAAGCTGATGCTTTGCATGTCGGAGGCCCTGGGTTCCATCCCCTGCACTGTATGGTCCCTTGAGCGCTGCTAGGAGTGCCCACAATATTGCCAGGTACGCCCCGTCAAGAACAATGAGCAAGCCACATAACATTTATCAAGCCCTTTTTAGGTACCAGCCCTGGGGGTGAGGGTGGGAGGCATTTAAAACATCTAATAAAGATCACCATGGACTTTTTTTCAATCCATGATCTATAAATGCTTTTCAGAGAATGGTGATGAACAACAGCACTTCTTTACCCCCGAAGTGAAAGCACCAGAAGTTTGGAAAGGAATCTGCAAGTTGTGTTGTAATGCAACTGATCTCTTTCTTCCTGAGAAAGCTGGTTTCTTGCCAGAGCGTTCAGTTCAGGCCCACACAAACTGGATGTATTTATAGAGGGCCAAATGAGGAAGAGAACATGATAAACTTTCCTCTCCAGTACAGCAGACAATGGCAAACAATCCCCACGTGAACACCATGGAGCACAAGACATGGGGAGTCAAATGCATCAAGGTATATGGGAGCCAGACATCTGCTTTGTTCACAGTCCCTCCCACCTCTCCAGACAGCCAGCTCAGGATTGGATCTCATAGAGTTATTCTAGCCAACTCTTGGACATTTCTTGGAGCCCTTTCAGTATGGGGCCATGAAAGGCACTGAGTCCCCCAAATCCATCACTGTCTCCATAGCAAAAATGTATTAATAAAAAGTAAGAATTTACCCACAAGATCGTCCAGGGGTTAGGACACTTGCCTTGCTTGTGGTGGACCATGGCTCAATCCCTAGCACCCCATTTGGTCGCTGACCACTCGGAGGGTCACTCCAGAGCAGAGAGCCAGGAATAGCGCCCATGAATACCACAGGATATGTCCAGAGAAAGAAAGAAAATCTGTACTGTTTTCCAGAGGATGAGGCCTCTTTATTTTCATGACCACATTTACTTCTCATGACTCTCCTCTGAGCTCTCGTTACTAGGCTTCTCATGAAAATTCTTTTTTGTTGGTTGAGATTCTATGATTGGCAATACTGTTAATGATGGTTTCTCATGTGCTTCATTCCATTACCACACTCATCACCCATCTACCTACCTCCGTCCTCTAAGGACCCCAATGCCCTTCCCTTTCCAACCCAATTGTGTGGATTAGTTCTCCCTTTGTGTTCCCTTTGGCCCTTTGTTGCTACCTGGTTGTGTATCTTTAAGTCCCACAAATGAGAGCGATCATTCTGTATCTATTCCTGTCCTTCTGACTGACTTCATTCAGGATGACCTCCTCCAATTCCATCCCTGCACGTGTTTGTTCTGTCTTAGAGCCGCATACTACAACTATAATACAATTCCCTTTTCTGAATGAAGACATTTACACTCTGATTGGGACTAAACAGGTTAAGCTTGGGCCAGGTATGTGGTTCAGAGGTTGAGCAGCTGTCTTCCATGTGCAGCCTGAGTTTGACCCCCAGCACTGCAAAAATGTTTCATTTACAAAATGGTTTTCACCAAAAAATCAAAGTGTAAGATTGTTTTATTTTATTTATTTATTTATTTATTTATTCATTTATTTTCTTTTTGGGTCATACCCAGCGATACACAGGGGTTATTCCTGGTTCATGCACTCAGGAATTACTCCTGGTGGTGCTCGAGGGACCATTGGGATGCTGGGAATTGAACCCGGGTCAGCCACGTGCAAGGCAAACGCTCTACCCGCTGTGCTGTCACTCCAGCCCTAGAAGATTGTTTTAAAAGATGAATGAGTACACTTTAAGTTTCATTATTTCTCTGCTCTGTTGAGAAAAGTTCTAGGAAGATTCTCATCCTCAAAGAGCTGTTGGAAACCTTGTTTCTGCCAAGGGCCATTTGGTTATCTGTAGCATGAAATGTGAGCTATACAATACCAAGTACAGGAAGCAGATGAGATGCATGCATGTCTTTTCCGTCAAGCACCAAGCCAGACCAAGTGATTTCCTGGACCTCATATGACCTTTTTATGACCCAACGGGTGGATATTCCACCACCCACCCACCCACCCCACCCCCCTCCTACGTGGTCAATTGAAGTTGCCTAGAACTACTAGCATCTCTGACTCTAGGCATATCCTTTCTTTTCCTCCCCAGGAAAGAGTACAGCAATCCACAAAGATGTATATATAAAGATATTTCAGTAGCATGCTTGTTGGAGGAAAAAAAATCAATTGGAGATTGCTATCAGTAGGAGATTTACAGTATGAACTGTGCCACTTCTATATAATGCTATATTGTGCATAGAAAGATATCCATGGTTTTTCTGTCAAAATGGTTCTGAGACTATTAAAATGCAATCCAGGGGCCGAGTGATAGCACAGAGGGTAGGGCGTTTGCATTGCACGCAGCCGACCTGAGTTCGATCCCCGGCATCCCATATGGTCCTCCAAGCACCGCCAGGAGTAATTCCTGAGTGCAGAGCCAGGATTAACCCCTGAGCATCGCTGGGTGTGACCCAAAAAGGAAAAATAAATAAATAAAATGCAATCCAAATTTAACAACAAACAGCACGCATACACACACACACATACCATGCACAGAGGGATTGTATATGAACATGCTGATGTTAAGGTCATTTGCATTTTAGTTGAGCCCTATGTAATCTGCTCAATACTTCAGTCACAGTCACAGTCATCCCATTGCTCATCAATTTGCTCGAGCGGGCACTAATAACGCATCATTGTGAGACTTATTGTTACTGTTTTTGGCATATTGAATACACCAATGGTGGCTTGCCAGGCTCTGCCATGTGGGCGCGATACTCTCTGTAGTTTGCCGGGCTCTCCGAGAGGGGCAGAGAAATCGAACACGGGTTGACTGCGTGCAAGGCGAACGCCCAACCGCTGTGCTATCGCTCCAGCCCAAATTTAAAAATTGTTTTTCTTTTTTTATTGGAGTTGGGTGCAGTCCATGCCAGGGATCAAACCCAATCCATCAGACCTATGAGGCATTATACTCTACCACTTAGCTACATCTTCAGCTGAAAAAGAAATTTGCAAACCAGAAAAAAATCATTTATCTCTTTTCATTAAGAACAAATACAACTTTATTTCATTTTCTTTTCTATTGGAGAGAATGGGGGCTACACCCAGAAATGCTCAGGTGCTGTTGCTGACTCTGTGCTGAAGCGTCACTCCCAATAGTGCTCATGGCACCATGAGCAGTGGGGATTCAAACTGAATTTGAGCACTCCCAATAGTGCTCATGGCACCATGAGCACTGGGGATTCAAACTGAGTTCAGCCACGCACACGCAAGGCCAGTGCTTTAACCCCTGTACTCACCCTCTGACCCCAAACACATGGAGGACAGAAGAAAGATTGATACTACCCTAGGACCATCCAACATCTTCCACACACCCTGTGTATGGCTGAGCAGTCTCAGTCTCTCTCTGTTTGTTTGAGGGTTTGGGCCAGACCTGGCAGTATTTCAACCTTACTCCTGGCTCTGCACTCAGTAGTCCTTGTGAAGATGCTCAAGGGACTAAATGTGGGGCCTAGGATCAAACCATGTTTGGATCAAGGCAAGTGCCTCAACCCCTGTACTATCTCTCTGGGCCTGGTCTCTGCCTCACTTGGCCCATTGGAAAGTAGCCAGGACCTAAGAGGAGACAAGGGTGCCATTTGGCGTTGGTTGTGTCTGCTCACCATCCTTTCCCCCTCATGCAAATTATCTTCAATTCCAAGGTAGCAGTGAGGATTTTTCTAGAAATGGGGGCAATTCCAGTTTCCTGACCTATGTGCTCACCATCCAGGACTCCATGCTGATGAACAAGACAAACATGGGCATGGTACAATGTGGCCCCCGAAATGTCTGAGCTCCCCAGATCCATCATTCCCAAATTTTCCCGAATATTTGGGAATTGAGTCTTGTGCCTGCCCTGCCCTTTAGGGAAATGAATCCTTCAATTGCCTACTGGATATGCAAAGTAGGACTTCCCTCTGACCGAAAATCATCTCTTTCAAGTTCAAGGGGCTACCCCTTCCACTTCTAGTGTTCTAGGGCATATGTCTATGGTGACCTCATCACCACTTCATGTGCTTCTCTGATTTTTTTGGTCACCTTCATTTTGTTGGATTCCCAAGGCCTTAGACGTTTGTTTCTCATCCAATGGCTCTGCCTTCATCATCCTTTCTGGTGTTCTTTTCCTTTTGCTGGACAGTTCTCTGTTCCATGTTATCTCCTTTAATAAACCACCAGCAGGGGCTGGAGTGATAGCACAGCGGGTAGGGCATTTGCCTTGCACGCGGTTGACCCGGGTTCAATTCCCAGCATCCCATATGGTCCCCTGAGCACCGCCAGGGGTAATTCCTGAGTGTAGAACCAGGAGTGACCCCTGTGCATTGCCGGGTGTGACCCAAAAAGCAAAAAAATAAATAAATGAGTAAATAAAAAATAAAGCACCAGCAGAGTGTGGTACCAAGCAGCATGGAAAGAAGGTGCGGTATCTCTAAAGCCAGGACTACAGAGGCTGGAGATAGAGCTTAGGGATTAAGGTGTAGGCCTTGCACGCAGCTGACCCCAGTTTGATCCCTGGCACCACATAGTTCTCCCTGAGCACTGCCAGGGGTCATTCCTGAGCACCAAGCCAGGAATAACCCCTGAGCACTGCCAGGTGTGCCCCCCCCAAAACCCAAAATCAAGTCAAATCACCTTTGTGGCTTCACAGTTAGCTGAATACAGCCAGCCATTCTGTAGCTGCTCTGTTTAATCCTAAGCATGTGTCTGTGTTCACTGAGTATCTACTAAATCCCAAACTAAGTTTGATTCGGGGGGGCCAAAAAAAAAACCTTTCAGGGCTGGAGTGATAGTATAGCGGGTAGGGTGTTTGCCTTGCATGCAGCCGACCCAGGTTCGAATCCCAGCATCCCATATGGTCCCCTGAGCATTGTCAGGAGTAATTCCTGAGTGTAGAGCCAGGAATAACCCCTGTGCATTGCTGGGTGTAACCCAAAAAGCAAAAAAACAAACAAACAAATAAAACAAAACGAAACAAAAACCTTTCAAGGGCCAGAGAAATAGCTCTGTGGGCTGAGAGTGGACTTTGTATGCAGGAGTCCCTATTTTCCTCTCAAGCATCAGCATCACATGGTCGTCCAAGTAACTCCCACAAGCATCTCTTGGGTGTAGCCACAAAACAGAAACCAACCTAAAAAGAACTAGGTAAAAGCCACTCAAATCTGAAATAAAGGGACATGGAACTTTCAGGATCCTAATCTCTCAAAGACCAAAGATAAAGCCCCTCAGACAACTTCACCATGTCAGAAACTTGCCGGCATTTCTCGACACTCATGTAAAACCTTCAGACTTTCTTTAGAAAAAAGAACATATATTGCATGCCCCCCCACCCCGCGCCCCCCAATGGCTTTGAAGTTTGAAAATCAATGCAGATTGGCTATGTCTCAGCTTGGGAAAGACCTTTTCTCAACTGCTAGGATTTTCCTAAGGAACAAGGGCAGTGATCAGGCATCTGACGCCTGAACTGGGACAAATTGTTGATGACAACTAGCAAACAGTCTAGATCATAGATCGCTCCCTTTTCTTCCGTCCTTTCTCTGGATATCTCTTTGCTCCTTCCCTCTCCCACCTTTTCCCTCACCTCTTTCACTCCATTTCTTACCGTTTTCTTTTTCTTTTTCCGGTCGGCGCCTGAACTGTTCACATGGCTCTCAATTTTTACAAACCCTTCCCAAACTTGCTCTCCTGTCATTAACACTGTCTTCTATTTAATGAATGTAGGTTTCCTTTCCCTATTCTTTTTTTTTTCCAAAGCGGCGAAGATTTTCTATTTCACAGAGACAAGCAGAAAGGAAAAAAAAAAACCCCACCAAGCTTATAAATCCAGTGGATTGTGTGTGGGGCCCCCTTGATCTGATTCCTCCCCCCTCCCTGAATCAGTGGCCCTTCACAGAAAAAAAAAGGTCCCCACCCTTATACTAAAGAGGTCTGGCCAATTTAATTCTTCTTAAGAAAAGGAGATGAATAACAGTACGGACAATTAGTTACTGTGGGTGGGAGAAGGAATTTGACTGAAGGCAATTTTCTTTGGAAAGAGATAGGGAGGTGCCCGAGGCCGCAGTCATTTTACTTGTGAAAAATAGAAGGGCTGAAATAACTTGCTGGAAAGTTCAGCTGAGAACGGGAACATCTGGGGCTTATTCATGGTTTTTCAGAAGTTTTTCTTTTTTTTGGAAGCTTTTTTATTAGCTGGGTTGACCTCCCGATTCAGGCGGAGATTTTTCAACTGTTAAACAGTTTTTTTTTCTCTTTGCATTCCTAAAGTCATATTGTGTTGAGCTTGTTAATATCTGCACAGGGGGCCTTGGGCTGAAGCGGCTCAAGCCTGCCCGCCTGCTTCAGGGACATACGCCCCCATAGCTGGTATTTCCCTTTCTTGTGGAGGATTTGCATGCATCCCTTTCATCCAGGCATACGGCAGATCTCTCCACAAATAATTGCATTTGACATCACAGTTGTTAGAAGATGCCTTGGAGGGGAAGAGGAACACCCCCCCCCCCCAACTCCTGTCCAGACAGCTGGAGGGAGGAAGTAGGTTAGACGGGGAAGACATAAACATACCTGGAATGTGGCAACAGGTATTCTGTCTGTGTTATTCATGAGAAGAACTTGCATGTTTGAATATCAATGGTGGAGATTCCAAGAAGTCTCCAAATCAGTAAGATTAAGAAAAATCAAAATAAAAATACCCAAATACCCATCATTGACAAATCGATGCTTTGCAATTCTGTGGACTTAATGGGCCTGCAGCTGGGAACCTATTCAAAGAAACGCCCTCTCCTTTGGGGAGTTGTTTTTGTCATTAGTGGTGTTGGGGCTACACTTGGAGGTGGGGGGGGTGTTTAGGAAACCCAGGGCTCTCCCCTATGCAATGCGTGTCTTCCAGCCTTCTGAACTATCTCCCTAGCCCTTCCCCATTTCTCTCTAGAAAAGGATTTTTAGATCATTTAGATCATTATTTCCAAGGGCATCCTACAAAGAGACCCCAAACCTAGCTTCTGATAGTTCAGCAGGGGCAGGGCAGAGGATTGGAGAAGGTGTCATTAGATTTTACTATCTGAGAAATTCCTAGGCCCTCAGAACGGTGGATTTAAATTTTTTTATTATTGAATCACCCTGAGGTAAAGTTACAGATTTACAAATTTCTGTGCTTACATTGCAGTCATATAATGGTCAAGTACCCATCCTTCCACCAGTGCCCATTTTCTACCACCAAGCCTCCCTCCCATCACCCCCACCCCATTTCCCCTCCCCCCACCCCTCACCCCTCACCCTGCCTCTGTGGCAGGGCATTCCCTTTTGCTCTCCCTGTAGAAAGGTAGATTTTTTTTAAGGAGTGTTCATTTCATTCAGGGCCTGGCTGTGTTGAGAAAAGCCAAAAAATCCATGTGCTGATACTACGACCAGAAATAACTTTCTATGTTAGAAATTAACCAGGGCTGCCTAACAGAAGCCCACATTCTTAATGGTCTGCAAAATGTTCTGTGGCTACAACTCTTGGAGGTAAATCAGTGATTTGGGTCGTTCTCCCCCCACCCCCACCCCTCTTAACTGCTAGGCCTACAAAGGTTTCGTGCAAGCAAAAGAATTTTCCCAAATTTCCAAAAATTTGACATTTAAAAAAATATTGGAGTGCCTCTGACACAGATGTTCTGTGTACTGTATCGGGTTTGTAGTCTATGCCAGGCTCCTTGATGAACTGCTAGTGGACAGACAGACAGTTCAATAAATCAGCATGTCTTATTTCAGCTCCTATGTATTTTTTTTCAGCTCCTGTTCTTACTGTGTATGGAGTGCCAGATACACAGCTAGGCCCAGGGAATCTGGAGAGACGGGAAGATGAATCACAGTTCCATCCTCAAAAAGCCTTTGACCTCATAGAGAAGATAGACAGAGACACAAATAATCACAGTACAGGGCAGAATAAGAATTTTTCCATTCTTATTTTTATGTGTTCGAGGGTTGTACCTGGCGGTGCTGAGGGCTAACTCATGACTCTATATTCAAGGGTCACTCTTGGTAGGGCTTGGGAGATCCTAAATGAGCCATAGATTGAACAGTGTGCAAGGCAAGTGCCTTACCCCTTGGATTGGCTGTCTGGTTTTGCTTATTTTAGGACCAGGCCTGATGGTACCCGTCGGTTGCTATCAGCAGGGCTCAGAGCACCTTGTGGTGTCAGGGACCAAACCTAGGCCTTTAGCAGGTGAAGCATGTATTTGAGCCCCTTGAGTCTCTTACATAATCTTAAATATTTTTTTTTAAGTTTTAGGAGTACACCGGTCAGCACTCAGGGATCATTTCTTACACTGCTCAAGGACTCACCCCTGGAGATGCTCGGGGGACTGTGTAGGTGCTGACCCTTCATGCAACGCAAGCATCTTACCTTCCGTACTATCATTCTAGTCCAGGAATCTGTAGACATGTCCAAATAAAGTATTGGAAGGGCACAGATGAAGCAATTTGACCTACATTGCAGAGATGGTAAATGGGGAAGTAGTTAGGGAAGAAATAACATGAGATGATTTCTTGCATTAATAGATTTGGGGGTCACACTTGGCAGTGCAAGGCTGGATATATAAGTACCCAGTGGATAAGGTGCTTGCCTTGTGTGTGGGTTTGATCTCCGGCACTGTATATGGTTCCCCGGAGCACTGCCAGAAGTGATCCCTGAGCACAGAGCCAGGAGTAAACCCTGAGCATTGCCAGGTGTACCTCAAAGAAAGTGGCCATGTACAGTGCCAGATATAGAACTGGAGGGTGACTGCATGCAAAGCAAGCCCCTTAACCCCTATACTAACCCCTATACTAACACACACACACACACACACACATATAGCTTGGAGGCATGAAATCCACTGTACATTTGCGGAATGATAATTAATTGGAAAGATACAAAGACGTTTGTGAGGGTTGGAAGAATCCAGTGGAAGACAATGGATAGAAAATAATCTGAGTTAGGAGCCTGAAGAAAAAAAAAACTGGACTCTGACATTTAAAAAATTTAGATAATCTAAACACTCTCATTTCCGTGGAGCCAGGTCCCTAGGAGACATTATTAGGTTCCAACCACTGTTCTTTGGGGATTCATAATGAAGAGTCAAGATGTTTGGGACCAGAGCTTGATAGTACAGTGGGTAGGACACTTGCCTTGCATGTGGCCCACCTAGGTTCTATCTCCGGCAACCTATATGGAACCCCGAGCCCCACCAGGAATGATCCCTGAGCACATAGCCAAGAGTAAGCCCTGAGCACCGCTGGGCACAGTCCAAAACCAAAAGACATTCCTCGATATCCATGAGGGAAAATAGAGTGACTCTTAGATGACCCAAGGTCCCTAAGCACCAAGCTGAGGTCTAGTTGTAAAGGTCAGCCGAGGAGCCTCGCTCTGCCACTCTATTAGCTGGTACATCCTTTGAAGCTCCACAAACACTTTGCCATAAACTGCTGACACTTCATGGCTCAATACTGATGTTTGGGAAGGTAGGCAACGTGGGAAGGGTTGTAGGGGAAGGAGCACACACTTCTTTTTTTTTTTACTTCTTTTTTTAGACTGGAGAAAGATTAACTGATCATAAATTCCAGGTGACTGCTTTTTCTCCTGATATTTTGGGGGGTTGATGTCAAGGGGAGCACAATTGGTCATATTCAAGGGCTCTTCCTGGCTCTTTGCTCAGAGGACTGTACGCAGTGCTGAGAATTCAAATCACAATGGATGCAAGACAAGCCCTCTCTCCAGTGGTCCAATCTATGGCCCATTTTCTTCCATTTTCTTAGGAATAAAGGACCTGTTCATGTTTCGAAAGTAGCCTCTAGTGCTCCAGAATAGAATGAGCAAGCAGTCAAATTCATTTTCTGAGTATGGAAAGGTGTGAGAGGAAGAAGTTTGGCCCAATATAGACTTCCTAGGTGACAAAAACCTCTCCTCATTATATCCAAACCCATAGGCATTTAACACTTCCTACTGCATTGAAAATAGACTCCACCTAAAAATCCACTAGTGACTCATGTGAAATGCCAGGTGCTTACACATGTTTATTCTTTTGTTTCATTTGTCTCACAGAATTTCATGGATTTGAGCCAAGGTATGTGGTTGAGATGATAGGACACATATGACTTGGACGTGTAAGGCCCTGGGTTGGTCAACAGTACTGCATGGCCCTTTTGGGCATGACCTAAGTGAGTCCCCCAACAAAAGACTTTCATAGATTTGACGTTTGGTGTTCTATTTTGTTTTGTTCTGGAATCACACCCGGCAGTGCTCTGGGGTTACTCCTGGCTCTGAAGTCAGGGATTACTCCTTATTGATGCTTCAGAGACCATATGGGATGCTGGGCATCAAACCCAGTTGGCTGCATACACGAAAAGTACCCTACCCGCTATACTATTTTTCCAGCCCCATACTTGCATAGATTTAAAAGATAATTTTTGGCTGATGCTTATTGCATCCCAAGAATGGCCTTCTGCACATCATTTTGTATCTGGGGGTAGGGAATTGGTCCACCCTAGGCAGTGCTCAGTAGTGACCCACAATGGTGTTTTGCAGGGCCCAGTGCAGTGCCGCAGGTTGAACGTGGGTCAACTTTGTGCAGGGTCAGTGCCTTAATCCTTGTACTCTCTCTGGGCCTTCTATGGGAAATTAGAGAGTAGCCTTGGGGAGAGTACAGTTCAGTTAGGGCTGAGCCTCCTTTTTCTCCCTTTGGGACTCTTTTGGGAAGGCCTGGCTGCCTTTTAAGGCATCATTCTTCCCACTACATTGCCATCACCCTCCACTATGAGAAACCATGCACCTGGCTTATATTAGAAAGGAAGTAAGTATCAAAATGAGAACAAATGAAGGACAATTGGGCCATTCCAAGTTTGTGTGGGACTGGAGAATAGTGTTTCTTCCCAAGGGAAAGCAGCCTCACAGAGGTGTGTTAAATGAGAGCTTATTTCTGCACTCTGCACTCAGGGATTGCTCTGGCAGTGCTTGCGAGACCATATGGTGTGCTGAGAGCTGAACCTGGTTTGGCCATACGCAAGATAAATGCCCTACCTGCTGTACTACTTCTCCAGCCCCTGAGGGCCTTATTTCTTTTTTTTTCTTTAATTTTTTTGGGGGTACAACACCTGGTGATACTCAAGGATTATTCCTGGCTGTACATTCAGGAATCACTCCTGGCAGTGCTCAGAGGACCCTATGGGGTATCAGGGATTGAATCTCGTCTGCTATGTTCAAGGCAAGCACCATACCAGCTATGCTGTCTCTCTAGCCCCTCAAGGGCATATTTCTAGAACCACATTCACCTTTCTTCTCCTAAATAATCTTAAATAATAGTGATTCTTAGAAACCAATGTACTGCACAGCTTAGCTCTGAGTAGTGTAAGATCTACTAGCAAGACCCTGGAAGGCTCCCCTCTATATACATATATGCACACATGCATACTTTTTCAGAATGGATCAATGCACACACAGAGGATCGGCTTCCAGAGAGGATTCCATTTTGGATAAGATGTGATGCTATGGTCGCAGTGACTTTGGGGCATTCATGATCCCGTGTCGCTGCGTAGATGAGTGTTTTCCCTGACCTCTCTGGCCTAAGTTCACATCTGGTAATCACATCTGTTGACGTTGCCTTCCCTTGTCTTTTCAGCTGCATACAATATTGCCTCTCTCACTTCCTGCCTTAGACTGTTGTATCGTGTTGCTCTGTGCTATTAAATGGCAATTGCATTGCACCCAGCGGGAAATGCATGTGGAAACCCTTTGGGAGAAGTAGTGCTATAGAAATGTTGGCTCGACAACCCTTTTTCCCCCTTGTGTGAGCCAGGAAGTGTAAGTGTAAGAAACAAGCAAAAGGAACCACTAATGTGTACAGCAGAGCCAGCAAAGGATCATATGCAGGACCAGATATGCCAAGGGTCAACGAGACCCCTTGGATACAGGAAAATGAAAACAGTTGGTTTTTTCTTAATCAGTGACAGGGGGCTCCATGAGTACAGAATAATATACAGGGAATTTTAAAGTTGCTTACATCTACATTGTAAAAAATAATGTTTACGTTTACCTGGCAAAGCAGGTAGCTCCAGTCTGGATGGATCACTGCCATTTGCCAAGTGCTTTTGATAAATGCCCAAGCCATTGAATTCCCATAATCCTGGAAGAAAGGCATGCCTGTGACTTTACTTTTACAGCAGCTTAGGAAGCTAGGGGTCGGGAGGTTCTGGGATTTGCCTCAGTTCTTAACGGTAGGACATGGAGGGAATAAGATGATAGCAATCCAGGTCCTCATGACTCCAAAGTCTTTCCTCCTTGCAACATACCTGAGAGCTTGGGAGTGTGTTGTGGATAGTGAATAGTACATGCATGGATGTGGCAAGTTACTTCAGTTCATTTGTAAAACTGAGTTATTCGAATACTTGGGTGTTCTGGAAAGCCCCAGTGGCCTTTGGGCTTTGCTTTTCTTTTTGGCACAGGTTAGGCAGGTCTGAACAAATATTTCAAAATGTTAACTTGTTTAAAAAGGGAGAATTTTACTGGGGATAAAGCACTAGTACAGGGTTAAAACACTGGCCTTTTATGTGGCCAACCCATGTTTGATCTTCAGCTACATATGGTCCCTCAAGCACCTTCAGGAGTGATCCCTGAGCACAGAGTCAAAAGTAAGCCCTGGACACTGCTTGTCGTAGCCCCCAAAACATAACTAACTAAAGTAAATAAAGAGAGGGCCCAGTGTGATAGCTCAGCTGGTAGGGTGCTTGCCTTGCATGCATTGCTCACCCAGGTTCGGAAGCCCTGTCAGACGTGATCCTTGAACGCAGCGCCAGGAGTAAGCTCTGAGCACCACTGGGTGTAGCCCCCAAACAATAAATAAGTTTTCTAAAAGACACCCTTGCCATATCCTATGACTACATTGTCCCACAAAAGGAGATACTTAATTTGACACTTCAGTGTCACAGTCTTTCTGGGTAATTCTTCCTTCAAGCCTTATATGTGATTCAACTAAGTGTTATCTAGTTTTGCCAGGGAGAGAGCTCAAAGCAGTGGACAGAGCGAGCGATATAGTACAGGGAATAAGATAATTGCCTTGCATGCAGCCATCCATGATCTGATCTTAGCACCACATATGATTCTCTTGAGCACCGCCAGTGGTCGCTCCTGAGCACAGAGCCACAGAATCTCCTCTGAGCACAGCTAGGTGTGACCTTAACACCAGATTTTTAAAACCAGTGAACTTGAACATCTCCTCATTCATGTTTCCTGGCTGACAGGGATTCTGTGCCTGAACGCTAAGTGAAGATTCTAAGTAAGATTCTGATCTCTTAAGGACAGCTAGCTTTCTGCATAGGTTTTGCATCCAAGACAGAGATTTTCATTGAAACTTGAGTTTCTCTCTCTTAAGCACATTGACTAGTATAAGTTCTCCCATTTTTCCAAAGATACCTTATCCCTTTTATTGAGATAGAATTCACGGTTCACAAAATTCCCCAATTACACATGTGCATACCATATGAAAATGTTTAATAAATGTACATAGCTGTGTCCAGCCTTTACCTCAGTCCAATCTAGAACATCCACATCATCCCGGTGAGCTCCCCCAATCCCTATTTTCAGATATTATCGTCCTATTGGCCCCAGGCCTTCCCTGTACTATTTTCTGTCCTTACCCCTCGCCTTTTATAAATGTTTCATCTAAATGCCCTTAGACAGAATGTGGAATTCTGTGCCTACCATCTATCACACAGCAGAATGTGTGTCTGAAATTCCTGTTGGGTATAGCAGGAATCAGTGCTTGGTTCCTTCTAAAGTGGCGTAATTTTTAATAACCACATCAAACATATTTTATCTAGTCTACCAGTCGGTGTACTTTTGAGATTGTTTCAACGTTTGCGCTACTATGGTTTAACATTTCTGAGAACATTCCTCTTCCAATCACTGGACCAGGGCCTCAGAGATAGTTCAGGCACTTGCTTTGTATGTAGCCTATGCAGGTTCGATCCCTGGCAGATCCCTGGCACCGCTTAGGGTTCCCTGAGCACCACCAGGACTCAGCCCTAAGCACAAAAAAGTGAGCCCCAAACAAAACAAAACATCAAATAATTGCATGTATATGGATAGAAGTTTTGAAAAATAGAAACCTAGGAATGCAATGGCTGGATCATAAGATGTGTGTACTTGAGCTTTGAGAAACCGCCAAGCTAGTTTCCAAAGTGTTTACACACTGTGACATCCCCATCAGCATTGTTTGAAGGTTCTAAATGATCTGCTTGCTATCCAACATTTGGTGCAATTAACCTTTTCATTTGGGAGTGAAGGAGTAGAGCCAAGCCTAGTACTGCTCAAGGGTTAGTCTTGTCTGTGTGCTCAGAAGTAATCCCTGGTGGTCCTTGGGGCTGCCATAATTATATAATTCTGGGGTCCAACCTGTATTGGCCACATGCAAAGCAAGTGCCTTAACCCTTATCCTATCTCTCTAGCCTGGTATGGTCCTTCTTTGAGTCTAGTCTTTCTAATGGGTGTGCACTGGTATTTCCTTGTGGTTTTTCATATGAATTTTCCTAGTGAGTCATGATGTTAAGCATCTTTCCATGTGTTTATTGACCACTAGTATTTCTGCTTTGATGAAATGTCTACTCAAAAAATTTTGCATGGGTATTTTATATTTTAAGAGTCAATCAGTAGCGTGTAGGGTATTTTTGTACTTCCACCTTTTCTATATGCATTTGATTTTTTTCTTTAGTTTTTTTTTTTCGGGAGAGGTGGGTATGTTCATTAGTTTTGTTTTGAACCAATAAGGACCTAACATGGTCCATAATAAACTCAATCTGGGGACATGAGGCCTGGGTCACATACAACGTTATGCTCAGGGCCTATTCCTTGGCTCTGTGCTCACAAGTAACCCCTGGCAGTGCTGGGGGACCATATGTGATGGCAAGTCGAATCAAACTGGGTTTGGCTACTTGCCAAGCAAGCACCTTAGCTTCTGCTATACTCACTCTGTGCCCCTGTACTAAACTTTGGTGATCAGTTCTCCACTCTGAGGCAGTGTGGAGACCACTTAGACCACTCTGGGTGAGGGGTGACAAAGTGCTGCCACATGCATGCTCTCATTGATTTCTCACACTCACAATTGCTCAGCAGGGTGCTACTTTTATCTGCTATTTACTGATGAACCGCTGGTTAGGCTAGTGACTCTTGCAGTATAATCACTTGCTAAATTACCCAACTTGCGTTTTGACACCCCCACCCCAGTTTGGCTCCCAGACCCTCACTCTTTCTGCTTAGCAGGGAATCACACTAGACCAAGGCCACTTGGGCTTTGTATATCAGAACTCCAGCAAAGACCAGGGCAGCACCTTCAAGATGTGTCGTGGCTGGGCAAAACTTTTCAGGAAGCATTTCCTCTTCCTTCATTGAATATGTGCCTATTTTCCCTTGGCCCAGCTGTTCGGGTCTCTGTAATAATGGATAACCTGATTGTAATGAAGAAACAATGCGGAGTCAGAACATCTGTTGAGAGAAGGAAATCTAGTAGATGAGATGGCATATTCTGATTAGAGATTATTTTAGGGACAAATCAGTGGACAGAAAACCGAACAGTGCATAGATGACAAAATACTAAGTTCTGGGAGCCAAAAAATTCTTCTACTTAAATGGAGAAATGAGAATCAAAGGATAATATTATGTTGGTTACTAGAGAAATTATCCCTTGCATTTAATTTATTCAGTTTCCCCTAAATTTGCTGTGGTTCTTGGTGTTTCAGTCACACCTGGCAGTGCTCAGGTCTTACTACTGACTCTATGCCCAGGAATCACTTTGAGTGGGGCTTGGGGGACCATATGCGGTGCCAAAATTCAAACTGGAGTTGGCGAAATGCAAGGCAAGCACCCTAATGACTGCACTATCACTCCAGCCCTAAATTTGTATTTTTTTAATTTTTTTTTTTGCTTTTTGGGTCACAACCAGCATGTACAGGGATTACTCCTGGCTCTCTGCACTCAGGAGTTACCCCTGGCAGTGATCAGGGAACCATATGGGATGCTGGGAATCAAACCTGGGTCTGCCACGTGCAAGGCAAACGCCCTACCTGCTATGCTATCACTCCAGCCCCCAAGTTTGTATTATCTGTATATTCACTCCCAACCTGTGTCACATGCTTAGATATAGCATTCATGCACACATGTGTGTACACACAAAAACTTTTTTGTTGGATCATATGCTTTGGTTGGGCTTGGAAATATAATTACTGAGCCATGGAAGAGAAATATAAAACAATCCCATTTTCCTAAAGGGCTTACATATTATGAAGCAGTCAGTAGTTACACATTGAGAGCAATTATGAAATAATATAAGGCAGAACTTAAGTTGAGCATAAGAATATAAAGAGCCTTGGGACAGAGACCGTACCGCAGGTAAGGCATTTGCCTTGCACACAGCTAGCCCAGGTTCAGGTGAAAAGAAACTTGGATAGGCTAATATGCATTACATCTCCAAGAGGAGCTGTAGAGCAAGATGTTTTGTTTGGTAAGATGTTTTCCAATGTATCTGTCCTTGGGTCTCCTTTTCCAGTTAGTTTATGGAACTAGGAATTTTATTTGAGAGGTGGGGTGGATTTGGGTTGTTTTTGTTTGGTTGGTTTTGGTTTGGTTGATTTCTTTCAGCCATGCCTGGCAGTGCTCAGGGGTTAACTCTGGCTTAGTGGTTGGGGGATCAAGTGGTTTGGGAATTGAATCTGGGGCTCCTGCATGCAAAGTGCGTGCTCCAGCTTCTTGAGGTCTCCCCCAACCTTGGGAAGTATAGTAGAGAAAACACCATAGGAGATAGTAATATAAAGTGTTGATGATTTCACATTTACCTTCCCAATAGATACTGCATTTTAAGAAGACAACTGTGCTACACAGTATTCATCCCAAAGGAATGTGTCTCGATATATTGATAGAATGTCAATCCCTACATTTCCTAAGAAGGAGAAAACTTGGGTGAGACACCCTGCCCCACTCATAACTCTGCTTCTTGATAACTGGCTCTTCCATCTGCTTGTCAGATCACCTCAGTATTTTGTTGGGGGGGGGGGAGTTCGGGGCCACACCCAGTGCTGCTCGGGGGTCTGTTCATGGCTCTGAGCTTAGGAGTGACTCCGGGTGGTGCTTAGAGGATCCTCTGTAGATCTGGGAATTTGAATCAGGGTATCAGGGTTGGCCACATGCAAGGCAAATGCCTTCACCCCTGTACTAGCTCCCTGATTCCTCTGCTTAATAGTTGGGCATTTGAGAGAATGGACATTAACTCAGGAAGCTACTCTTAGGAAGAAACAGTCTTTAGCATATAATTATAAAGTTTCATGATTTCATTTCATTTCATATTTATTCATTGCATATAGTAGGCATTGTCAAGTAGGAACTTGAATATGTACTAGAAACTTTGGATAGACAGAATTAAGGTCAAGAGAACAATGCTGGGGCTGGAGCAATAGCACAGCAGGTAGGGCATTCGCCTTGCACGTGGCTAACCCGGGTTTGATTCCCAGCATCCCATATGTTCCCCTGAGCGCCACCAGGAGTAATTCCTGAGTGCAAAGCCAGGAGTAACACCTGTGCATTGCTGGGTATGACCCCAAAAAAAGAAAAAAAAGCGATAACAATGCTTTCTGAGTTGAGCAGCTTAATACGTAATTCAAAATGAGAGGTTGCTAGTAAAATTAAATGTACTGTAGATGAGTTTGAGAAGATTGTCATGGTTATAAGCCAAGGATTTTCTCTATAGATGCAGGTAAACAAAACAACTGACATTCCAAATTGGTTTCTTTTAGGCATTTAGCATGATTTTCCACATAAAAAGTCTTTATATATACACATCTTCTTAACATTTGATTAGCAATTATTTCTCATTACATTGAAGCTGAGATTAGGATTGGGTTTTCTTTATATACAATACACACAAAACAACAGCAAACCTACACCCCCAATAACCAGGTCTTTCACACTCAAAATATTTTAAAAAATCATGCCAGAGTCTTGAGCAATAGTACAGCAGCTAGGGAGCTTGCCTTGCACATGGCCAACCTGAGTTCGATTCCTGGCACTGCATATGGTCCTCCAAGCCCTGCCAGGAGGAGTGCTCCTTGAGTACAGAGCCAGGAGTAAGCCCTGAGCACTTCCAGGTGTGGCCCAAAACACACAAAATCATTCCAATTTCATTTCACTTTTTTTTTGTCCCAAGTAAGCATAAAGAGTGACAAACTGTCAGAGTTTGGAAAGACTTAAAATCCGTACAGTTCAATTTCTTCCTTTGTGTACACAGGAAATCAAGGCCCAGAGAGGGGGAGAAATTTCCCAAAAGGAGCAGAGTTGAGAAGATCTGTTTCTCTAGTGCTCTTTCCAACAAACTGTGTACCCTGTTTGGTGACAGCCTGTGGGGGCTTAATAGAGCTAGGACTCCAAGCAAGGGGTTTTTATTTTTTTTTGCTTTTTGGATCACACCTGGCAATGCCCAGGGGTTACTCCTGGCTCTGCACTCAGGAATCACCCCTGGCAGTGCTCAGAGGATCATATGGGATGCTGGGAATAGAACTCGGGTTGGCCAAGTGTAAGGCAGACGCCCTACCAGCTGTACTATTGCTCCCACCCCTCCAAGCAAGTTTTGTTTATAGTTCTTAGAGATGCATACAGTGGGAGTTTATTTCAACATCAGAAATATCCATATTTCCTAAGTCAGTTTGTAGGCTGAGCATGAAACTTACAACCTGAAAAAAAAATCGGTGTTCACAGCATGTCAGGATGTAGTCAAGTATAATGTGCTATTTTGTTTTATGTGTAAACACAGAGCAATTAGGTCAAATTGATCCCCTGGAATTACTTTGCGACTTAGATGTGTGTGGATGCCCACAGCAGATTTATTCCCATCCTGAGGGGAATTTGTTACTGTGAATTATCTGGCTTTATTAGAACTCTGTATGATATGCCCTCTTTGGAAGTGAGGCACAGCCCATGTAGCTAAATTAAAACCAGCACTTCATTGATAGAAAGGTTGGCTAAAATATAATGAGATCAAATTTATGGCGCTTCATATAAAGAGTTCACTTTGGTTAATGTTATATTCACTTGCTAATTGACAGATTGGTGTTTATGTATTTAAGGCCATATGCCATTCACCAGTTTAAAATCCATTAGCCGTCAACCAATTAGGAAGACAGTTTTGCTGTCAACCCAGTGGTTTATTTCATTCGTCTCTTCAGGGAGTCTCAGTATATTAGAATAGTTAGAATTGGAATGTGCTGGTGTTGATAGTTGCTTGAGAAAAGCAATCAACTAAATTCAAAACAAAATCCGTTTATGAGAATACATGTTAAACTAGATACTATGCAGTCTAGTTATTTTAGAGTAGCTTAAGTTTATCCAGCATCCTCCAAACATAAAGGCTAATGCAACAAGAGCAATGAAAATGGAGCTTTGCAGATTGTTAAAATACCTAAATCATCAACATTCAAAATCAAGCTGGTTTGGGGCCGGAGCAGTAGTACAGAGGGTAGGGCGTTTGCCTTGCATGCGGCCGACCTGGGTTCGATTCCCAGCATCCCATATGGTCCCCCGAGCACCGCCAGGAGTGATTCCTGAGTGCAGAGCCAGGAGTCAGCCCTGAGCATTGCCAGGTGTGACCCAAAAAGCCAAAAAAAAATGAAGCTGGTTTAATATCACTTTTTCCTTTCATCCTAGACTCCTGGTTCCTGCTGTGCTTTTCTGATGTCCCAAAACTGCAGTGTTTCTGGAGAGATAGTATAGGGATTCACACTTGCCTTGTATGTTTCACCCAGGATCCAGGTTTGATACCTGGTACTGAATATGTTCCCCCAGCACTGCCCGGAGTGATATCTGAGCACAGAGCTTGGAATAAGCCCTGAGAACCACTTGGTGTGGTCCCCATGCCCTCCCACCAAACAAAAGTTCAATGGTACAAACAGGGATGCCTAGTAGGCCTCTCCTTTAAAAAAAGAATTAAAGGCTGAAGAAATAGTACAGTCGGTAGGGCATGAACCTTGCACAGAACTGACCCAGGTTCGATCCCTGGAACCCCATATGGTCCCCTAAATCCAGCCAGGAATTATCCCTAAGCACAGAACCAGGAGTAAACCCTGAACTCTGCTGAGTATTGTCCCAAGCCCTCCACAAAAGGAGATAGAATGAATGGCCTGGTAAATGCCATATACATAGTCAGCCTTGTATGTATAGAGCTGTTTCCCACAGACTTTCTCCATTTATTTATAGAATATCTCCAGAATCATTTGTTTTCCTGATGTATTTGAATTTTTCCTTTCTCTCTGTTTTTTGTTGACAACTACTAAAGTATTATACGTGGTGTCTTACAATACTAGTGGATTGGACTAGAAAAAGCTCTCGATCACCTAACCAGATTTAGAATTAGGCCTTGACTGAATATGTAGTTTATCAGATAGAATGCCATTGAAATAAAGGATTGTAGCTGTGTTCTCAAAACATTGGGTGGTGATGTTTTCTTTATAATGGGAGGTGGCTATGTTATGGAAGTTTGAGAAATATATGAAACCTGTATACCAAGTTTTCCAGTTACTAAGGTAGATCAGAGAGTCATTACATAACCCTTATCACCTATTTTTTGAGGGAGAACACACCTGGCAGTGCTCA